>NC_140934.1:113669321-114119321 GCF_014529385.1 Adiantum capillus-veneris
ATAATTTTAGGAAAAGAGCTAGGTGAAATTTCAACAAAGGGTATCAACAACATGGAGTAGCTGATGTAGTAAACTTAGAGCGGACCTTCCCAAATGTTAGGTGTTATGGATGCAATCATATGGGACACTATAGAAATAATTATCCAAAAGAGAAAAACCCTAGATTTATCATCATAGGTATTCCTCAACATCAGACGCTATATTGATTCTTAATTTGAAAGCTACATATATATCATTTTGTCCAACCTAACTTGAGCCAGTCCTTTATCAGGCAAACTCCACCAAGACTGGAGTACTTAGCTATCTACCGATAAGGGTGTTTCCCACGGGCTAGTGACTAGTGACCAGGGCTTGGAGACCCAACAATTACTTGAAGGTGAGATGGAAGTAACCCTAGGTTTAGTGTGATCTCACCAACAAAATTTTGAGATTTAGCTATTCATTGTAAGTTTTTTTTTTTATAGCAAAACTCACAATTGTGAGTGGATTATATTGAGCAGCCCAAAAAATTACAAGGTTTTGCCATGCTCATGCTAAGCCATGGCAACATCCAGGGATCATAATTACATCGGCTATTAGGGCAGCCACCCCTACTACCCCACCTCCACATCCTTGATACCCAAGGTCCATACTCATTGTAAGTTTAAGTCGACCAAATCCTAGAGAAATTTATTGTAAAAACCTTCAAACATTGTCAAGATTTTTTGTCCATCTCCTGCCTTTGCCACCTCAAATTTGGTCGTACCACTGTGGGCAAGCATTGTGTATCTAAGTAGATATTCGATTGCTTGAGAAAATGTAGGTTTTATGTATTCCCACATTCTCAATTTTAAAATTTATTGTTAAATTCCAGTCTCTTTGACTCAAAGATGAGAAAACCTACCAATTTTAAACAATGAACATTGAAACACAATAAAGTTGACTTTTTTTAAATCATATGTCGGTTTTTAAACTGGAAGCAAACTTATCTTTAGTGTAATCCTACCGATAACTTTTGATATTTAGTTATTCATCGTAACTTGTAGGTGAGATGGAAGTAAACCCACGTTTAGTGTTTCTCTCTCCAGAAAATTTCATAAAATGCCTTTGCACTTATTCAGTACGTCCAAAAGGACAACTAAATACTTTGAAAAGTGAACCTAACTTTTCAGCATTCCTTTGAAACTGGCACCGTCTTATTAAATGTGAGTGTCTTTATCACAAGTTCGGCGCCGCTCATTCAGAATGTCTTACGTCATGAATGAAGATCACGTGGTAGAGGACAAGGAAGAGGAGCAAGATCTTACGCAATCGTGGGAGGACCAACCTTAATGAATGAGGTAGATGAAAGAGCTACTCAAGTTGACTGAGTTAACAACACTACAGCTCGATAACAATAGGAAGCTATCTAAATCACTACGAATAGATAAGGCAAAAAATTTGAGTTATGTATATATTATAATAGTACATATTAATTTCTTTTTTTCAAAATGTGGAAGGAATCAAAGTTAAGTTAGTATCCAATCAAGAAATCAATGGCAGAACTAGCAAATGAAAAAGAGGTTCTCTCGCAAATCTCAAGTAGGAAGGTAGAATCAGAGCTTGAAGGAACACACACTTATTCCTACTTTTGCACCTTGCCAATAGAAATCTATGATAGCATCTTAGGAATAGACTAGTTATCCAAAAATCAACATGTGTTCTTTGTACATAGGATAGTATTTCTTTAGAAATAACCTAGATATGATAGTATTAGTGAAAGAGACTAATAGAAAAAATGCAAAAACTCTTGGTAAGATACCTCTTGAAACACTTTATTTATTTTTGGTCAACCAGGCTAGGGCATAGAGGGGATACCTCTGGTGCAATAGTGGTAGCTCATACCGAATGCAAACTGCTCTTAATGGCAAGAACACACCAACCACGTTTAGATTGGAAAAGCTGGGATGTATAATACTTGTCAAATGCAGGTTGCTTTAAATGGTCAATTAGCCCAAGTATGCTCATGTTGAGAAGTTGGATACATGGATCTTATTATTTATATGAAAGAGATTTAACCTAGTTTTTGAGTTGATACATTTGGTTTGTAAAGGTTTTTAATATGGACTCAACACCAAGAGTTTCTTGGATAAATTGAGTAGTGAATAGTTAGTAATGCCAAAAGTTAAGAATGGTGGAGTTTCAAACCAGATGGTATTCTTGAAGAAAGATAATGAACGATTAGAAATAAAGTAATGAAGGAGCATCTAGTCATATGGAAAGATGATCCCACTGAAAATGCTACATGGAACATGAAGTTTTCTTTTGTAAAGATTTTCCTAACTTTGGCTGAGATGAGAACATCTCAAATTTCTTAAGTTGGGGTGATTGTAAGGTTTTCTTTTTTTTGCAAGAAAAAAGGCGTTTAAAAAAAAATGAGAGTCCTGAATTTGCAAAATAGTAAAAACTTCATTGAAAATAATTGTATTTGGTATTTTTAGAATCTTAAGCCTAGCTATACTTCAACCAAAAAAATTCTGAATTGAATTCAGATAAAAATGACCCTCAAATCCTTATTGGAAGTTTTTACGATCACTTTAATAAAATAAATAATTAGAAACCTTTATTAATTATTAAATCACATGGGCTTTGCACATGGCCTATCAGATATTTTATCACATGGGCGAGATGTTTCCAATTGAAGTAGTGAAGTGAAATAAAGTTAGCAGATTTGGAAAATCAAGGTGGGGAGGTACTAGTGGAGCTGGGAACTGTTAAATACATATCTTGCTTGCCAAAATAACTATAAATAGGTCCCTGGTCTTCACAATTTTACTCAGACTCAGAGACATTGACAAATTCTCTCTAACTTAGAGAGAGTCTACTCAAAAATCACTAGAGAGCAAAAACTCTAAGCGATTAATCAAGGTGATGAATAATAATGGCTATAAGGCCACTTTTAAGTCGGCCACCCCTGTGAATGACAAGTTTCTACTTCGTTTATGTCTTCATGTTCTACATTATTTAGGATACTGTTTTATTATCCTAAGGGAGCCGCCTAGTTGTATGGAAAACCTATTTGGTGTATAGGTGACCCAAAATTTGGGTGATTTCTTCTTCCACCCCATAAAATTTTAATAAAGGAATGGGTGTCATTTCTCATCCTTGTACAAGTGATCTTAATACAAGATGAGTACTAGTCATGGTTGTCAAAGATTATTTTCTCCTTGTCTTAAGTCTAAAGATGTCTATTTGATAAAGAATGTTTTCTAGTGCTATTTTGAATACTTTGTTTTAAGGAATCATTATTACCTAAAATTGAAATAAACCATTATTTTAAGTTTCAAAAGAATGTGGTAGTAATTAGAAAATAAAGAAGCATGTGAGAATGTGGGGTGGTAAGTGGGGATCAACTAATATTCTCAATCATGGACGATGGTTGGACCAAATTAATTGGGTTACTTGCATATTAGCATTTAGTAAACTTCTTGAGTGAAGGAGGAGTCCACCAATAGCTATGTCCTCACTTGTGTAGAGGGAAAAAAAAGCATTGGAAGAGGATTCCTTAGCCCATTTGCAGAGGTTATATGACCAAAAAAGTTTTAGGTATTTTAGATTTTGTCCTATTTCCACTTGCGAGATAGGACTAGGGATTTTTATAGGATTATAGTCCCAAGCCATTGCCAATGGTGAGGTACAATGGTAGTATTCGCAACACAATGTACATCCAAAACATGAAATTGTCATTGCAAAACTAAAGGACATGTGCTCAAGCAGGCACAAATGAGATACAAGAAAAATCAAGACCAAAGTGAGCTCCTTGCAAGGAGTTAAAATTTACCTCAATGGAGCTTAAGCACACATAAGGTGCTAATCAAGCATATCCACATGCATACAACTCCCAAAGAGAAGGAATGACTAGTCAAAAATCTCCCACTGAACCTCAAGTCTGTTTTACTGACAAAACTTGTCAAATTGTAGGCAAGTAGGCTATGCAAAATCAAACCACAGATGCCATGCATATGGTAATTGGAACCTATCAAGTGTAAGAACAACAAACTTGTAGTGGGAAGCCTGCCAAGAAATCCTATAAAACTACAATTGTGTAGACATGTGAATCCAACAAAAATATGAAAATTGGTAACCTGTGAGCCATCAACGTTTAAGAATCACATAACCACACCATAGTAGGTATACATAAAAAATCTGTGCAAAAATTGTAGCACTAAGAAGCCAAGCAATAGCTATCAAAAACTGCTCTATCTAACGATGTCATAAAAATTGCTATGTCGATGCCAAATCTAGTGCCGATATCAATGCCAAAGAAGTCAATGCCAAATTTGGTGCCAATATCAATGCTAAAGAATCGATGCTGGGAAAAACCAACTGGATGTCGATGATGATATCTACCACCAGACAAAAGTGTCTCGCCTGCTCAAAGATGTCGGAATCACCAAAGAAAAAAATTGGAGTGTGTATGTGTGTATATCCAATGCCAAGGGGAGGACTCGTCAATTTCAATGGTGTGTGTTTGTGTGTGTGTGTGTCTCAAAAAGCACACACCTTGATTCTCTTTCTTCAATGCCAGAGAAAAACACTTAATCTCCCTATAGAGCTGAAGCTGATGTCCAATGCCAGAGAAGCATTGAGAATTGAATCAGGTGCCAAAAAAATTGGTTGAAATTTACCTCTTATTGTTCTACTCACATAGAGATTTTGACAATGTAAACTGTGGGTGAACCCCGAGGGTACCTGATGGAAATACTCAGAGACAATGAAGAAGCTACAACAACAACCAAAACCAAAATTTGGTTTGAAACTACATGCATGCACGAACGCATTTTAGATCTCTCTCTCTCTCTCTCTCTCTCTCTCTCTCTCTCTCTCTTCCTTTCTCTTCCATTTTTCTTCAACTCCAACTTTGTTATATTGTTCATTGTCACACAAAAACTTTTAATCGATTACTATTTCTTTGTGTAGATACCTTAACCTAAGGTAACCTTAGGCTTTCCCCAAAGCTTGTGCACACACAAAGAGGGAGGAAGCCACCATGGCTCTAATACCTCTTATAGAGTGCACAGTGCATGCAGAGTGTGAGGGAGAAGAAGAGTAGACACAGAGTGTTGGTGGAGCTTAGTGTGAGCATTCACCCCTCACTACTCCTTATTGTTCTATATAACCATATAATGGATAACTTTAGTACGGTCAATATGATGGGTGTCCGGCCAGTTGGCTTGAACCCTAAGAGGGTAGAAAAATCAGGAACAAGATTTTTGTAGCTCGTTTTTGCCATTTTTTGAGCTCTGAAACACTGTTTTTTGCATATCTCCGTCACACAAAGTTGGATGGATATGGTCCAAGAGCCTACGTTGGGGTTTTGGCACATTCTAGATGCAATGGTGATGTTTTTTTTTTGAAATTTTATTTTGAATTATAGTAGGTGGAACAACAGAAGTTTTGTTTTATATTTTTGAGCTGCAAAATGTTGCTTTTGGCATATCTCTCACACTCAGATTGGGTCTATACGATTTAAGAGTATATCCTAATTTTTTTGATGTTCCAAATGCATTGGAAACATTAGAATTGTAAAATTTTGAATGATATTTTTTTGCAGTAACCTGCAGTAATTTCTACGCATACACGCTTTGACAATTGGAGTCGTACACTACAAAGCATTACATAATTTGTGTCTCTAGATATTTATGTCACACTATAGTGCTATTTGAGAGATGATTTACCTTGCATTTGTGTAGGAAAATGTTGATTTGAAATGTGGATTTCGGATTGATACCCATCCGAATGCGATTTTGTGCACATTGAGAATGTGTATGATTCTAGAGAGCTTGCAATACTTGGTTTAGTGCTTCTCAGTTAGTATGTATATGTAAAGACAGATCAATCTAGTTACAACTTGCACGTGATACATAATCACAGATGTACAACTTACAAGTAGGTGGAGTTGTTCGAGGAGCTACTCGTACGTGAATGAGCTTTATTGCCATGCTCTTGGCTATTGATGTATTATCTCATGTGGATTTGTGATTTGAGATGGTTTTGTCTTTGATAGGTTTATGCGCTTTTTTCAACCCAACAATTTTTTTTTGCTTCTCTCCAGTGTGTTGGGAGAGCTTTTATGTATGACAAATTGTAAATGAGAGATTTAGTATTTGTTTATGCACAGAGCTTAGTTTGCTTCAATGCCCGTTTTGATAAGATTTTTTTGAGATTTTCTCAAATTACAGGGATAACCTTGCCAGATGTTTTCCAAGTTCTTGCCATTGTTTCTACATATTCATAGTCTACTCTTATGCTTCATTGTTGAGTGTGACTCTCACATTGACACTGATTGAGTTAGACTCTCACTTGAATAGGTTTTCTATCACTTTCAAAAACATATTTAGTTGTCTTATATCCACTCTTGTAAGAGTGAGACTTGGGTATGTTCATTGTGGCTACAAGCTACATGTTATGCAATATTTTTTATCAATGAATACTTTGATTGTGAGTCTAATACTTACAGACTACAAGTAGTCACAAGCTATAGGCTCTATAGATTTCTTTGGTAGAGCTACGTTGAGCTATAAGTTGCATATGCATTGATCACAGTTATGATTGTGTAGTGGTTGAGAAGATCTCCCACTTTGGCATTTTTTATGCGGTTTATGGTTGAGATTTTGCTCAATTTACAAGAGAGACTCTACCAAAATTTTTCCATGATCTATTTCCATATACCTTTTTGATGCACATGAGGATTTTGGTTTCTTTTATCCATTTAGCACATATGTTTGACATTTCAAAGTCGCATTGTTTCTTTTGATGTATGAGACAATGGCAATAGTGCATGCAAGATGTAGAGATGGTTTCAAAACATGCTAGAGAGGTAGTGTAGTATGCTAGTGATGGTTATGTCATGTTTACCTCTAGCATTCATCATGCTTATATGTCTATTGACATTTCTTCATGTTGGTTGTTAGATGAGGATGAAATCTTCCACATCACACCATGTCATGAGTGGATTAGCATTTCCTCTAGTGGGAGTCTTGGGCATGTAGACTTGGCCAATGGTTCACCATTTGACATTACAAAGAGAAAAAGATGTATGATTACCATTACCTAGTGTTGCATCTTTTATACTACAACATGGGCATTATGTCCCTGAGATCTCACAAAGTTTGATCTTGGTGAGCAAGTTAGTAAATTGTGGTTTTCATGTACTTCTTTGAGAGAAATCTTTCCAAATGTGTTGTAGATCACTAGTCATTTTGAGAGGTGCTAAATATAGCTTCACCTCCTCATTAGATGTATATGAGGTTTGAGACGGTTTTGTCTTGATTGTATATTTGAAATGTGGTATGCAAGAGATGAGACGTGTCTTAATTTCTAGTGAGCTCCAGTTTGCTCACAATACAAAGCATGTAGCTATGTAGGTCATGTGAGTGGACTTTGCAGATGTAGATGTGGAACAAGATATCCCTAGTGAGACATAGCAAGTGTCCTCAAAGTCTATACAAATAGAGATAAATGTAGAGTAGGTCTACTCCCTAGAGGCACATAAAGAGATGACAAACATGGAGTTTTTTTATATACTCATGTTAGAGGCTAATGAGGTGATGCAGGGACACATGGTTTCACCTATGGATAAGAGAGACATAGCCATCCCAATGTTGGTGATGACACATCCATACATGACTCTAGTTATAATGATGGAGTGTATGCAGATAGCGTTGAAGAGGCTAGTACAACAAGGTTTGTGCAGATTTCATCAACATTTGGGCATCTCAAATACCACCTACTAGTGTCAAGGCCCGGCCTAACAACTATAGTGAGAGAATTTACAGCTGGGATTGCTAGTCTTACAATGAGTGACACTAGCATGATGCATGGTGGAGCTATGCATACCATACAGGGATGTCTATGGAATTGTCATGCAGGCTCTATCATGGATTCACGTGCTCGTTTATTATAGAGCCAATACGGTTGGACATAGATCAAGTGAGTAAGCCAGTGGGCATAGGGTTAGAATGCCTCTCACCTATTTCTTATACATACTAGTAGTTTAGCTAGTAGGATCCACTTATCGGCACATTCACCTTTAAGTGGGAGTAAGTTGGGGCAAAGGTGGCATGTGCCTTGCCTCAAGGACGGATTGCTGGTCTAGCCACCCACTAACTTCACTGACCACTAACCTTATTCTTTCTAAATAAAAGAATAACGAGTCTCACTGAGTACTCCACCCACACCCTTTTACTCTATACTCACCGCATACATGCACCCACACCACAAAGCTTCCACATTGGTGTGCTCTTCACTTTCACCTTTAAAGTGCTCCTTTTAGAGTTGTGATGCACAAGTTATGGGAAATTTTCTACATTGTTATATGGCAGTTTTGGCAAGTGTTTTGTACCTATGTATGTGCATTAAGGGGTGTATGTTGGATTTTTTGGGATTTTGGTGTTTAATTGTGGAAGATAAAGGTCTTTTCTTCAAATGCATTTGTTGGTATGCACTATAAATACATGTCAAGGCAAGAAATTTTTGTGTTTCCATGGTGATCTCTTGGGTTGGTGTTTGCTAGAAAAATTTCCAAGGGATCGCATGCTTTTGTGAGTTTGGAGGCCAAGAGGGTTTTCCTATGGATTTGATTTATATTCATAGGATGAAGTATTTACTATGATTTTTTGCATCACTTTATGAATTATGTTGAAGGTTTGATGTGCTCATATGCTAGGCTCATAACCTTCCCTACATCTATTACCTTGAATACTATCCCATGCTTAGTGGTGTTGATGGGGTAGCACACTCAAGTTTTGGGATAGCTCTTGGAAGCACATTTAGTAATTTTGAATTGGTTTATGCATAATAAATACAATCTCTTTTTAGTAGGTACAATACTTACCTGAGTAGTCCAACTACTTTCAACTGGCGTATCATACTTATGCAAGAGCTTTAAAGCACTTTCAAGTAATTTCTAGAGGCACTTGAGTAGTCTACATAACCACTTAATAGAAGCTTGTAACCCACTTTTAGAAATAAAAACAAATTTTGAACTTACATAAATATGCCCCATGTGTCTTTATTTCACTCTCTTATTGTATCTATTGCATGCACATCAAAGGTGTTTGGTAGTACAAGTTGAGAGGCATCAAGTACAATAGCAAGGGTTATATGTCAAAGTTTAGTGTTAGATTGTGCATTGTACAATAGGCCCATTATGCTCAAAGGGGATTTCAAAATATATTTCAAAAATTCTTCATAAAATGTCTTGGTGAGGAGTCCTTAGGTAGAGACATGATCATTGTGCGTCATATATTGCACACACAACTCCTCAAGAATAGGCCATTATAGAAGTAGCATAGAACCACAACTTTGCACTACATAGTTAAGATTGACAGTCATTTTTTTCCCTTGTTAGGAGGTCCCTTCCCCTCGGTTTGTATATACACCCATCACTCTAAGGCAAGCCTTATCTTTGTAACAACACGCTCAATAATACTACTTGTGGTGTTTTGTGCTCTCAAAATTCTTCTCCATCTTTGTGTGCATTTATGTGGCTGAAATTCCAACAAATAAAATTAGAGTAGGCTTTGGAATTCTAGGCAATGTTTCCAACACCCTCTTGGCTCACTCTCTCCAATTGAGGTGATTCTTGTTAAGTATGAGCATGATTTACCCCTTGTAATTTTTTGTGTTAAAAACGCACATTTGTAAGGCCCCCATTATGAGGAGAAGCTATCGTGCATGAAGAAAAATAACTCGCCGGAAAATAAAATCACTCGCCAGAATATTATGGCCGGACGGCGGTCGGAAAGTGGTCGAAAAACGACCGGTCGGTTGGCCGATGGCAGGTAGTCAATGGCCGGTGGTCGGAAGTCAATGGCAGGTGGCCGAATTCAAAAGCGGACTTGTCTTCTCAAGGGCGGCCACACATGGGCAGATTGGAGGTTCCGATTTGGACTTATCTACACAAGGGTGGCTACACATGGCTGGCTCTCATGAGAGAGGGCAGCCCTTTTGGAGGCCATTTCTACACACATTTTATAGTGTAAAGGTGATGCAACAAGGTGGGTGTGAGGTGGTGAGAGTGAAGCAAGGCGGGAGCTTCAAAAGGGTATAATCCCTTTGTAACCTACTTCTTGTTTTGAAGTACTAAATCCATTGAGTGGTTGCTTTCCCGTGGACGTAGCCCACATTGGGTGAACCACGTATATCATGTGTACTCTCTCTCTCTCTCTCTCTACTCTATAATCTCTTGTGTGTGTAAATTATCTCTCTCTCTCCATTAAGTAATCTACTCAATTATCTACTTAGCTACGTCATATTTCCTAACAATTCTTGGTTACCAACATAACCTTTGAGATATATCTTTAAGCTTGATGATTAGCATTTTGATTCAGGCTCTTTTCAGCCTCCATTTTCACCTCTAGCAATACAATACTCCACTAGCATTTTTGTCCTTTTGTGCACATTTTTTAATAATAAATATTTTTGGAAAATAGGCACTTTCTAGTTTACTAAATTGTGCTATATAGCATAGGTTATTTTTGTGAATTTTTTCCTCTATACATGCAACCTTTATATCAGGTGTAGTCATTACCCATGGTTGACAACAATTATGTTTTTCACATGTTGCCTCCTAAGAACAAACTGGATCGCGGAAAACCACCCACTTTGATCATACATGATGCAATATCTTTTTGTTGCAAAGGACATATGAATCATTGTGAAGGTCTATGATGTAAGGCCAAGTTATGTGGATATAGGTTATGTGGAAGATGGTGCATGGTCTCTAGAGTTGTTTTGCCTACTATTAGTTAGGCTTGCAAGGATGGAACATACTAGCTTCTTTGCATGCAGATCCTAATTTGGAAAAAAGAGCTTATCCATGTAAGGATCATGTGTGGCACTTTGACTATGGTACAACTAAGCACATTATATCTCATCATGATCTCTTGATATTGTTCCTAATGGAAATACTATCACATGTGCCACAATGTCTCTTATCCATTCAAGAGAGTTGGATACATTGTGTGTTTTCTAGCGTGGCAATTCTTTCATACTTTTGGCTACTTTGTATGCACTGGGATCAAGAAGAGCCTTTTTTTGTATCTATAAATGCAAAACTTAGTGTTGCCAAGTTTTTGGATGAAAAATACATACTCTATATGATCTCAATTTTGGTGATACTATTGTGCCATCTGGTGCCTTTTTTTTAGAGCTATATAAGCTCACTGCTTAGAAGAAATTTGTGGGAAATTTCAACTTATGTAGATCTTGATTCAAAAAAAATTTAGATGAAAAAATTTGGCATGGACATTTGCAAACTTGTGATATGGTTTCTTCGTTGCCCTCTCTTGAGGCACCATTGAAGCATGTATGTAAAGGCCGTATTTTGGACAAAATGAAGCGTTTTAATTTTTTGTGTGGGCTACTCCCAAATTGTAGCTTGTCCATAGTGATGTTTGTGGTCCGATGCGTACTCATATTTTGGGAATCATCTTTACTTAGTGAGTTTTACTGATGATTACTCAAGGCATCCATTGATGTATCTGCTATTGGAAAATTCTAAGTGTTATGTGCTTTAAAGAAATTTGCTTATGGCTGAAAATATAACTAGTTGTATTGTGGGCACCCTTCATTCTGATCGAGGGAGGGAGTGTATAAAATTCAATGCACTTTTGGTGAGTCATGGGATAAAATACCAATGTATAGTGCCATAGGTCCCTAAGCAAAATGGTGTTGCTAAGATGAAAAATAGGTCACTTGTGGAGATGGAACAATGTATGGTGAAAAGCCAAGCTTTGCCAATATATGTCTTTGCTTGAGGCTATCATGTTTTTTGTGTATGTACTTGTCACGTGCACACCTAACCCTATCTGTACGTGGACAAGCTACTTCATGACAAGGCACTTTTGTGAGTCTGCTTGCAGACCGTGCATGTCCAAACACTTAGAGTAGATACATATCCTCTGGTTGCACATAGCATGACCATCAGATTTCCATCAAAACCCATCAGGAGCATTTTTACAGTGCATAGACCTATTTTCCCTATTTTTGATATTTTTCACTTATGATTTTTAAGTGACTTTTGTTGGGAACTAGGTAGGGAAACTTTAGCAAGCAAGTATATAAGAAAACCCAGTGCTAGCACTTTCTGGCAGAAGAGGCAGTAGGAACCTTGTGTTCATCATGCACCTTCTCAGCAAGCCCCCCCCCCCCCCCGACGAAACTCCTAGCATTTTCAACCACAAGAATAACCAGTGTTTTCAGCCTTGCATAGCCTCCAATGTTTTTGCATTGCAGATCTACGTGGCGACAACAGGACACAGCAGGACCTAGCATTTTTGCAACAAGGACCCAGATTAGTCCTAGCGTTTTTGGAGTAGCATAACAGCCAGTGTTTTGCAGTTTCATCATGACAAGACCTTAAGAAGCTTCAACTTTTAAGTTTTCAGCAGTCAGACTCCGCAGTAGACGTCGTGAACCTCGCAGTCCTCACCTTCCCGCAGGTAGCAGATCCTCGCCGCACGGTCAGATCCAATGTCGTTTATAGTTTCAGCTCGAAACACGCAGATTTAAACACCTACATTTTCAGCACGTCGTCGTTGTATCGTTGTCATCGTTGTCATCACCGACATAGAGTCAAAATTTATCAGATAAAGATTTACATATTTTAGCCATTAGAGTTTCCAGATTTCAGCCCGTCCCGTCGTCGTCGACATCGTCGGCAAGTCCAAAGCATTATAGAGATTTGTGTAATCAATAGTAGACCGCTCTCGCCATAGAGAGTCGGGCCTTCAGAGGAGGGTTTGACAGCATTCTGGTGTCGTATTCTTCTCTCTCTATCTCGCAGTCTCAGCACCTTCATTCACAGTGTTTGCCACTTTGTGATCATTTGCAGTCTCTCACTAAAGGAACGGAAGGCTCTCCCTTTCGTAAGTAAAAGGAACCCTTGAGCACAGTTTGGAGCACTCATCTTGAGTAAAGTTCAACATTCACTTCCGCTGCACCTTACATTGGTATCAAAACTTTGGCAGTGTTCTGTATCACTCAAGGAAAGAACCACATAAATTTTTTTGCTTGTTGCGGTGGCACATAACCCAAGACCTCTTGTGAATGTCAATTCCTAATTGGATTTTTGAAGAGTGACAGGAAACCCAAAAAAGACGGGCTTGTCCAGCCTCCCCTTGTCTCTCTTTTCACTCATTGAAAGTGGACCGTGCACTTAGCGGCCGGCCAATCGACGTGAGGTGGGAAAAAGCAACCTTGGTGTGAGCGCAAGGCCGCCAAGTGGTGCGCCCGCGGGAAAGAGAAGAGCTTAGGTAAAGAGAAGATCCTTCTCTAACACAGATTGCAAGCTAAAGAAGAACCTCAAGAATTCAAGAACCTCTAGAACCCAAGACCCCAAGACCCACAAGAATCCAAGTTCCTCATGAACTTAAGAACCCACGACTTCGGTGTATGGTCATCACCCGAAGCGGGATGGATACTGCTCATGGAGATGATGAGCATGGAAGAGGTGAAGAAGAATTTTCCCCACCAAGAGGTTTTTATGACCCTCCCCCTTCCCATCTACGCCATGGTTTGCACCAAATCCTATGGAGGCTTTGGTCAAGACGATGATGGACATGATGGCACGACAAGAAGCAACTTGCATTGCCTTGGAACGTGAGCACGATGAACGAAAAGAAAGAAAAGTAGAGAGAAAGACAACTATTGAGCGTGAGCATGAGCAAGCGCACTTGGCTGTCGAAGACAGACGAGCAGCCTTGGAGGCAGAGCGTGAGGTGCAGAGAGACCTACGCATGCAAGAGTTGGTTCGACAGGATCTCACCTTGAAGTTCGAGCCGGACAAATATGGTGGTAGTTCATCAAGTGGTGCAAGCCGAGATTCAAACTCCAACAACCCCATCACAGAGAAGATCACGTTCAGTTAAGTATGATGGTAAAATGTATGCTATGATTATTCATTCTTGATTACATCAATTTAATGCTTATTTTTCGATAACTAAGAAGACAAGAAATAGCAAGGTTTTGACGATGCCATTAATTGGTACCACGCATGGCAAGAAGCCCAGTTGACTGCACACCTAGAGGAAGCCGAGGAAGGCATGCCCCTTTCCTTCAATTGGGCCGACTTCCAAGACAAGCTCAAGGTGCAGTTTATGCCACCACAGTACCAAGCACGGTTGAAAGACGATTGGTGCAATCTCAAGAAAAATGGTATGCCAGTTATATTTTTCTCTAATCGTGTTTTGCAACTCGGCACCCAATTACGCAAATCGGATGATGAGCGCAAGGAGGCTTTCATTTTTGGGTTGGATGACTATATCAAGTTTGATCTTGAATTCCTTGACCCAATCGATCTCAACAAGGCAGTAGCAATTGCTCTCACACAGGAGATGAAGCACAACAAGGGTAATGCTAAGGAAAACGAGACTTCTCCAAGTACCACTCAGACTCCTCAGAATGGTAAGAATGGTAAGAACAGTAACTCTTCTAACCAATCTTCCAATAGTCTCTCAGAAAACAACACTCCAAATGAACCTAAGGGTAAAGCAACCACAATTGAGAAACCTAAGCTCACTCCATATGAAAAGGCAGAACAAGGAATTTTAGAAGGATACATCATGTCAGAAGAACAAAGCATTTATTGTAAGGAAGGTCGTTGTTTTCATAATCACATCAAGGGTCACATAAAAAGAACATGTCCTAAGCTTGAATCTAATGATTCTAAAGAACCCATAGAACCCACTTCCTCTATCAATGCAATAAATGAGAGCACTAGTGTGACCCAAGTCTCTCATGATCCTCCCATTGATGAGTCTCTCATTAAGTGTTATGGTCATGTGAAGGGTCAGCGTTTTGTCATATTGTTTGACCCAGGCATTATGCATGATTTGATTGGTGGCTCTCTTGTCGAAAGAGCCCACGTGAAGGTTCGCAGGACATCTCCTTTCAAGGTGTCAGGATTCTCTCCCGGTATGGACTCTCTCATCATGCAAGAGTGCCTTGATGTTTTGTTCACTGTTCAACAAGTATCCTTCCGCAGAAAATTTGTAGTCTCTCCTCTTTCAGGATGTGATAAGCTTTTGGGCATTAGACGGTTTCGTAAGGATAACCCTCTCATTGATTGGACGAAGAATACAATGCCAAAAGTGACTCTCCCATTGTCATTCGTGGAGAGCAAGTTGTTCATTTTTCATCTCTCATTTCTAATGTGCAGGCAAAGATTGAAAATAATCCGGCAAAGAAGACTCTCTCAGTCTCTTCTTTTCCAAAGCACGACACACATGATTTTCATGATAATGATAAGCGAGATGATAAGCATGATGATTTGCATGATCAAGATGTGATTATTCACAAGCATGATGATTGCAGGATAATGATGTGATTGTTCACAAGGATGATGGTTTAGTTGATGCTTTTTCTAGTGAAGCTAACCTCATTGCAGATTCGATCAATCACGACAAACCGATCTTGGCTCTCAAGTCGAGGTCCAAATAACCCCTACAGGAAGTATTCTGTGTTTGAATGATTAGTTAGCACGCATTGTTTGAGTGTTTCATTCATGATGCTTTCCTGTATTTTAGTCACCGTCCTTATGTGATCCCTTTTTCTAGGCATGACATATTGTACGATGAACACGATTCACTCATGAATGAGCATGGATGTATGCGGATTACTCATGAAAAGATGAAATGTTTGCATTCAAGGAATTGACATTCGATGTTTCTTCCTTGGTATGACATAGTATCCAAAAGAGCACAAGAAGGATTGAGCATCAAGCATCGGCATTTCCATTGTGATTTTCCACAGTTGATTGATTTAGATCAGAAAGACAAGTTTCGATTCCATTGTTTGCGTGTGTTTGATGAATGTTTTAGCACTCCGTCTATATGTTCATCTACATTGCATGCACAATCTTTTAGGAAGACTAGATTTTTCCAGTCACTTTACATGGAATGGGTATGTTCATGTTTTTGTGTTGGAAGTGGTTTCAGGAATTTTCAGCCTCGGAGATTCTTGAAGAAGGTAGACGCATGACTATCGACAAAGTTGAAGCATTGAAGGAGACACATATGACTTTGTATTGCTTTTGGCACGGCCGAAAGAAGCAAGCATTGCAAACCTTTATGAAGTTCAAGTATCGCACGACCCACGCATCAGAGTGGGCCGGCGAAGACTCCTTAACAGTATTCCAGACGCTATTGGAGATCTCCCTCGATGCCATACAGTTCGGTACCAGTACCTCACTTTGAAAAGGAGGGGGATGTCACATGCACATCTAACCCCATGTGTACGTGGACAAGCTACTTCATGACAAGGGTTCAATTCAGTTCAGTTAGCCTAGCTTAGGAAGTGATATGGCACTTTTGTGAGTTTGTTCGCAGACCGTGCATGTCCAGACACTTTGAGTAGATGCATATCCTCTGGTTACACACAGCATGACCATCAGATTTCCATCAAAACCCATCAGGAGCATTTTTACAGTGCATATACCTATTTTCCCTATTTTTGACATTTTTCACTTATTATTTTTTAGTGACTTTTGTTGGGAACTAGGCAGGGAAAATTTAGCAAGCAAGTATATAAGAAATCCAGCGCTAGCACTTTCTGGCAGAAGAGGCAGCATGAACCTTGTGTTCATCAGTACCTTCTCAGCAAGACCCCCCCCTCCCCCCCAAGGCGGAACTCCTAGCGTTTTCAGCCACAAGAACAACCAGCGTTTTCAACCTTGCAGAGCCTCTAGCGTTTTTGCATTGCAAATCTACGTGGCGACAATAGGACAAAGCAGGACCTAGCGTTTTTGCAACAAGGACCCAGATCAGTCCTAGCATTTTTAGAGCAGCATAACAACCAGCGTTTTGCAGTTCCATCACGACAAGACCTCAAGAAGCTTCAATGTTTTCAGTTTTCAGCAGTCAGACTTCGCAGTAGACGCCGTGAACCTTGCAGTTCTCACCTTCCTGCAACAGATCCTTGCCGCACGGTCAGATCCAGCATAGTTTATAGTTTCAATCCGAAAAACGCAGATTTCAGCATCTACGTTTTCAACACATTGTCGTTGTATCTTCGTCATCTTCGTCGTCACCGACATAGAGTCAAAATTTAGCAGATAAAGATTTGCAGATTTCAACCATTAGCGTTTCTAGATTTCAGCCCGTCTCGTCGTCGTCGACATCGTCGGCAAGTCCAAAGCATTGTAGAGATTTGTGCAATAAATAGTAGACTGCTCTCGCCATAGAGAGTGGGGCCTTTGGAGGAGGGTTTGACAACATTCTGGTGTCGTATTCTTCTCTCTCTATCTCACAGTCTCAACACCTCATTCACAGTGTTTGCCACTTTGTTTGTAATCATTTGCACTCTCTCACTAAAGGAACGGAAGGCTCTGTTGAGATGTCGAGCTCTAATTCTTGAGCTGGCATCCACTACGGGTCTTGGCCGCTTACGGCATTTACTCACTGGCGCGTTAGGTGACCGACACGGAGGATCTCTGCCAGTGATTCTACAGCTGGACTACACTTATAGTGCCAGCCTAGTACGCTTCTAGCGAGTTCACACTTAGTGACCGCATGTACATATGTGCTACTTTTCAGTTTTAGCACTTAGTCATTTTGTACTCTCTTTTCTGTGAGAAGAAGAAGAAGCTTTCCATCTCTGTGTGGTTTGTGCTTGTCTTGTGTAGCTCTCTTGCATCCTCTTTCTTTACATGGTATCAGAGCCTGGTGCAGGCAAGAGAGGCTAAGAGAGCAAGAGCATCACAATCCCTTCGTTCGCAATCCACGACCAGATGCACAGAGATTTATTGTACAAGTTTCTGAACAGGTCTCCAAAGTGCAGTACACGGAGATTTACTGTACAAGTACAGTGGTTGTATGTACGCTTGATTGTGGACACTCGTTGAGTGTAGAAAGCGTTATAGGTACCACGATAGCAGGTTCAACAGATTTGCAGGTTTTTGCAGATTGCAGCTATTTTGTCTTAGTGCTTCAAAATGTCTGACCGTTTCAGTCAGATTATCACTGAGAAGCTTGAGAAAAATAACTACCCTGCATGGAAGTTCAGAATAAAAAATTTCGTAAAAGGAAAAGGTTATTGGGACTATGTAGAAGGAGACAATGAAAAGGAACCAGAGATTCCCGAGGCAAATGCTACAGCAGAACAAAGGAAAGCTTTGAGGGACTGGCAACAAGGCCAGAGCAAAGTGATGTATTGGCTTTCTATGAGCATCACAGATGGCATGATGGACTATCTACAAGATGCTGAAACCCCCGCCATTGCATGGAAAAACTTAGGCAGAGTGTTCGAGGTGAACACCAAGGCCAGGAAGCTTCAACTAAAGTCGGAGCTAAATCAGGTTAAGAGGAACAACCTCTCCATCAATGATTATGCTTTGAAGATCAAGAGTATCATCGAGGCTCTTGGATCTATTAAAGTCTCAGTGGAAGACGATGACATTGTCCGTGCATGCTTGGATGGTCTAGGAGATGAGTATGTACATTTCAGGTCTTCCATGAATACAAGAGACGACATCCCCGTGTTCCAAGATTTGATTTCTATGCTTATTCTTGAGGAGAAGAACCTTGGTCTTGACACATCTACTTCTCATGGCAAAAATAATTCTGAACAGACCTTCTATTCTAACTCCAACAGAGGTAGAGGTAGAGGTAAAGGTCGTGCTCGAGGCCCAAGTGGTTGCAGGGGCCAATTTCGAGAAGGTCAATCAAATCAAAACAATACAGGTGGCAGGGGAAACCAGTCTCAAGGCAGGGGGAGTCAAAGAGATCATGGTGCAGGATCAAGTAGGCAGCAACATACTGCAGATAGCAGAGAATGTTGGACTTGTGGTGAAAGAGGTCACATGTCACGTGATTGTCCAAAGGGAAAATCAAGTGGAAAGAGAGAACAAGGCAACTATGCATCTACTAGTAGAGATGCAGATGACAGCAAAAACGAGCGCATGTTTGTTATGCAGCACGTAATGAATACAATGACTGCAAAGAATTCCACCCAAGATGATGTTTGGTATGTGGATTCAGGTGCCTCTAATCACATGACGTCTCGTGGAGAGTGGTTTAGAGATATGCGCAAACCAGATGTGTTAGGCTATGTGCAGATAAGAGATGACACAGCTCACCCCATTGCTCATGTAGGGGACATACCTCTAAATACGAAGAGTGGGAAATCAAAGTACTTAACAGATGTACTTCATATCCCAAACATTACAAAGAATCTTGTTTCTGTTGGACAAATGGTTGAGCAAGGTTTGCAGGTTCGCTTCAATCCCAATGATTGTTATGTAGAAGATTTCCAGAATGGCTGAAGCTGATCACAGAGGGAAAATGTGTGGGCAAAATGTTTACGCTGAATGTAAACATGCCTGAGGTAAAAGCTGCATTATTTGCACAGGGCACATGTGTTGTGGCTGATGTTGACATTTGGCACAAACGCATTGGCCATGTCAATGAGCAGAGATTGTGCAGCATGCAATCAAAACAGATTGTAAAAGGTTTGCCCAAATTCAAGGTCGACGGTATGCATAAAGTGTGTAGCATGCCAGTTTGGAAAACAGTCAAAGGGCTCATTTCCACATGAGCGCAATGTATGTAAAAAGCCACTTGAGGTGGTGCACACAGATGTTTGGGGTCCAACCGATACTGCAAGTATACATGGTTGCAGGTATTATGTCTCTTTCATTGATGACCATACAAGGAAAGTATGGGTCTACTTCATGCATAACAAAATTGAAGTGTTTGGTCACTTTCAAGACTTCAAATTCATGATTGAGAAGGAGACAGATATGCAAATCAAGACATTGAGGTCAGATGGAGGGGGAGAGTACTTCTCCAATGATTTTTCAGATTTTCTGCAAAAGCATGGTATACGCAGGCAGTTTACATGCAGATATACTCCACAGTAGAATGGGGTCGCAGAAAGGAAAAACAGGCACATTGCAGAGGTTGCACGCGCATTGATGAATGAGAAGAACATGCCTCATCATTTCTGGGCTGAAGCTGTAAATATAGCTGTGTACATTATGAACAGGACACCTACAGCTGCGGTGCATAATGTAACACCTGAGGAAAAGTTTACAGGTACAAAGCCTGATTTGGCACACTTGAAAGTGTTTGGCTGCATAGCTTACGTGCATGTACCAGATGAGCTGTGTAGGAAATTGGATCCTAAAGCAGAGAAATGTATTCTTGTGGGATATTCCCTTGAACAAAAGGGGTATAGGTGCTACAATCCTACTACACGAGAATTACGAGTGAGCAGAGATGTAGTCTTTGGTGAGATGACTAGCTGGTATAGTAATGCACATGGCACTATTGGGGCTGATGTAAAAGATGATGTGGTTGTACAAAATGTGAGGCCAATGTCACAGGTTTTGAGTGGACCACAAGAGTCGTCTTCTCGTGGCTCTGTTGAGAAGCCATGGAATGGTAGACTACGTACGCAGGGCACTCCACCAGCAGGTACAAGGAATGTATCACGAAAAGAAAAGGAAAAGGTTGATGAACCTCCCCTTATGGCTGATGCATCATCAGGTTTTTCACATGTAGACATGGATTCATATGGTTTTGAACAAAGTCTTGATGAGGAATTTGGAATTCCGGCTGTCAGGACACCTGGTGTAAGGAAAGTACAAGAAGATGCTAGAGGGCAAAGGAGTGACCCAGGACCGCGCAGATCTAACAGAGTCAGAAATCCAGTTCAGAAATTGACTTATGATGGGTATCTAGCGCATCACCAAGCCTACATGGCTAAGGTGATATAGGATGTGGAGCCCACATGTTTTGAGGATGCAGTTGGAAATGTGCATTGGAATGATGCAATGAATGAAGAGATGGCTGCATTGGAAGCAAACGACACATGGGAGTTGGTGCCATTGCCAAGTGGCAAGAAAGCTATTGGCTGTAAATGGGTGTATAAAACTAAGCATAAGGCTGATGGTAACATTGAGCGTCACAAGGCAAGGCTGGTCGCAAAGGGTTATGCACAGACATATGGGATAGACTATGAGGAGACCTTTGCTCCAGTGGCAAAGATGATGACTGTGAGAGCTGTCATAGCAGTGGCTGCATCTAGAGGATGGATTATGCATCAAATGGATGTAAAGAATGCCTTCTTGAATGGTGAGTTGCAAGAGGAAGTGTATATGGATCAGCCACCTGGTTATGTCGATCCAGGTTACCCAGATTATGTATGAAGACTTCTCAAAGCTTTGTATGGTTTGAAGTAGGGCTCTAGAGCATGGTATGACAGGATTGCCAAGTATCTTGTCAGTATTGGTTTTAGGAGAGCTCATGCTGATCATTCACTCTATGTACGTGAGAGTGATGTGGGGATTGTGGTAATTACCATATATGTAGATGAACTTATTATTGTGGGTGACAATGCTATGGAGATTGACCATGTGAAGGGTCTTCTCAAACAGGAGTTTGAAATGAAAGATTTGGGCGAGTTGCGCTACTTTCTTGGCATTGAGGTGATCAGGACTCCAGAGGGTGTATGGCTGTCACAGAGACAGTATGCTTTGGACATGTTGTCAAAGTATGGTATGGCTGATTGTAAGCCAATTTCTATTCCCTTGGATGTGAATGCAAAGCTGAGTGAAAAAAGGGTGATGTTGTTGAGGATGTCAAGATGTACAGGAAGATTTTGGGTAGTTTAATCTACTTGACTATCACGAGGCCAGACTTGGAGAGTCAGTTCATGCAGCTTCCGAGGAAGCCACATTTGGATGGAGTACGACGGACACTTAGGTATGTGCAAGGGACTCTTGACTATGCATTGTTCTATGCAGCAGATGCTCCATTAGCATTGTATGGGTATACAAATGCAGATTGGGCAAGTAGCATTGTTGATAGGAGATCTACGAGTGGCTTCATGTTCTCTTTTGGGAGTACTGCTGTTACTTGGAGCAGCAAAAAGCAGCCTACGATTGCTTTATCGAGCACAGAGGCCGAGTACAGAGATGCAGCAGTTGCGGCGTGTGAGGTAGCTTGGCTACGCACATTACTTGAGGACTTGGGAGTGCAGGTGGACCAGCAGATTGTCATCCATTGTAACAACCTCAGCAGCATGTAGTTGGCTAGGAACCGAGTGTTCCATGCCAGGACTAAGCACATAGAGGTCCATTACCACTACGTTCGAGAGCGAGTGTTGGCGGGCGACATCGACTTGGTCTATGTCAGCACAGAGGAGCAAATAGCGGATATCTTTACCAAGGCCCTCGGAGCTGAGAAGCTTCGACGTTTCCGGACTATGCTTGGACTCTGCGACATGCAGAGCTCGAGGGGGAGTGTTGAGATATCGAGCTCTACATTTTGAGTTGGCATCCACTACGGGTCTTGGCCGCTTACGGCATTTACTCACTGGCGCGTTAGGTGACCGACACGGAGGATCTCTGCCAGTGATTCTACAGTTGGACTACACTTATAGTGCCAACCTAGTACGCTTCTAGCGAGTTCACACTTAGTGACCGCATGTACGTATGTGCTACTTTTCAGTTTTAGCACTTAGTCATTTTGTACTCTCTTTTCTGTGAGAAGAAGAAGAAGCTTTCCATCTCTGTGTGGTGTGTGCTTGTCTTGTGTAGCTCTCTTGCATCCTCTTTCTTTACAGGCTCTCCCTTTCGTAAGTAAAGGGAACCCTTGAGCACAATTCAGAGAACTCATCTTGAGCAAAGTTCAACATTCACATCTGCTGCACCTTACAGTACTAAACAAGTGTCCCACTAAATCATTGTTATCAATCACTCCATATGAGGCTTGGAATGGAAAGAATCCATCTATTGGTGACTTGCACATGTTTGGTTAATTGGCTTATGCTTTGACGCATGAGCAACACACCCTCGTAATTTTGTTCAAAAATTGTTGGAAAACAAGGTGTATCGGCTTAAGAGGGCTTTGTATGGATTGAAGCAAGCTCCACTTACTTGATATAAGAAGATCCATGTGTACTTTGCTGCATATGGATTTTAGAGTAATCTAGATAAGATAACATTGTATGTCAGGTGTGTGCATGATGTATTTATGATCATTGTGAATTATGTTGATGTCTGCTCCTCATTGAAACAAGTGAGGGACACATTGCTAATTCTAAGACTGATTTGAATGCCTCTTTTGAGGTGTGAAATTTAGGGCTTTTGCATCATTTGTTGGGCATATAGTCTAAGTATGGTAATGGAGGTATTGCTTTGTGTCACACAAAGCACATTCAGACATTGTTTCATAGTACATCCTTGAAGATTGCAAGCCTATTTTTGCTCCTATAAAGAGACGTTTGAAGCTTATTCTTCATGATGTTGGAAACTATTTTAATGTCACTCTCTATCACCAATGTATCGGTTGCCCAATTTATGTATCTATTACAAGGCTATATGTTTAGTATGTAGTCTCATAGATGAGCATATTTTTTGAAAATAGGACTGCAGGGAAACACACACAGCTTGGAGAATATGAAGAAGCTCAAGGCACACAATAGAGAGTAGTATTACTTAATGTGAAATTGAAAGATAAGATAGCCCTAGAGTGATGGATATATAGACAATGCACGCGGGAAAAAACCTTCGAGTGAGGAAAAAAAATTCCTTGGTGGTTCTAAGTGTGTTCACACACATCACTACCACATATGTATGGTAACAAATCCCCCCTGGAGTGATGCGGTGAACAAGAGCTAGCATATAGTGTATAGAGAAGTGACATGCCGTGAGTGCATGATTAATCCACAAAGGAGAGTAAGTCCAAATATTTGTGGAAAGCTTCAAATTTCTCACGAGGATATGTCTTTGTGAATAGATCTGCAAGGTTGTCCTATGTTGGCACATGAGCTAAGCTGATCTCTCTCGTCTCTTTCTAACATAGTGCTAATGCACCTCAATGTGCTTTGTAGCATGAAAAACTGAGCTTTTTTTGCAACTGCCAATGCGCTCTGGCTATTAGTGTAGATGATGTTGGCAATGTCATGTCCAACACCCAAATTAGTCATAAGGCATCTGATCCATATACACTCAACCATAGCTGTGAATACTGCCCTATCCTCAGCGTCACAATTGGAAGTGGCCGCAGTAGGTTGCTTCTTACTCAACCATGATACGCATGAACTACCGAGCATGAAACAAAAACCACTTGTGGACACTCAAGTGCTAAAACAACCAGTCCAATCTAAGCTAAAAAAAGCATGTAAATCTGGTGGCAAGGATCCCCCCTTGGGATAAAACGACCCAAGATGTAAAGTGTCACTCAAGTAGCAAAAAATCTTCTTAGCAGCTTGCCAATGCTTAGACCCTAGGCTATGCATAAATCTATTGAATTGTGAGATTGCAAACTGAATATCAAGCCTCGTGTTGCATATATAAATAAGGCATCCAACAATAATTTGGTAAAGAGTGACATCGGCAGGATCACCAACATCATGAAGACTCAACTTTAAACCTATTTTCATGAAAGTAGGAATAGGTTTGTAGTCCTCAAGTCCAAACTTATATAGCAATGTCTCTATGTAACTTCTTTGACACAAGGCAATACCACCATCACACTGCTTAAATTATATGCCCAAATAATGATGCAATAGCCCCAAATCTTTCATCTTGAAAGTAGCATAGATCTACATCGGTAATAGGTTGATCTGTAGCATTTTTTGAAACCCACATAGACTGTACATTTGCCTTATTGGAATTTACACTCAAATTTCCACCACTGAAAAGAGGTAAGGAGCTGTCATAAATGTCTTGTGAGCTTAAATTACTATCTCTAGTACATAACAACAAAATATTTCACGAACACAACACCTTGTGACACCAAGAAATGTTTTTTTTGCGGATGATACAACCTATAACCTTTGCTTTCAATACTATAACCAACAAAAATGCATTTAACAATCTTATCATCCAATTTTTTGCGCTGCATTTGTGGCACCAAAGCGTAAGTCAAAAAGCCAAAATGCACATGTGATGAATAGATGGCTTCTTTTCATGCCAAGTCATGTTCAATTCTATCTCCCTAATGCAATCACTTTCATCAATGCACCACATCTCTCACTCATGTCCTCTGGATGATGGGCACATGTATTCTAATAAGGAATGACAGTGCAATGAACATAAAACTCATGATCCTCAAGTTTACTCTCTTGTTTAGGTGCTTTTCAAAAATAGGAAACGGTGGGCTCTCCTTTGAGCACTTAGTACAACTAAAGTCCGAGACGGGTATGATGCTGCAACCTATGTCATAATTATGCAACTGCTGAAGTTTAGTCCACATTCTTTAAAGTTTAGTTCTTTCAAATCTCTTGAACCTAACAATGTAGGGTCTTGCTGGAGCTAAAGTAAGAGTCATGATGCAAAAGGAGACCCAAGAATGATGCACATCAACAGTACTCTATGGCTTATTTAAAATTGTACCAATTATTCCTTATGCTCACTCTGCTTGTACCATCTTTGAACACCTGTTGCCACCACCGTCTTTCTCGTCTTACAACTATAAGAGCAATGCAAGTGTTTACAATACACCTTACAACTGCTCTCATCAAGGGAGAGAATCGTTTTGCACAAATGTATTCGACCATAGAGGACTTCCGAGAGAGAGAGAGAGAGAGAGAGAGAGAGAGAGAGAGAGAGAGAGAGAGAGAGCTTGTGTAGATGTTGAGGAAGGTTGTAGATCTTAGAAAATGACATCATGGGCCATCTAATAACAACTGAAGGCTATTTGCACGTGGATGGGTGGTATTTTTGGCTGTTTGCATTGTGCACTTGTTGTCTTTACCCGCAAGGTGTTCTCAATAGACTCGTTGATGACAGGACCCGACCTAATTCTTGTGGTGAATACGTACAATCATCATTCACATAATCTTGTGGTAATCTTTAAAGTCGGACCCTTTCGTCACAAGAGTTTGGGCTTCCTTTGGAGCTAACCACAATAAGCACCCATGCAACTTCAAGTTCCCCAAATTGATATTTACCAAAGCTTTTCTTACTGATAATCACCACAAGAGCATTTTCCACCTTCAAAGACGCGCAGGCGATCTGCATCTGAGGCAGACATCCCCGCGGTAGATATCAGTGGCCATGCAGGTGATATCAGTGAGGTAGCAGCATGACAATCCCCGCATACCCACAGGTGGTGATTCATATATCCATCCTTTGAGGTGTATTGATGATTGCACAAGCAATGGCCAGTTTCTCAGAATGCTGGCAAAACAAAACCTTGAGGAATACCCTTGTTACACATTATCTAATTCTATTGCACGCTCAAAGGCCAATCGTCCAAGCTCCACATTTCCTCCTTTTAGACAAGCAGCTAGAAGAGCCGACCATACTGGAAGATAATCATCAGATGGCATCATCTTGATGACTCTCATAGCTTTGTCAAAATGGCTTGCCCGCCCGAAAAGGTCAACCATGCAAGTGTAGTGCTCTTTGACTGGTATAATGCCATATTTTTCCCTCATGCTATCAAAAAGCATTTGGCCCTCATCCAGTAGACCAGAGTGACTACATGCATTGAGCACACTAAGCAAAGTGATTGCAGTTGGGAAGATGCCCTCGTGTTGCATCCAATATAAACAGTTCACAGCTTCCTCGGCCAGCCCTTGCTGGGCATATCCTCCTATAAGAGCACTCCAAGAGACTTCGTCTGGCGAGAAACCCTCACTTCGCATCTGGTTAAAACAGGCCAGAGCTTCCTTGCCACAGCCATGTTGGGCATATCCTACAGTCAACGTGTTCCAAGAGACGACATTCCGGATAGGAAGGCCATTAAGAACTTCTCGTGCTTTTGTAAGGGCACCACATTTGACATACATATCAACCAAAGCATTACCAGGCACAATATCTTTCTCCAACAGCCCCTGACTAGCAATCTCATCGTGAATTCTCTCACCCATGTGAAAGTCTTTTGTAAGGCCACAGGCCTTCAGGGTGCAAGCATAGGTGATTGCATTCGGTGAGAGGCCTTCCCTTTGCATCCGATGAAAACAGCACAGAGCTTCCTTGCCACAGCCATTTTCAGCATATCCTGCAATCAATGCACTCCAAGACACAACATTTCGGATAGAAAGCTCATCAAGAACTTTTTGTGCTTTCGTAAGGGCACCACATTTTGCATACATATCGACCAAAGCATTTCCAAGCACCACATGTTTTTCCAACAGCCCTTGACTAGCAATCTCATTGTGAATTCTCTCACCCATGTGAAGGCTTTGCATAAGGCCACATGCCTTCAAGGTACAAGCATAGGTGATTGTATTCGGAGAGAGGCCGTCACTTCGCATCTTGTGAAAGCAGCACAGTGCTTCCTTGCCACAGCCATGTTGGGCATATCCTACAATCAACGCGTTCCAAGAGACAACATTCCGAAGAGAAAGCCCATCAAGAAGCTTTTGTGCTTTCGTAACGGCACCACATTTGGCATACATATCGACCAAAGCATTACAAAGCAAAACATGTTTCTCCAACAGCCCCTGACTAGCAATCTCGTCAAGAATTCTCTCACCCATATGAAGGTCTTGTCTAAGGCCACACGCCTTCAAGATGCAAGCATAGGTGGTTGCATCTGGAGAAAGGCCCTCCCCTCGCATCTGGTGAAAACAGCCTAGAGCTTCCTCACTACAGCCATGTTGGGCATATCCCGCAATCAGCGCACTCCAAGAGACGAGATCCCGAAGAGGAAGCTCATCAAGAACTTTTCGTGCTTTCCTGAGGGCACCACATTTTGCATACATATCAACCAAAGCATTGCCAAGGACAACATCTTTTGACAACAGCCCCTCATTACCAATTGCATCGTGAATTCTCTCACCAATGTGAAGGTCTTGAGTAAGGCCACAGGCCTTCAAGGTGCAAGCATAGGTGATTGCATTTGGAGAAAGGCCTTCCCTTTGCATCTGTTTAAAACAGTTCAGAGCTTCCTTTCCACAACCATGTTGGGCATATCCTGCAATCATCGTGCTCCAAGAGACAACATTCCGGATAGAAAGCTCATCAAGAACTTTTTGTGCTTTCAAAAGGGCACCACATTTGGCATACATATCAACCAAAGCATTGCCAAGCACAACATGTTTCTCTAACAGCCCCTGATTAACAATCTCATCGTGAATTCTTTCACCCAAGTGAAGGTCTTGCATAAGGCCACAAGCCTTCAAGGTGCAAGCATATGTGACTGCATTCGGAGAGAGGCCTTCCCTTCGCATCCGGTGAAAACAGCACAAAGCTTCCTTACCACAGCCATGTTGGGCATTTCCTGCGATCAACGCGTTCCAAGAGACGACATTTCGGACAGAAAGACCATCAAGAACTTTTTCTGCTTTTCTAAGTCTACCACATTTGGCATACATATCAACCAAAGCATTGCCAAGCACAACATGTTTCTCCAATAGCCCCTGACCAGCAATCTCATCGTGAATTTTCTCACCCATTTGAAGGTCTTGCAAAAGACCACAAGCCTTCAAGGTGCAAGCGTAGGTGATTGCATTCGGAGAGAGGCCTTCCCTTTGCATCCTATGAAAACAGCACAAAGCTTCAATGCCACAGCCATGTTGGGCATATCCTGCAATCAACGCATTCCAAGAGACGACATTTTGGGCAGATTGCCCATCAAGAACTTTTTGTGCTTTCGAAAGGGAACCACATTTGGCATACATATCGACCAAAGCATTGCCAAGCAGAACATATTTCTCCAACAGCCCCTGCCCGGCAATCTCGTCATGAATTCTCTCACCCATGCGAAGGTCTTGCATAAGGCCACAAGCCTTCAAGGTGCATGCATAGGTGATTGCATCGGGAGAGAGGCCTTCCCTTCGCATCCGGTGAAAACAGCACAAAGCTTCCTTGCCACAGCCATGCTGGGCATATCCTGCAATCAATGCGTTCCATGTGATGACATTCCGGACAGGAAGTCCATCAAGAACTTCTCGTGCTTTAGTGAGGGCACCACATTTGGCATACACACTCACCAATGTGCTCCCTAGATATGCGTCTTTCCGAAGTAACGCACTATTGCGGAGCTCAGTGTGTATCCTACTGACTTGGTACAAATCCTTTTTCTGAGCACAGGCTTTTAGCATGGTCAGAAATGAAAAAATTGTTGCTTTTGACTCATCATCGTGCTCTTTCTGTCTGCGCTTGACTTGTGAAGCAAATATTGCTTCTTCGCTGAATTGGTCGGAGGTTTTTGCACCGCTCTGTGGATACAAAACCAATGACGCTTAAGGATATTCATCAGCCACCAAAATTGAGAAAAGGAAAACTGTTTTTGAACGTGCATACACACGCGCGCACGAGAGAGAGAGAGAGAGAGAGAGAGAGAGCAGGAAATGACGAGAAAAGAGAAACAGTGCTTCTTACCTTGGCAGTATGCAGTCCCACAGCGGAGGCCAACATCGTTCTCGATTTGTTCCTCATTTGCAGATGCAGACAAAATCAGAAGAACAAAGAGACATTGACAGAAGACAGTTGCTGGAGAGCGAGATCCCTTCTCCCTGATCATGGCGTGTTTGCAACTGATAGTGAGTATACATTTTAAATTGCAGTATCCTTGGAAGGTTTTTGCAATTTTAAAAACACAAATTGCTAATAATTCTCTCTCTCTCTCTCTCTCTCTCTCTCTCTCTCTCTCCATCGCTAGGTGGTCGGGGGCTGCAGGGAACACTCGCCGGTTGAAGGAGATGTCGATGTGTGACTGGGGGTTGTAGGGAACACTCGTTGGTTGAAGGAGCTGCTTTCGGAATCCCTCCCCCTTTTATAATAGTATAGATGTCCATGCCATCAGTGGGCAATTGCAAGTTGTCGTTGTTGCGTGACATCGTGCTGCATCTCGAGTAACCTTTTAAATTGCCATGTTAGTGGCAATTTTATATCCAACTATTCTACTCTATAAGGGAGAGCCATTTTCAGGCCCACCACGTGGAAACAGAGGAGGTTCAAACACTGTTGAAATTCTTTAGCGGGATCCAACAGGCCTCAAGGGGTGAATAGCTATGAGGGGGCATTGAAGGGCACGTTTTCTCTCTCTCTCTCTCTCTCTCTCTCTCTCTCTCTCTCTCTCTCTCTCACACACACACACACACACACACACACACACACACACTCTCACTCATGCATGCACACACATGCGATAGTTGGCACATCTGTCGGCCAACTCTTCTTTCTCTAGCCTTGAAATTGGATTGCAAGAAGCAGTTTTGAACTGAGTGACATTTCCTCTCCTCTCCTGTATAGCAATGTCTCCACTATATCTCAATCCCCCTCTCACCTTCCCTTTTTTGCCTCCATGAAGTTGTATCCGAGAGGTTCTCTCTCTCTCTCTCTCTCTCTCTCTCTCTCTCTCTTACACACACACACACACACACACACACACAGTTTTTGGGTGTGTATGGCAATGCACGTGTGTGTGTGTGTGTGTGTGTGTGAGATAAAATTTAATATCTAACCAACCCAATTGATTTTCTCATATTAAACTGATCATTTAATGTGAGAGTATACCCCTCCTCCCCCCCTCACATGTTTGGTCCATCTCTCTCTCTCTCTCTCTCTCTCTCTCTCTCTCTCGTATTATTAAATTATATCATTTGGACATGTGTCTCTTTGAGAAAAAGAACTTAAGTATTTATTTTTATGCATCTAAATTTTCATTGGACCCTTTTAAAGTCTATCCAATAGGATTCAAGCACATCATGAGGGCCACATGTGGAGGATTTTGACATGTGTCTTTTATGCTTCTTAAGTCCTTTGTTTGAATTGAACATTTCAAGCACTTAATCAATTAAGCATGGACATCGTTTATGCCTCTTGAGAGTTTATCTTTGAATTGAACACTTCAAGAACCTTAGTCATTTAAGCATGTGAGAAGTACCTCAAGCTTGGGCAAGGTTCCCACAAACACTTAGCAAGCCGACAAGCACCTCATGCTTAAGTAGGATTCCCACCTGAAGGTCAACCCTAGCTTGCCTAAGGTCAAAGGACTTTTTAACACTAACTTTTGGAAGTCTTTAATGAAGATAATCCTAAGGTCTTTAAGCTCTATTAGGTAGCATTGCTCTTTAACATATCATCTCTCATTTGGACCCCTTTAACCTTGGTCCTGTGTTAAGACAGATCCGTAAGCACATGTCTATATTCTAACCCTTATTCTCCCACATTAAATGATGAGTTTAATATGAGAAAATCATTTGGGTTGGTTAGGTATTAGATTTTATGACATTACCTCTCTCTTGAAATCATAGTCGTCCTCGACGATGAGGTAAAAAAAATAAAGTCTTAGTCATTAGTCTACCTTTTTTAGCGGGTAGAGAATCCCTTTTCACCCTGTGACATCATTCCAGAATGGATGACTAGTCCATTTGGTGCTTGGGAGACGTAGCTGCCGCAAGCATGTCTGCTCTTTAGTCCATATCATACTCCCAAAGTAGAGTGACAAATTCTACTTGGTGTTTGAGTGACATCGTCATCACAAACATGATTCTAAGCATGCATACTATTTAAATTTGTGCACAAAAGAGGATTAGAATATAAGACAAAAACATTGTTCATTTAGAAAGCATTTACATTTGCTTACTCTAGTGCAACATTGTAAGCATTGACAAGGTTCATATTATCCTTAAGCTGTATTCCTTACATCAATCTAGTATCTTCAAAAGGATAATTTTTGAACTTAATAAGATACCGTCGGATAATCTTACCATGCCGCAGTACCTTGTCTTCATGCCGAAGGATAGCTTCGGGTTATAACACTTCTTCTTGGTCTTCAATTTTCGGAGGGTCTTCAATAATTGATTCTCTTGGTGGCTCTCCTTTGTAAGGCTTAAGTACGCTCACATGAAAATCTAGGTACGCAATGTGAGAAGCATGAAAATAAAATTGCGAAAGAAAATTTGTCCACCTTATTTGTTTGTCGGAAAGCTTGGTTTGCGTCATGAAGTACTTGAGACTTTGGTGGTCTGTTTGTAAAATGAATGGAGTCCCCAATAAATAGTGCTTCCATGTGTCTAGGACATGTAGAACAGCTAAAATCTCTTTCTCATAAATGCCCAAGACCCGTTCATCCGTATTGAGCCTTTGGCTCTCATATGCTATGGCATGCCTTTCTTGAAGCAGGACTGCTCCAAGGAAATCACCACAAACATCACATTGGACTTCAAATGGCTTTGAGAGATCTGGAAGCATGAGGACTGGTTGAGAGGTAAGCTTCTCTTTGAGCTTCTCAAAAGCTTTTTGCTCCTTAGCGCTCCATGAATACTTAACGTTCTTCTTTGTTAAGTCATGTAATGGTCCTGCTATTTGAGAAAAAAATTCTATGAGACATCTATAGTATGCACACATACCAATAAAGCTTCTTAGCTCATGTAGATTCCTTGGATTATGCCATTTTCATTACATTGCTAAGTGTTTGTGGAAACCTTGCCCAAGCTTGAGGTGCTTCTCACATGCTTAAATGACTAAGGTTCTTGAAGTGTTCAATTCAAAGATAAACTCTCAAGAGGCATAAACGGTTTCCATGCTTAATTGACTAAGTGCTTGAAGTGTCCAATTCAAACAAATGACTTAAGAAGCATAAAAGACACGTCAAAATCCTCCACATGTTTCCCTCATGATGTGCTTGAATCTTATTGGATATGCTTTAAAAGGGGTCCAATGAGAATTTAGATGCATAAAATAAATAATTTAGTTCTTTCTCTCAAAGAGGAAAAAGAAGACACATATCCAAATGATATAATTTAATAATACGAGAGAGAGAGAGAGAGAGAGAGAGAGAGAGAGGTGGACCAAGCATGAGAGGGGGGCGTATACTCTCCCACACACACACACACATTCTCATTGTGTGGGGTGCAAAGTGCAAGAGCTCTATCTCCATCTCAGAGCTTGTTGAGAAGTGGAGAACCTACACCAACACTCTTGGCTATGGAATGCAAATCCAACCAAGAGCCATGCTTCAATACTTAGCCTTGCCATCTTCTTCATCTTCATTACTACGCTATTATGCTATGCTAAGCAAGAAGAGTGATGATAAGTGAAGAACTATTTCTTTCTCCTATGGATGATTCTTCTTTCTCTTCCCTACCCTCATTCCCCGCTAGCTCTCTCCACCTCTTCGAAAGTGTTTGAGGCCTTGGGATTGAGGCTTGGTATAGTTAATTCTTTTTGCAAAGTTTATGTTATGTTTGTGATGCATGAAGCTTTCCATCTTCATTGCATCACCTAGGTCACAAGAAACAAAAATATTGTATTGTACGAAGTCTCTCTCGATGGGAGAATCTATAATACAAACACCTTTTGGAGGGGGGAAGTAAATCAGGTCCTCAACTATTGTCATGTTCTCTAGTACTCTCTCTCTTGCAAAAGTACTGTTCATGCCAAGTTAATTAAGTACTATGTTTATGTTGCTACCATAAATTAAGTTCACTCTCTACTTTCTCAAAGTAATCTCACAAAAATGCTCACTCTAATTCTCTTAATTCGGCTATTCTCAAAGTTCATATGCCATTTTCATCTCTCTCTCTCTCTCTCTCTCTCTCTCTCTCTCTCTCTCTCTCTCTCTCTCTCTCTCTCTCTCTCTCTCTCTCTCTCTCTCTCTCTCTGTTCGACCTAGACGTTTCTCTCTTCTTCCTCCTCAGCCTCCCCCTGGGCGAGGGGCTGCTCTGTGGGGGGGCATCAAGCCCTAGCTCGCCCCCTCCCTCCCAACTCAGATCGAACCGGCCTGGTCCTGGCTCACCCTGCGCGGCCTGGTCTCGGCTTCCTGCGCGACCTGGCCCTGCGTGGTCATCTGCGACCTTGCTCGATTCCGCCTCTGTCAACCTGCTCGGCAACCTGCCTTGCCCAATTCCGCCCCCGTCAGGCAGTTCTGCTCGGTGGTGCCCTGCTCCATTTCGCATTCGGCAACCCGCCTTACCTCACCTTATGAACCGAACCTCCTTAACCTTTTACCTAAGGGGTTTGTGTACCTAAGGGTCTGTGTGAGTGAAGGTGATTCTCACCCTTGCCTTCCGACCTCAACCACAAGAAAGTCGGCCTTAACCCCGACCTAAGGTGACTGTCTCGAGAAGGAGATTGATTCGAGAAGGTCCCAAGCAACTCACCCTTGGCATCCATGGCTACCCGGGTCTCGTCCCGAGGTAAGCTCAGCTTCGCTGGAGTTGTAGCAACACCTCCCAAGGCAGACAACATCACCCGCCTCCAAGCCGAAGTCGAAAACCTCCGTAAGGAGAATGACAAGCTGAAACAAAGGCTTACAGTTTTCGAAGCTCGGCTTGCCACAATAGAGAATCGCAAGGAGGAGGAGTTGAAGCAGATCGAAATCAAGCTCACGAAGGCAAAAGAAGAAGTAGAGACGACTGTCACAAAGGAGGTCAAAACTCAAATACAAGAGGTAATCTCTCACAGGCTCGAAGATCGCGTGGCCTCCACATTACGTGAACAACAACGGCAAGAGGAAATCGCCCTCAATGTTCGCATTGGAGGGCTCCCAAGCGATTGGAAAGGGGAGGGAGACCTCAGTCACGAGTCATTTGCCTGCATCCAATCCGCAATCCCCATGGTACAGTGTGATCCGGCAACCCTCACTTCTCTTACACACGAACCTCACACCAATCATGCAATCTACACCTTCAAAACCAAGGCGGACCGAATCAAATTTCTTGAGCAATCAAGGATTCTCAAGGACACCAAAATATGGTTTGCAGAAGATCTTACACCTGCACAACTCAAGCAAAAGAAAGTAGAACTACAAAAGGTGCGAGAAGCGCGCGCAGCAGGGAAATGGGCAGTCTACCGAAGAGGTAAAGCCATTATTCAAGAGTTTCGCACTCCCAAACCCGCTCCCTTCACACCCCTTTCTGCATAGACTTTATTCATCTTATTATCTCTCACCTTCTTTTTGGACCCTCAGTCCTTAATTGAGATGTATCCCCAAAACCCCCCACGTTTGTAATGTTTTGCCTTGGGTCCCATAGGTCATATTTGACCTCCGTGGACGATAATACAATCTCTCTCTCTCTCTCTCTCTCTCTCTCTCTCTCTCTCTCTCTCTCTCTCTCTCTCTCTCTCTCTCTCTCTCACACACACACACACACACACACACACACACAGAGTTTTTTGGTGTGTCTGGCAATGCAAGTGCTTGAAGGCGGTGCTTAGTCATCCATGAGCTTGCCCTTCAGCAAATGAGTGCTTGTACTACCCTCATTAATACAATTTTTTGCTTTCACGTGAGCTGGGGACACTCTCCCAACCCTCCTGTGCTCTGGTCCCTCCCTTCTTCTGCCTCACTGCCTACCTCGCCTCTTCTCTTACTCCACTGCCTACATTGCCTCCTCCGATTGATCAACAGCCTCACTTTGGAGCAATGAGAGGGGCAGACAGACGAGCACTTAGGGGTGTGATGCTCGCAATACCTACACCACATGGCACAAAGAGCTGATCACAAGGGCGATAGAGTAATGCCCCTACAATGCCCCATACCTTCTTGCTTCCATCCTTCAATGGATGGGGAGGATGGAAGCATACAAAAGATGTGCCCCATAGCCCAAGTATATGGCAAGCAAAAACAAAATATTGTTGTTCTTGGTTTTGTGTTGATCGCCTTCTCAAAACTTCACACAACCATCTAGATCATAAGCAGAGCTCTTAAAGTTAGGTAAGGGTATTAAGCCAAGTCTATTTGATTGACCTAGACCTCTTGCAGTACATACACCACAAAAAGTTGATCACAAGGGCGTTAAAGTAGTTCCCTACAATGCGCCCCACCTGCTTGATTCCCTCCTTCGATGCTCTTTTCACGCCCGCCATGTGGCAACAAAGGAGGCTCATATGTTTTTGAAATTCCTTAACAAGATCATGCAAGCCTCCAACTGTGAACGTCTATGAAGGTTATGAGGGGGCATTGAAGAGCTGTCGAAGGGCCGCTAAAGAGTAGAGAGAGAGAGAGAGAGAGAGAGAGAGAGAGAGAGAGAGAGAGAGAGAGAGAGAGAGAGAGAGAGAGAGAGAGAGAGGAGAGGGGGAGGGGGGGGGGGGGGGGGGGGGGGGGGGGGGGTAATCTATTCTACTCTATGAAGAAGAGCCCTTTTTAGGCTCGTAATGTGGCAGTGGAGGAGGCTCAGACGTTGTTGAAATTCTTGATTTTTGTAGCACGTCTCAGGGGGTGAACAACTATGAGGGGGTGTTTGAAGAGCACGTTCTCTCTCTCTCTCTCTCTCTCTCTCTCTCTCTCTCTCTCTCTCTCTCTCTCTCTCTCTCTCTCTCTCTCTCTCTCACTCATAGATGTTGTGATAGTTGACACAACTCTCGGCCAGCTCTTCTCTATCTAGCCTTGAAATTGGACTACAAGAAGTAGTTTTGAACTGAGTGACGTTTCCTCTCCTCTCCTACATAGCAACGTATCCACTATATCTCAATTTCCCTCTCGCCTTCCCTTTTTTGCCTTCCTGAAGTAGTATCGAAAGGTTCTCTCTCTCTCTCTCTCTCTCTCTCTCTCTCTCTCACACACACACACACACACACACACACACACACACATACTATAACATTTAATGGCCTAGTAACTTGTGTGTAGCAGAAAATAGCATAAACATAGTGAGAATTTCATTAGAATAGATTCCTAATGAGCATAGCAAGAGTGCTTGGATGGAGAGAACACTCTTTTAGATAAAATGGGAAAATTCCACATCTTTGGGACTGATTTCAATGCCTAAGGATTCCTATTTCCCAATTGATTTGGGAAAATTTCAATTATTTTGGGACTTGTCTTGAGGACTTGTGTTACATTAGACAAAGAGATAGATTCTCAAGAAAATGGTGGTGTTGAGAAACACCTTTTTTTTTCATGTTGGTGTTAATTGATACTTTACAAAACATACATAGACACGGATAGCAAGAAAAACAATATATGAATACGAAATGCTAGTCAATTTCTCCTATTAAGCTAGCTTGTGCTTTCTCCACAACATTGGATGGGATTTTAATTGCTTCTGCAAGTCTTCCACCCCTTGGAGTCCATGACCACACAATTGAATCACACACTCCCAACACTTTGGGTCAGCAAGATTGCAGCACCAATTCTTTTTCCAACAATCCTCATATTGTTCTTGGATTGTGGGATTTTTTTTCCGATGTTTTGGTGCCCAATATTGAATGAAAACTTTCTTGTAGTTAGGAGATGAGCTGTCTACATCAACATCTGACTCTGCAACTCCTAGCCATATTGGATATTCTGGATCTGCGGGTCTCACAAGAACAAAATCCCCTTTCCTTACATCAATTTGAGGCCTAAAAGCTTCCTGTGGCCTTGCACTTTGAGGACCAACATAGTGATCATTCAATTCTTCATATCCTTGAAACTCATCTGTGTCTTCCTCTATCTGTTGCATTCAATGACTCCCTGTAGTCTTTGGCCAAAATGATGTATATTCACCAAGTTGTTTATTGGTTGGTTGTTCAAGCTCACTAATTATTTTTTGCCAATAAATAATAACTGGCTCCATATATTTTGTAGAATCGTGCTCCTTTCCCTTTAGTAGAGTCCATCTTTTCCAAAATTCAAGATATGTCTTAATCCCTTGAATAACAAGCGGACTATCCCTCACATAGTCTGCTATAGGAACCACATCTGGACAACCTACTGGCAATTTTGGTTTCCCTTGATTATCTTTTTTCCACAACTCAATTCCTGACTCCCTCGGCATCCAATCAGGTGATTTGGGGTGAATTTTGTACTGCATTACTGGGATTTCACCTTGCACAAAGAAATGAAATTGAAGTGGCTTCGAGTGTCCAACAAGAGCATCTTGTCCATCACACATGTACCCTTTAACAAAGGATTTAAAGTCAGGAACTTGCGTCATCAAAAATGGTGTTGGAGCTGAACTTTAACATTTTTGAAAATGTTCCATCAAATGTGGAAAAGTGTAGGTCATTCCTGTTCGTAATCTCTCTGAGAACCTGCTAAACATTGCATCTATGTCCTCATGTGTATGACCCACCATTAAGAATCCCAAATGCACGGTTTTGAAAACACCTTTTGCTACTAGCAAGGATAAGTATGCAAATAAATATCGATTCTTATTCTCTCCTGCACAATTATCTAGCTGTAGCAGAAGATTCTCAGGCAATTTTTGAAACACGGGAGTGGACATGGTATCCACAACACATTGAGAGGAGGCTGATTGCAAGTTATAAATCTCTCCATTACATCCTTCAATAGCCAACGGTGGTGTTACTGCTGCTGATGCATTCCTCTCACGCTCTTTCATCATTCTGTTTTGGTGGTCTAAAGTTGTCCTTGAATTCAATGCATTGAACAATGTTACATTGCTGCGTGGCATACCATCATGACATAAATCTCCTAGCCCATGGTTTTCTGTTCTTTCCAAATTCTGTAAGCATAATGCAAGGGAACCAATTGTAGCATTCGGATATGCAGGCCATAGACCATTCAACGAGAAATGACCATACATCCCATGCCCATGCCCATGTGTTATCATACCTGTTAATGATACTTGCAACTGATATGCATTCGCATAGTCTTTTGAGTTCACTCGCAATCTAGGTATTGCTGTCTTTTTTTGGTCCATTTTATCATGTATAATGCATAAGTACTTATCCTTTTGCATTTGCGAGAACTTACACCAGGTGTAGTACACATTTCTACAGCTTTTTTGTTGCATCATGTGAATTTTATGTTCATCCTTCAAATGTGAAATCAACTCATCATCCTTTGTTGACTCTAGTTGAGACTTTATCCGACTACACACAACACATTTTGAGAGCTCGCTTGTTTTTGACAAGGTCATATTAGCAAACTCTGTATTCCAAACCCTATTGAATGTAGTGCTAGACATTGGCTTGAGACACATACTCTCGAGTGTTTTATTGACATCATGTAAGATGTCTATTTGCTTGTACATGTTTGGTATTGCAAGCAAGGTTTCTCTGGTACCATCTTCCATAGTTCTACTCTTATGTGGCATTTTCTCTGAGTTATCATCTACAAAAGAGCGCATCAATGCCCTTCCCATTTCTGTATGGTCTCTTCCTTTTCTTATGACACCATCATTACCATGCACTGAGCGTCGAACCCCATTTTCAAACTGTTCACGGTAACGATAAAATGAAGTTTTTGGAATGCCATGAATTTCGTACCAAGCTCTAGTACAGACCTCATTTCCATTAAAAGAAAATACATAGCAAGTCTTTGCAGTTGCCTTGTTCTCACGCCAAGCAGTCAACATTGTATCATACACATAGTTGGTTCTATTTTGCAAACTTTGTCCCCAAAATTCATTGCGCATAGCCATGACCTTATCTCTATTGGCATATTGACAACACCTCATAGAGCAACAATCTATGGTTGAAACAAGTTGGACAGATGATAGGGATGCTTTGATTGGATCTCTTAGAAGGTTTCATAGACATTTTTGGCTTCCTATTCATAAAGAAATATTTTCGTTTTTTTGAAATAGGCTCTACCAAACGAGCTGATTCAATGCATGTATCTTGTAATGCGTCACTAGCATGTAAATCCTCATATTGTAACAACGCTTTTCCATCCATAGTTGTCACTCTCTTGATAGGCCAACAAACCAGATTGATGCTGCATACATCAGATTGTGCAGAAATAGTAGCCTCACAAGCATAGGATGTTTCAATACCAATACCGATGTTATCTTCACCTAGCACACAAAAGTTCACGGGATCAAATGGACACACATACATGACAACCCCTTCGGCTACTACATGTGTTTTGCTTTCATCCCAAAGTTGAACCCTCTTATCCTTCCAAACCTCCCTATAGCTCATTCCATCAGACTGTGCCTCGAATGCTCCCATTCCTTTGTGAGTCTCAGACATAGAAACCCCTTCGTAGTGTATCTCATCCATATGTTGTAGCAACCCAGTACTCCATTTCACAATACTGTGAAAAGCATCTCCCACTGTCAATGCATTCATTGTTGGAAATGGAATAAGTGCTTTCTTTTGAAAACACAAATCAACTGACACCGATACATTTCCTTCACCAATAAGCATTCCTGGGCAATATGCATTTGGGTTTGTCTCACAGACACTCCCAAGGGCAACCTTTTGTGTGGCTACAAACATGCATACTCTATCACCTTGAATAAAATCCATACCTGCAAGAAGGTTTCAATAAATATTTGTTAAGAAAACCATCACAAAATCATTTTATTGTGAGTATATATGTAGGTGTTTCATTATGATTATATACACAGAGGGCACTATATGTGGTTGTTTCATGATGGGTATACAGAATCCTATGGACTTAGGGCCATGTGATGATATATGTAGGTGGTTCATATTGAGTATGTATAAATCATATGGCCTTTAGTCCATATGATGTTTTATGCAGGTGTTTTGTGTTGAGTAAATATACATCCCTGTGGCCTTAGGGCCATAGGGCACTATTTGTAGTTGTCTCACGATGGGTATTTAACATCCTGTGGCCTTAGGGCCATAGGATGCTATATGTAGGTGTTTCGTGATGCAACTATACACATCCTATGGACTAAGGGCCATAGGGCACTATATGTAGTTATCTCACGATGGGTATATAACATTCTATGGACTTATGGCCAATATAGAGCTATATGTAGGTGTTTTGCGATGCAACTGTACACATCCTATGGCCTAAGGGCCATAGGACACTATATGTAGTTGTCTCATGATGGGTATATAACATCCTATGGCCTTAGGGCCATAGGATGCTATATGTAGGTGTTTCACGATGCAACTGTACACATCCTATGGCCTGAGGGCCATACGGCACTATTTGTAGTTGTCTCACGATGGGTATTTAACATCCTGTGGCATTAGAGCCATAGGATGCTATATGTAGGTGTTTCGTGATGCAACTATACACATCCTATGGGCTGAGGGCCATAGGGTACTATATGTAGTTATCTCACGATGGGTATATAACATTCTATGGCCTTATGGCCAATATAAAGCTATATGTAGGTGTTTTGCAATGCAACTGTACACATCCTATGGCCTAAGGGCCATAGGACACTATATGTAGTTGTCTCATGATGGGTATATAACATCCTGTGGCCTTAGGGCCATAGGATGCTATATGTAGGTGTTTCACGATGCAACTGTACATATCCTATGGCCCTCAGGCCATAGGGCACTATTTGTAGTTGTCTCACGATGGGTATTTAACATCCTGTGGCATTAGAGCCATAGGATGCTATATGTAGGTGTTTCGTGATGCAACTATACACATCCTATGGACTGAGGGCCATAGGGTACTATATGTAGTTATCTCACGATGGGTATATAACATTCTATGGCCTTATGGCCAATATAGAGCTATATGTAGGTGTTTTGCAATGCAACTGTACACATCCTATGGCCTAAGGGCCAGAGGACACTATATGTAGTTGTCTCATGATGGGTATATAACATCCTGTGGCCTTAGGGCCATAGGATGCTATATGTAGGTGTTTCGCGATGCAACTGTACACATCCTATGGCCCTCGAGGCCACAGGGCACTATTTGTAGTTTTCTCACGATGGGTATTTAACATCCTGTGGCATTAGAGACATAGGATGCTATATGTAGGTGTTTCGTGATGCAACTATACACATCCTATGGACTGAGGGCCATAGGGAACTATATGTAGTTATCTCACGATGGGTATATAACATTCTATGGCCTTATGGCCAATATAGAGCTATATGTAGGTGTTTTGTGATGCAACTGTACACATCCTATGGCCTAAGGGCCATAGGACACTATATGTAGTTGTCTCATGATGGGTATATAACATCCTGTGGCTTTAGGGCCATAGGACACTATATGTAGTTGTCTCATGATGGGTATATAACATCCTGTGGCCTTAGGGCCATAGGATGCTATATGTAGGTGTTTCGCGATGCAACTGTACACATCCTATGGCCTGAGGGCCATAGGGCACTATTTGTAGTTGTCTTACGATGGGTATTTAACATCCTGTGGAATTAGAGCCATACGATGCTATATGTAGGTGTTTCGTGATGCAACTATACACATCCTATGGACTGAGGGCCATAGGGAACTATATGTAGTTATGTCATGATGGGTATATAACATTCTATGGCCTTAGGGCCAATATAGAGCTATATGTAGGTATTTTGCGATGCAACTGTACACATCCTATGGCCTAAGGGCCATAGGACACTATACATAGTTGTCTCATGATGGGTATATAATATCCTGTGGCCTTAGGGCCATTGGATGATATATGCAGGTGTTTCGCAATGCATACATACACATCCTATGGTCTAAGGGGCATAGGGCACTATATGTAGTTGTCTCGTGATGGGTCTATAACATTCTATGGCCTTAGGACCATAGGGACTATATGTAGGTGTTTTGTGTTGACTGTATATAAATCATATGGACTTTAGTGTATATGATGTTTTATCAAGGCGTTTTGTATTGAGGGCGATAGGGCGCTATATGTAGTTGTCTCATGATGGGTATATAGCATCATGTGGCCTTAGGGACACAATGAGTTTGTATACATCCTTTGGACTTAGGTCCATGGGATGCTATATGTAGGTGTATTGATATGATTATATATATACATCCTATGGCCTTAGGTCCATAGGGCCCTATATGTAGGTGTTTCATGATGACTATATGAACATCCTATGGACAAAAGGCCATAGGATGCTATAGTTGATGTTTCTAGCTAAATATATATAGATCTTATGGATTTATGACCACAAGGTCCATAGCCTAGGGAGTGATTATATATACATCCTATGGCCTTAGGTCCATAGGGCCCTATATGTAGGTGTTTCATGATGACTATACGAGCATCCTACGGACAAAAGGCCATAGGATTCTATAGTTGATGTTTCTAGATAAATATATATAGATCTTATGGATTTATGACCACAAGGTCTCCTCAATTCGTGTTTTGTGGTGAGCTATATATGCATCCTATGGACTTTGGGCCATAGGGTGCTCTATATAGTGATTTCAGAAAGCTAGAGCCTGTCAGGACATAAGGGGGTACGTATGAGCCGCACGATATGCCACCTGGCGCATCCACATTCATTGATAATATGCCACAACCATTGATTATATCTAGAGATCGTGTCTCAAGTAGTCCCGTGGATGTACATCCATATGACATGTTTACGTCTTTGAAGGGACATAAAAAACAATGGTGTGCACGTATCGCATGATCAAATGTGTGATCAAATTGCACCTTTACAAGCCTCTTCGCAAATGCGCACCAGCACCTTTGCAACCCATTCTAGTATATGACCTCCTCGTTTAAATACTATTTGTATAAATATATACATGTATGTTGCATGTATACTTACACTTTCAAAACACGTGCAATTAGTGCGCAATTGCATGTGGCGAAAAAAGCCTTTTTTTTTTTTGCTTACCCCAAATTTTTCTAAAATGTGTTTTCAAGTCTCCCGATCAATACTGCACGAAAAAATATCGCACTTTTTTCGAGGGAAAATTCTCTAATTTTGAATGTTTTTTAGTGTATTTTTCAGTATGTGATTTTGGTCCCAGGACGGAGATTTCGACCATGGGTGTCGTTCCACTCGTAGCGAGACGACACGGGCATTGACAAAGTCTCACGTAAATTTTTTGAAAAAATTCTATACTCTTTTTTTTTTTTTTTTGCTATGACTCCTTTGGTATGACTCTCCTCCTTAAGAAAACGATTATAAACTCTTCAAAATTCAAAATAAAAGAGAGCGGGAAGTTTAGGTTTAAAACTTGAAAGTCAAATTTTGAATTTTGAAATTTTAACCTAATCTCTATCTCTCTCTTTCTTTCTCTCTCTCTCTCTCTCTCTCTCTCTCTCTCTCTCTCTCTCTCTCTCTCTCTCTCTCTCTTTCTCTCTTTCTTTTCAAAATTTTTGAAACCCTAGTCTTCTCTCTCGAGCACAGCTCTGCGCGCTCCTTGCTTCTCTCTTAAACGCCCTCCGTGCGCGCTCCTTGCTCCTCTCCTAAACGCCCTTCCTGCGCCCTCCCTACGCCTCTCCCAAACTCCTCTTTTGCGCCCCTCTGTCGCCCTTGCTGCGCCTATGGTGCCGCCCTCTCACGACATCGAATAGCCGCCCATTGCCGCCCTGTGGTGCCGCCCGTTGTCGCCCTCTCACGACATCGAATAGCCGCCCGTTGCCGCCCTCTCACTCCAAACAAGTCATTCACGCACCCCCTACCACATCTCCTCTTTCTAGGACCTAACAATTGTTTCCACATCTAAAGAGGAGATGTGGTAGGGGGTGCGTGAATGACTTGCTTGAAATTGTTTCCGCTTCTCACTCTTTTGGGTGAGATACATGATGAACTCTGCTAAGTACACTTTGTGGCAATAGATGATGCTAGCTTCTAGCTCTGTGCAGATCTTCAAAGTGCATCAAAAGTTTTAGTACAATATGGATAATGAAATCAATCCCATTGCACCTATTTTTTATTTGTTTACTTTTTAAGTAGGTACTGTGTCACGACAAGGGTTCCTTGGGATGTAGTCCCAAGTCAAACGCCAAAGTATAAGTAATAAAGATTAAAGCAGGGCTTTAAGTTAGGTTCTAAAAGAGTGGAGAGAGTGGAAAGGTAGCCATTGGCAAAGCGCCAGCTGCCAGTGCCACAGACATTGCAAGCTCCTGTTTCCTTGGCTAAACCCTCCAAAAGCAGCAAAAAATGAAAATCCCCACCATTAAAAGGTTAGTCTAAATTGTAAAGGTTTCACAAACCCCATAAGAGCTTATGCCATCAAATCTTGGCTCAAGGATACTAATATGAATCCAGATGTTATATGTTTAAAGGAAGTTAGAATTTGAGGTCCAAACCTCCTTTCCAATCTAGAAAGGATTGGTGCTGGATATACCTGGTTTTGCACTGATCACTCTCATGGCATTGGTGCCATTATTAGGCTAGTAGAAAAATACTCTGATTTGGTCAGTAATGTTATTAGACCTATAGAAGGGAGCTGGGTTGCTATCAATTTAAGCCAACCTTTTAACTACTCTATAGTCTCACTTTATGCTTAAAACTCCATGTCTATCAGGGCCAACTCTTGGGCTGATTTAGAAAATCTTCCTAATCCTTGCCTTCTTGCAGAAGATTTTATTATGGTTGAGAAACTAGAGGACATATACAATAATCCGGGACAGGTGGTGTGCTTTTGACAAAGCTTATGATATAATAGAATAAACTATATCATTTTGTCTCTCTTTGATGTGGGTTTTGGAAAGATACTCGTAATTTGTGCAAATTCTTTTTAGTAATTCCTTTGTTAGAATTGCTATTAATGGTGATCTTACTGATGCTTTCCCTCCTATGAAGTCCATAAGACAAGGCTATCCAATTAGCCCCTCTATTATGTGCTATTTGCTTAGATGCATTAGGGTGGCTCATAAAGGATGCAATGGAAATAGGTAAGATATAATTCCAAGTTTAGCCAAAAGACTATGCTTACAACAATTTCTTGATGATATTAATGCAATGCTGGAAAATGATGTGCTGTTAGTTTCTACTTTTTGGGATTGTCTTGGTATATTTTTCTTGGTTGCAGAGAAACGGACACAGCTTGGAGAAGACGAAAGAAGCTCAAGGCACACAATAGAGAGTGTATTACTTAGTGTGCAATGGAAAGATAGATAGCCCTAGAGTGATGGACGTATATACAATGCACGGGGGAAAAAAACTCCTAAAGACGGAAAAAATGCCCCGGCGGTCCTAGTGTGTTCACACACATCACTACCACATGTATATGGTAACAAGTCCCCCGTGGAGTGATGCGGTGAACGAGAGCCGGCACATGAGTAAAGGGAAGTGCCATGCCCTGAGGACATGATCAGTCCACAAAGGGGAGCAAGCCCAAAGCTTTGCGGAAAGCTTCAAGCTTCTCACAAGACAATGCCTTTGTGAAAAGATCTGCAAGGTTATCCTGTGTTGGCACTTAAGCCAAGATGTCCTCTCCTGCTGAGAGCCTTTCACTGACATACTGGTAATGCACCCCAATGTGCTTTGTGCAAGCATGAAAAACTTGGTTCCTTGCAACTGCCAATGCGCTCTGACTGTCAGTGTAGATAGTGTTGGCAGTGTCCTGTCCAACACCCAAATCAGCCATAAGGCGTCTGAGCCATACACACTCAACTGTAGCTGTGAAGACTGCCCTGTACTCAGCCTCACAACTCGAAGTGGCCATAGTAGGTTGCTTCTTGCTGAACCATGACATACATGAACTACCAAGCATGAAACAAAAACCACTTGTGGACACTCGCGTGTCAAAACAACCAGCCCAATCCGAGTCTGAAAAAAGCATGTAAGTCTGGCGGCAATGATCCCCCCTTGGGATAAAACAAGCCAAGATTATTACTTAGTGTGCAATGGAAAGATAGATAGCCCTAGAGTGATGGGCGTATATACAATGCACGGGGGAAAAAACCTCCTAAAGAGGGAAAAAGTGCCTCAGCGGTCCTAGTGTGTTCACACACATCACTACCACATGTATATGGTAACAATTTTGTTCTGCCAGTGGTTCCGTATTTAACCATCATAAAACTAGTTGTAAACAATCAGCAGAGGTAATGTTCCTCAGATCATCACAGGTGCAGGTTGCCAAGATCTACAGGATAGACAAATATTTAGGCTGTTGGGCATCCCCATGGGGTTTAAAGTCACCTCAATCAAAGATGGGGTTGGGTGCTTGCAAAGTTCAGGGATAAGGTCTTTAAGTGGAACTCTTATCCCACATCCCTCTCCTCAAGGGCCTTTGTGCTCAACCACTATCTTCTCCCTTCACTAATCTATTTTTTGTCATATTGATCTCCAGCTAGATATCAGATCAATAAGGTTTATTCATTGGCTAGAGCCTCTCTATGGGGTGGTGATCTTGATCACACCAAGCATTCAAAGGTAGCATGGGACACATGCTGCCTCCCCAAGCTCAAAGGGGGTATGACCATTCTTAATTTGGAGCATATTGCCACAAAAATGGCTGCCAAATGGATTTTGAGATCTACTATATCTGATGATTTCTAAGCCCATTTGATCAGGAGAAATCTTCATAAATTTAGAGTCTCCTCCTACAAAGCTTGGTCTGGCCTCACCTCCTAAGAAGTAATTTTGTCCAAAGTTTTAATCCACCATTTTGGTTCTAAACTTGTGTGCATATTTTGTATGGCTTGGCAAAAACTCAAAGACGACTGGAAATCCTCAAAGGATTTTAAATCTAATTTTCATTGTTTTTTGAATGACTTGCCTTGGCTTGGGCATTTTGCAACTGCCAAAAACCTTTCTCCCTATAGGAGAGGTCATAAATGCTACAAGGTTGGCATCAAGGAATGGAGTCAGTTTTTTGTCCATCACTCATTGAAGACTCCTGCTCAACTTCATAGTGAATTTAACATTTCAAATAGGGATACCAAAATTGGTGTCTGCGGCTACCTCTGTTTTCTCAGCTAGGTCTTGCCATCTCAAAAGCTCTACTTTAAATATTGCAATGGAAATCTATTAGCAATATAAGTGGAAGGAAGGAGTTGACGAGTCCCTTAAGATAAAGCTTAACAAAAAATGGAAGCTCAATTGGAGTAAAAAATAGTGGATATACAGGCTCAATGTCTCTGGGCTTTTTCTCTTGCCAACAAGCATAGTGTATTACTTTGGCTTATACTACATCATGAGTTATGGATAGGTTCAAGAGCCAAAAATGTTGGTATATGTGATAGAGTTTGCCAAAGATGCAAGGAAGAGAAACCATCCCTCATCTATTTCTTAATTGTAAATATGCATCTCAAGTGATTGAATTTCTCTTTGATAAATGCAGCGAGGTAAAAGAGGAGAAGGTGCAAGCTCTAGATTTCTTTCTTGAGAACTCAAAGGGTCTAGATATCCCCATATGGAACATTTAGAGAGCCTTGGTACTCTGGCATAATTGGATCAATAGGAACTTGGAAATCTTCTCTTAGAGTCCTCTAGTTCACCCTTTTGCCCTCATATATAATTTGAAAAGATATGCCAGCTGACTATGTTCAAAGGCTAAAGAAGCTCCTAATAGATACTCAGATGGGTCTATATTGTTAGTCTCCACTTTATAGAGATCTCTTAAATGGTAGAAATGGAATTTGAGAATCCCCTTGTTCTATTCTAACTTAAGATTTAGGATGTCGCACCTTTTTTTGTGATTTTTTTTGTTAGGGATGGGCCTTCCCCCTACCTGAGGACCTTTGTAACATTTCATTTCCATCCTATTTTAATATATATTTTTACTTTTCCAAAAAAAAAACCTACATTATGGTGCTTGGAAAATTGAAGAGCGCTCAAATTGAAGCGGCAATACCTACCATAAAAGAAACTAGACCATGCAACTCTCCACCCAACCTCGCTATTTATAGACTCATAGCCTGCTAAAATATAGAACCCATTGACCGCATGTCTATCTTGGCCCTTGGCCTACCCGTTCTTACGCTATGCATGATAGAATAGGTATTAGGAACACAACTCGATCCAATGTCTCTTTTCCACTCTCTTACTTGCTTCTATCCTTGTGTCTTTCTTATGAGCAAGACATGGTAGTAATGCACATCATAACCTCCTATATAGCAAGAAGGGCATCTTTCCCTTGGTCTACGTAGGGTTGAAAAAAGTGCTACCAAGTCAAGAAGTACAAACTGGGTAAGCTAGCAAGGCTTTAAGGATGAAGGCCCATAATTCCTACCGTGTGTAATTATAAACTTTTCATGTCTAAGAGTAGACTTGTGAAAAGATTAGTGCTCAGAGTTTGTACCAAGAAATCTTCAAGTTTCAAAGAGATGAGTTGGATTTCTTTGATATTAAGAATGTGATTGACCCTTACATCTATGTTACATTTATGAATGGGGAGAGATGAGAAGAGGGAGATAAATAGTTGTTTGGAGTGAGAGAGAAAGGAGAGTAAGAGAGACAAACAGAGGAGAGGAAGTTGAGAGAGAGGGAGGTCTGATAATAAGGCCAAATTAACAATTTAAATCAGAGAGAGAGAGAGAGAGAGAGAGAGAGAGAGAGAGAGAGAGAGAGAGAGAGAGAGAGAGAGAGAGAGAGCACCTTGTGGCCCTGGGGCCATAGGGTGTCAACGTAGAGCATAGAGGGGTTTAGGGTAGCATAGATAACACCTGGGCCCTGCGCCATAGGGTGTCAATGTAGAGCATTTAGGTTTTTTTAAATTATTTCCATGGAGCATGGCACCTTGTTGTCATAAAACAATAGAAGAAAAACCTAGAGAAATGGTGGTTTCTTATTAGCAAATGGCACAACCGCCATTAGATGCCCAGATATAGACCATGGAGACTTTTCCTTAGTATTCAACAAACCCTATGGCCATAAAGAGAGCATCGTATGGCCATAGGTTGCCAAAAAACCCTCATAGTGGTTTCTAGCATACAGGGTTCCATATAGAGCATAGATCCGTTCTTACTAGCATAGAGCGGACCCTATGGACTTTACACAAAAGGGTGCCAATATAGAGCATGGAGAGACTCTTACTAGAATAGAGGGGACCCTATGGCCTTCAAGCCACATGGTGCCAATATAGAGAAAATAGTGTTTTTTATTGACAAATATAGCTCCCTATGGCATACATGGGACCCTATGGCCTGAAGGCCATAGGTTCCTAATATAGAGCATAGAGCATAGAGGGTTTTTTTGAAAGAATGAGGGCACCTTGTGGCCTTGGGGCCATAGGATCTTACTAGCATAGAGGGGACCCTACCGCCTTCAGCCCTCGATGGCATAGAGAGAACCCTATGGCCCTGGGTCACTAAAATAAAACTACACATAGAATCTTTAGAAGGGCAGACAGGGTGTGGCTACAAAGGACACCCTATGGCCATAAGGCCATAGGTCTCACATCAAAATAGAAGGAATCATATGGCCCCAGGGAACAATATGGCCATAAGGCCATAGGGTGTCACTTCATACTAGAGGCCATAGGATCTCATCTCATACTAGAGGGTAACCTATGGCCCTAGGGCACCCTATGGCCATAAGGCCATAGGGTTTCACCTCATACTAAAGAGTAACATATGGCCCTAAGTCACCCTATGACCACAAGGCCATAGGGTGGTCTCACATCGTACTATAGGGTGACCAATGTCCCATCTGGCCATAGGGTGTCAATGTACAATCTCAAGGGTCATAGGGTTCCCTATGTTCCTATTGAAGATCCTATGGCCCTAGGGCCATAGGATCACATGGTGCTCTATGTCCAAAAGGAACAATAGGGCCACAAGATCTCTAAAAGGAACAATATGGTTTCCTAGGGCCATAGGACCACAAGTTTCCCTATGTCCCATCTGGAGATCTTGTGGCCCGAGGGTCATAGGGTGGCAATGTGCAATCTCAAGGGCCATAGTGTTCCCTATGTTCTTTTTGGAGATCTTATGGCCCTAGGGCCCTAGGGGCATGGGGCTACCATGTTGCCCGTTAATGTGCACCATGGGGTTCCCTATGCTCGTTATGGCCACCCTTGGGCCCTAGGATGCCCTCCAGTATGATGTGAGACCCTATGGACTTAGGGTCATAAGGTGCCCTATGTTCCTTTTGAAAACCTTGTGGCCCAAGGTCCATAGGGTGGCGATGTACAATCTCAAGATCCATAGGCTTCCCTATGGTCCATTTAGAGATTCTATGGCACTAGGGCCATATGATCCCCAAAAGGAACATATGGCCCTAGGGCCATATGATCAAAGGATGCCCTATATCTCATCTTAATTCCTTGTGTCCATAGGGTGCCAATGTACAATCTCAAGGGCCATAGGATTCCATAAGTTCCATTTGGAGATCCTATGGCCCTAGGGCCATAGGATCACAAGGTGTCCCATCTGGAGACCTTTGTGGCCTAAGTGCCATAAGGTCAAAGGGTGCCCTATGTTCCATCTAGAGACTTTGTGGCCCAAAGGTGATAGGGTAGGAATGTACAATCTCAAGGGCCATAGGGTTCCCTATGTTCCTTTTGGAGATCCTATGGAATTAGATCCATAGGATCTCCAAAAGGAACACAAGGAACCTAGGGCCATAGGATCAAAGGGTGCTATATGTCCCATCTTCAGAACTTGTGGCCCAAGGGCCATAGGGTAGGATTGTACAATCTCAAGGGCCATAGGGTTCTCTATGTTCCTTCTGAAGATCCTATGGCCCTAGGGCCATAAGATCTCCAAAAGGAACATATGGCCCTACTGCCATAGGATCACAAGGTTTAGGGTGTCCCATCTACAGATCTTGTGGCCCAAGGGCCATAGGGTAGGAATGTACAATTCCAAGGTCCATAGGGTTTTGTATGTTCCTTTTAGAGATCCTATGGCCCTAGGGCCATAACATCTCCAAAAGGAACATAAGGAACCTAGAGCCATAGGATCAAAGAGTGCTCCATGTCCAATATGGAGACCTTGTGGCCTAAGGGCCATAGGGTGGGAATGTACAATCTCAAGGGCCATAGGATTCCCTCTGTTCCTTTTGGAGATCGTATGGCACTAGGGCCATAGGATCTCCAAAAGAAACATAAGGAACCTAGGGCCATAGGATCAAAAGGTGCCATATGTCCCATCTACAGACCTTGTGGCCCAAGGGCCATAGGGTAGGAATGTACAATCTTAAGGGCCATAGGGTTCAATATGTTTCTTTTGAAGATCCTATGGCCCTAAGCTCATAGGATCTCCAAAAGGAACATATGGCCCTAGGCCATAGGATCACAGGGTGCCTTGTGTCCCATCTAAAGAGCTTATGGCCCAAGGGCCATAGTGTGGCACTGTACAATCTCAAAAGCCATAGAATTCTCTATGTTACTTATGGGGATCGTATGGCACTAAGGCCATAGGATCTCCAAAAGGAACATAAGGAACCTAGGGCCATAGGATCAAAGAATGCCCTATGTCCCATCTACAGACCTTGTGGCCCAAGGGCCATAGGGTGGGAATGTACAATCTTAAGGGCCATATGGTTCCCTATGTTCCTTTTGGATATCCAATGGCCCTAGGGCCATAGGATCACCAAAATGAACATAAGGAACCTAGGTCTCTAGGATCAAAGAATGCCCAATGTCCCATCTAGAGACCTTGTGGCCCAAGGGCCATAGGGTGGGAATGTACAATCTCAAGGGCCATATGGTTCCCTATGTTCCTTTTGGAGATCCAATGGCCCTAGGGCCATAGGATCTCCAAAACAAACATAATAAATCTATGGCCATAGAATCAAAGGGTGCCTTATGTCCCATCTAGAGACCTTGTGGCCCAGGGGCCATAGGGAGGTAAGGTCAAATATCAAGGGCCATATTGGTCCCTATGTTCCTTTTCGAGATCTTATGGCCCTAGGTCCATAGGATCACAGGGTGCCTTGTGTCCCATCTAGAGAGCTTATGGCCCAAGTGCTATAGGGTGACACTGTACAATCTCAACCGCCATATGGTTCTCTATGTTTCTTATGGGGATCCTATAGCCCTAGGGCGATAGGATCTCCAAAAGGAACATAAGGAACCTAGGTCCATAGGATCAAAGAATGCCCTATGTCCCATCTATAGACCTTGTGGCCCAAGGGCCATAGGATGGGAATGTACAATCTCAAGGGACATATGGTTCCCTATGTTCCTTTTGGAGATCCAATGGCCGTAGGCCCATAGGATCTCCAAAACAAACATAAGGAACCTATGGCCAGAGGATCAAAGGGTGCCTTACGTCCCATCTAGAGACCTTGTGGCCCAAGGGCCATAGGGGAGAAAGGTACAATCTCAAGGGCGATATTGTTCTCTATGTTCCTTTTCGAAATCTTATGGACCTAGGGCCATAGGATCACAGGGTCGCTTGTGTCCCATCTAAAGAGATTATGGCCGAAGGGCCATAGGGTAACATTGTACAATCTCAAGGGCCATATGGATCTCTATGTTCCTTATGGGGATCCTATGGCCCTAGGGACATAGGATCTCCAAAAGAACCTAGGTCCATAGGATCAAAGAAAGCCCTATGTCCCACCTACAAACCTTGTGTCCCAATGACCATAGGGTGGGAATGTACAATCTCAAGGGCCATATGGTTCCCTATGTTCCTTTTGGCGACCCAATGGCCCTAGGTTCGCAAGGGCCATAGGGTGGGAATGTACAATCTCAAGGGACTCTATGTTCCTTATGGGGATCCTGTGGCCCTAGGGCCATAGGGTCTCCAAAAGGAACATAAGGAACCTAGGTCCATAGGATGAAAGAATGTCCTATGTCCCATTCACAGACCTTGTCGCCCAAAGACCATAGGGTGAGAATGCACAATCTCAAGGAACATATGGTTCCCTATGTTCCTTTTGGAGATCCAATGGCCCTAAGGCCATAGGATCTCCAAAACAAACATAAGGAACTTATGGCCATATTTTTCCCTATGTTCCTTTTCGAGATCTTATGGCCCTAGGGCCATAGGATCACAGGGTGCCTTGTTCCTTATGGGGATCCTATGGCCCTAAGTTCCCAAGGGCCATAGGGTGGGAATGTACAATCTCAAGGGCCTCTATGTTCCTTATGGGGATCCTATGGACCTAGGGCCATAGGATCTCCAAAAGGAACATAAGGAACCTAGGTGCATAGGATCAAAGAATGCCCTATGTCCCATCTATAGACCTTGTGGCCCAAGGGCCATAGGGTGGGAATGTACAATCTCAAAGGACATATGGTTCCCTATGTTCCTTTTGGAGATCCAATGGCCCTAGGGCCATAGGATCTCCAAAAAAAACATAAGGAACCTATGGCCAGAGGATCAAAGGCTGCATTATGTCGCAGCTAGACACCTTGTGGCCCAAGGAACATGGGGGGAAAGGTACAAGCTCAAGGGTCATATTCTTCCCTATGTTCGTTTTCGAGATCTTATGGCCCTAGGGCCATAGGATCATAGGGTGCCTTATGTCCCATCTAGAGAGCTTATGGCCCAAGGGCCATAGGGTGGCACTGTACAATCTCAAAGGACATAGGGTTCTCTATGTTCCTTATGGGGATCCTATGGAACTAGGGCCATAGGATCTTCAAAAGGAACATAAGAAACCTAGGGCCATAAGATCAAAGAATGTCCTATGTCGCATCTAGAGACCTTGTGGCCCAAGGGCCATAGGGTGGGAATGTACAATCTCAAGGGCCATATGGTTCCCTATGTTCCTTTTGGAGATCCAATGGCCCTAGGGCCATCGGATCTCCGAAACAAACATAAGGAACCTATGGCCATAGGATCAAAGGGTTCCTTATGTCCCATCTAGAGACCTTGTGGCCCAAGGGCCATAGGGGGGAATGGTAAAATCTGAAGGGCCATATTGTTCCCTATGTTTATTTTCGAGATCTTATGGCCCTAGGGCCATAGGATCACAGGGTGCCTTGTGTCCCATCTAGAGAGCTTATGGCCCAAGGGCCATAGGGTGACAGTGTACAATTTCAAGGGCCATATGGTTCTCTATGTTCCTTATGGGGATTGTATGGCCCTAGGGACATAGGATCTCCAAAAGGAACATAAGGAACCTAGGTCCATAGGATCAAAGAATGCCCTATGTCCCATGTACAGAGCTTGTGGCCCAAGGGCCATAGGGTGGAAATGTACAATCTCAAGGGCCATATGGTTCCCTATGTTCCTTTTGGAGATCCAATGGCCCTAGGGCCATAGGATCTCCAAAACAAACATAAGGAACCTATGGCCATAGGATCAAAGGGTGCCTTATGTCCCATCTAGAGACCTTGTGGCCCAAGGGCCATAGGGGGGAAATGTACAACCTCAAGGGCCATATTGTTCCCTATGTTCCTTTTCAAGATCTTTTGGCCCTAGGGCCATAGGATCACAGGGCCCTTGTGTCCCATCTAGAGAGCTTATGGCCCAAGGGCCATAGGGTGGCACTGTACAATCTCAAAGGCCGTAGGGTTCTATAGGTTCCTTATGGGGATCCTATGGCACTAGGGACATAGGATCTCCAAAAGGAACATAAGAAACCTAGAGCCATAGGATGAAAGAATGCCCTATGTCCCATGTACAGACCTTGTGGCCCAAGGGCCATAGGGTGGGAATATACAATCTCAAGGGCAATATGGTTCCCTATGTTCCTTCTCGAGATCCAATGGCCATAGGGCCATAGGATCTCCAAAACAAACATAAGGAACCTATGGCTAGAGGATCAAAGGGTGCCTTATGTCCCATCTAGAGACCTTGTGGGCCAAGGGCCATAGGGGGAAAGGTACAATCTCAAGGGCCACATTGTTCCCTATGTTCGTTTCTGAGATCTTACGGCCCTAGGGCCATAGGATCACAAGGTGCATTGTGTCCCATCTAGAGAGCTTATGGCCCAAGGGCCATAGGGTGGCACTGTACAATCTCATAGTCCATAGGGTTCTCTATGTTCCTTGTGGGGATCCTATGGCCCTAGGGCCATAGGATCTTGAAAAGGAACATAACGAACCTAGGGCCATAGGATCGAAGAATGCCCTATGTCCCATCTACAGACCTTGTGGCCCAAGGGCCATAGGGTGGGAATGTACAATCTCAAGGGCCATATGGTTCCCTATGTTCCTTTTGGAGATCCAATCGCCCTAGGGCCATAGGATCCCCAGAAGGAACATAACGAACCTATGGCCATAGGATGAAAGAATTCCCTATGTCCCATCTAGAGACCTTGTGGCCCAATGTCCATAGGGTGGGAATATACAATCTCAAGGGCCATATGGTTTCCTATGTTCCTTTTGGAGATCCAATCGCCCTAGGTCCATAGGATCAAAGAATGCCGTATGTCCCATCTAGAGACCTTGTGGCCCAAGGGCCATAGGGTGGGAATGTACAATCTCAAGGGCCATATGGTTCTTTATCTTCCTTATGGGGATCCTATGGCCCTAGGGCCATATGATCTTCAAAAGGAACATAAGGAACCTATGGCCATAGGATCAAAGGGTGCCTTGTGGGGGGGAAAGGTAAAATGTCAAGGGCCATATTGTTCCCTATGTTCCTTTTGGCGATCTTATGGACCTAGTGCCATAGGATCACAGGGTGCCTTCTGTCCAATCTAGAGAGCTTATCGCCCAAGGGCCATAGGGTGGCACTGTACAATCTCAAAGGCCATAGGGTTCTCTATGTTCCTTATGGGGATCCTATGGCACTAGGTCCATAGGATCTCCAAAAGAAACATAAGGAACCTAGGGCCATAGGATCAAAGAATGCCCTATGTCCCATCTATACACCTTGTGGCAGAAGGGCCATAGGGTGGGAATGTACATTCTCAATGGCCATATGGTTTCTTATGTTCCTTTTGGAGATCCAATCGCCCTGGGGCCATAGGATCTCCAAAACAAACATAAGGAACCTAGGGCCATAGGATCTCCAAAACAAACATAAGGAACCTATGGCCATAGGATCAAAGGGTGCCTTATGTCCCATCTAGAGACCTTGTGGCCCAAGGGCGATAGGGGGGAAATGTACAATCTCAAGCGCCATATTGTTCCCTATGTTTCTTTTCGAGATCTTTTGGCCCTAGGGCCATAGGATCACATGCTGCCTTGTGTCCCATCTAGAGAGCTTATGTCCCAAGGGCCATAGGGTGGCGCTGTACAATCTCAAAGGCCATAGGGTTATCTATGTTCCTTATGGGGATCCTATGGCACTAAGGACGTAGGATCTCCAAAAGGAACGTAAGGAACCTAGGGCCATAGGATCAAAGAATGCCCTATGTCCCATCTAGAGACCTAGTGGCCCAATGGCCATAGGGTGGGAATGTACAATCTCAAGGGCCATATGGTTCCGTATGTTCCTTTTGGAGATCCAATGGCCATAGGGCCATAGGATCTCCAAAACAAACATAAGGAACCTATGGCGAGAGGATCAAAGGGTGCCTTATGTCCCATCTAGAGACCTTGTGGCCCAAGGGCCATAGGGGGGAAATGTACAATCTCAAGGGCTATATTGTTCCCTATGTTCCTTTTCGAGATCTTATGGCCCTAGGGTCATAGGATCACAGGGTGCCTTGTGTCTAATATAGAGAGCTTATGGCCCAAGGGCCATAGGGTGACATTGTACAATCTCAAAGGCCATAGGGTTCTCTATGTTCCTTGTGGGGATCCTATGGCCCTAGGGCCATAGGATCTCCAAAAGGAACATAAGGAACCTAGGGCCATAGGATCAAAGAATGCCCTATTTCCCATCTAGAGACCTTGTTGCCCAAGTGCCATAGGGTGGGAATGTACAATCTCAAGGGCCATATGTTTCCCTATGTTCTTTTTGGAAATCCAATGGTTCTACTACCATAGGATCACAGGGTGCCCTATGTCCCATCTAGAGATCTTATGGGCTAAGGGCCATAGGGGGGAAATGTACAATCTCAAGGGCTATATTGTTCCCTATGTTCCTTTTCGAGATCTTATGGCCCTAGGGCCATAGGATCACAAGGTGCCTTGTGTCCAATATAGAGAGCTTATGGCCCAAGGGCCATAGGGTGGCCTTGTACAATCTCAAAGGCCACAGGGTTCTCTATGTTCCTTATGGGATCCTATGGCCCTAGGGCCATAGGATCTCCAAAAGGAACATAAGGAAACTAGGGCCATAGCATCAAAGAATGCCCTATTTCCCATCTAGAGACCTTGTGGCCCAAGGGCCGTAGGGTAGGAATGTACAATCTCAAGGGCCATATGTTTCCCTATGTTCCTTTTGGAAATCCAATGGCTCTACTGCCATAGGATCATAGGGTGCCCTATGTCCCATCTAGAGATCTTATGGGCTAAGGGCCATAGGGTGGCAATGTACAATCTCAAAGGCCATAGGGTTCCCTGTGTTCCTTATGGGAATCCTATGGAACTAGGGCCATAGGATCTCCAAAAGGAACATAAGGAGCGTAGGTCCATAGGATCAAAGTGTGCCTTATGTCCCATCTGGAGACCTTGTGGCCCAAGGGCCATAGGGTGGGAAGGTACAATCTCAAGGGACATATTGTTCCTTATGTTCCTTTTCGAGATCCTATGGCACTAGATCCATAGGATCTCCAAAAGGAACATAAGGAACCTAGAGCCATAGGATCAAAGGATGCTATATGTCCCATCTTGAGACCTTGTGGCCCAAGAGCATAGGTTAGGAATAAACAATATCAAGGGCCATAGGTTTCCCTATGTTCCTTCTGAAGATCCTATGGTCCTACTGCCATAGGATCACAGGGTGCCCTATGTCCCATCTAGAGATCTATAGGGCCATAGAGTTCCCTATGTTCCGTTTGGAGATCCTATGGGCCTAGGGCCGTAAGGGCTGCCATGTTGCCCGTTAATGTGCACCATGGGGTTCCCTATGTTTGTTATGGCCACCCTTGGGCCCTAGGATGCCCTCAAGTATGATGTGAGACCCTATAGACTTAGGGTCACAAGGTGCCCTATGTTCCTTTTGAAGACCTTGTGGCCCAAGGGCCATAGGGTGCCAATGTACAATCTCAAGGTCCATAGGGTTCCATAAGCTCCTTTTGGAGATCCTATGGCCCTAGGGCCATAGGATCACAAGGTGTCATATGTCCCATTTGGAGACCTTGTGGCCTAAGGGCCATAGGGTGGCAATGTACAATGTTCAGAGATCAAGCATGGCTAGATAATGTGAGGTAGTTTTCTATTTGACCAGTAGCATTCAATATAGAGACTCTACTTGGGCACCTAGGCCAGCCATGTAGCACTAGAGCCATTTATAACAAAGTAATGTTATGCTGTTAAGTTTACATAAACTTGGCTCAATCATATTCAAATCGAACATAAATACAAATAATGTTATATTGTTATGTTTTCAGAGATATGGCTCAATCCTCTTCAAAGAAAAGAATGCCAAAGTCAGTTGATGCAACAGGCTCCACTCCAAGCCCATGGTATCTAGATTTTCACTTACCAAGTGGTAAATCTGATAAGAGAGTCCACTTGTTCTTTAGAGATAAAGAAAAATCTCCCTTCAAAGATTGTGGAATTGTCAAGGAGATAAATAAAGATTGCTCAGATCTTGACATGTCCCCATGTCTTTGTGTGAAAGTACAAAACGGTGATTGTTACTTGCTAGAGCCCATGGCCTTTGCTTGGGAGTTGCTGAAAGATAGCAGTGATGGAGAGACAATGATAAAGGCAGGGTGGATAGAAATCAGAGAAGATACTCCCAGCGAGAATCTCATGAACATGTTTACTGAAGGCTTCAAGAAAGTTATTCAGTATTTAGCCAGCTTGAAGGCACAGAATAGTAAGAAGCGAAAAAATGAAGGTACAAGTCAAGTTAATCAGAAGAAGACTTTAAAGGAGAGTGAGACGCCCTCAATCAGAAATAGCACCGAAAATGTGGAGCAAGAAAGTCTTTCACTTGTACCTCTAGAGGCTCCACGTAGGGATGAAGCTAGCTTAATTGAACCTCCTTTAATAACTCCTTCAATAGCAGTAATTGTAGATTCAGCCTCAGTGAAGGTGCTAGCCTCAATTGTTCAGCCGGAAGAAAAAGATCTTGATAAGGATGTTAAGAAGACTTTCAAGAGTGGGCTAGATGGGTACATTGGAATAGAGCACTACTTCAAGTTTGGGGTGCAGTTTACACAACTCATCTCTATTGACCAATGCAATCTTGCACCTGATCACTTCAAATGTAGGCCATTGTCAGGTGTGTATGTAAAGTTCCTTTTGAGACAATTTGCAAAGCATTCTAGATCAGTCTCCAATGTAGCTGACCTTATGCCATATGATCCCATAAAAAAGGAGCCTCTAAAGGCTAATGAAGTACATGCAGACAAGCTAGCAACATACCACTACTGGATTCTTTCTGGTCAACACTCCATAATAGCAGCTAGAGCATTTTTGCGCAACAAGAGCACAAAGTATGCTTCAAGGAGAGAGTTCTACAAATACAGAGCTGCAAGGATTGTTGTAGATGCCCCTAAAGAGATTGCAGTGCGAATCTCCAAAATGGAGAACATAGAGACACAGACAACAATGAAAACCCAACCTTATGTGGAGGTCTTGAAGCATGGGCATGGACAGTGGCTAGCATATTCTTGTCCAAAAAAACCAAAGGCAGGTGTTCCTTATGGTCATGAGAGTCGAAAAGATTGGGATGTAAGTTCTATTTCTTGTTTCTAATTTTCTTAATCTGCAGTTGTAGATAAAACCTTATTACTTTTTGTTTCTTGTAGGCCTTTGTGATTGTGGCAAACATCACATTTAACCATAGCTCATTTGCGAATAGAGAAGCCCACATGGTCATGTATCCAGAAGACATCTATGAGGAGTGGATAAACATCCTAGAGAACCATCAAGCCTCATTTTCACGTGGACGCCAACCAAGTAAAACTAATTTTAGATGCTTACGAGGCTTAGAAGATAACGATGTTAAGCTATTACAACAGGAGCTCAAAGAAGAAAAGATTTTCTTGGTGAAGCAACCACATCAACCGGACATGATCGACCTCTCTGCATGTGCAACAAACATAAAACAAACGAAGGTGTTTTTGGCTGAGATGTTCAAGTTATTCAAAGAGCTTGATCCAGTAGAAGCCATTACTTCATGGGAGGAATGTAGATCTCATTATAACATTACAGATGAGATCTACAAATCTCTCTTTATTAGTTGCACCCAATGGCTACATCTTAGGCTTCAAAAAACAAAGGAGACCCCAGCAATTCCAGAAGTTACCAAGGGATATGTGCAATTGATCATTGCACAAAAGAATGGTTCATCTAGATTACAATTCAGCTTGCTATGGACCATAAAGTGCGTGGGGAAGAATCTAGAAGGCATTGAGTTTCTCCAAGGTGAGAATAATTCTACAGTGCGTGTTGGTGTATGTATCATAGACACAACACACAAGGGCACTATATCTAGTGGTTGGAGTGCTGCTCAATTTGGAAAGGTTATTGATGGAGTTTGTAGGATAGCACATCAACCATCATAATTTATTATTGTTGGTCTAGTCAAGTACCAACATGCTGCTTCTCTTGAGAAGGCAATCTTTGAAAAAGAAAAATGGTATGAGTTGTATGCTTTGCCTCTTGGCTCTTTAATAACATCAGGGACCGTCCAACCCACTGCTCTTCGTGAAGTAATTTTTGGAGTTTGGGTTTTCTTTAGTCAAGAAGAGCAATTTGCCAATCACTCTAGTCTCAAGGAGTCTCTCTTTCAACCAATGTCTACTCTAGGCATTGACGACAATGAAGAGTTTGATGCTATGACTACCGCCAAAGCTTTTTTTGTTCGGCGCGCCATCAAGTGTATTTGTCTCAAAGAGGATGATAAGGTAGTGGACATATTTTCACTTGGTTACGGGACCAAAGAGGCACTTCTACAACAACGAAAGGTGATCTCAGTTGCTTGTACCAATGAGCAAATGACTGAGCTAGAAGCTCTTTGCCATTCTACAATAGATGAAGATGCCGAGCTTAAAAGGTGGGCAGGTTTGGTCTCTACTCCACAAAATGATAATGGCAAGGACTCAGAGAATGAAGAAATCGATGAGCCATTAGATGTTGAGGCTGATGCCATTCTAGAGCTTCTACAGGAAACAGGTTAAGCTAGCCAAAATTTCAATTCTTTCATGATCTTTAGAACATTGGTATTTGGTTTGGTGTTTTTCTTTGACTTTGTAATCTTGAACGTTGATTTTGAAATCTTAAACATTGGTATGATTTTATTTCACAAAACAATTGTGTATGCTTATGATTTAGAGTATTTTCTAATGAGATGATTTGAATTGAAGTGTGCAAATATTTCATGAACAAATGGTGCCAAAGAGCAAAGAGCACCTTTTAACCATGTGCCCATAAGATATGTATGCTTGGTAATTAAAGTATCTTCAAAATAGATGAATCAAATATAACCACAAAATATGAAGATGTGAAAGTTTTCTAAATCTTTCTATCAAAGTTTTTAGCAGCATGTGAGTTTGATGTGCCAAATGTTTAGTTTTCATATTTAAAGATTTCTTTTTATTTTGTAACTTGAGTTTATTTTCGATGTTAAGGACAATGTACATTGTCATAAGGCCAAAAGTTGATTTATAAACACAAGAAAATTTTCACTTTATGGTATCAACACCCTATGACCGTAAGCCATAGGCTGGATCAAATATATTTACACTTGAACAGATGATGGAGCAATATTTTGTAATGTTCTATCATTATGTACTTTGTGATAAATCTTATGTTTTCAAATAGATTGACACTTGAAAAGATCATGGAACAAGGGTTTGTATTGTTTTGGCATTATGTACTAATGGATCCATACTAGAACCCTACGGCCTTAGGGCCATAGGGCTCCTTTTTAATGTAAGGATGCAAAAGGATGAGATTATGACCATGGGGCCAAAAAATACAAGTAGAGAGCCATTATGTCATCTTTGTATGTAGCACACACAGATCTTGTATCTAGTACATAGCACAACTAGACCACCTTATGGCCTTAGGGACATAGGGTTCCTTATTGACGTATAAGTGCAAAATTGATGAGCATATTGTTCTTAGATGCAAAATAGAGCACTTACAATTTAGGTTTATAAGCCCTTGATAAAATTGTATCAATTTAGGTTTATAAGACCTTGATAAAATTGTATCAATTTAGGTTTATGGAAATTGTATGTAGCATTTATAGAATTTAGAGAAACCCATGAATCTAAAGTTTAGGGTCATAGGGTAGTGTGACCATTGGGTGCAAAGTATATGGTTCCCATGACACCCTATGGCCTCAAGACCATAGGGTTATGACTCTATGAAACAATAAAATATCCTAAATAGGAGTGTCAAATATTTTATGTTATAGCTTAACTAAGAGGCTTAGAATTTTTCCAAAGTTGTCAAAAAAGAGATCCAAAGTGTCTTGCTAGTGACCTTAAGGGTAATAAATGTAGACCACACTTTGTAAGTAGCTTGTAGAAAAACAAAAAACAAATTATGGCCTTAGGATCATAGGGATCATACACCACAAAAAGTAAGGTGAAAATCCCTGGCTCTTGTTTGTAGTACATAAAGCAATATGACCACCCTATGGCCTTAAGGTCCATAGGGTTTCTTGTAATCATAAACAGCACCCTATGGCCCTATGGCCATAGGGATCCTTGTTAACATTAAGATCAAATATGGCCCTATGGTGCTAGTACATAGGCAAAAAGGAGACGAGTCTATGGTCTTTAGCTTCAAAATATAGCACCTTATGGTCATAGAATTTCTACATAACACCTAAGCAACCTTATGTACACCTAATGGCCCATTAAGTGTACTTTGTAGGTAGTACATAATGCTCTTGTAGGCCACTTTGGTGACCTTAGGCTGTTAATACAAATATGCAATATAATGATCCTATGGTTCAATGTCTCAAAATAGAACACCTTTTGGACATGAGGTACATGTATGTAGTACATAGTACTTTTGTAGGGCCATAGAGATCTTCACTAACAAAGAGAGGACCGTATGGCCCTAGGACCTAAGGGTGGCTTTTTAGAGGTGAGTCAATAGTTTTTGGTATAAATTTGAGCACCGTATGGTCATAAATTTGATCACCGTATTGCTTAGAGTTTTTTTGAATCGTTAAAAAAGGGATCCAAAGTGTATTGCTAGTGAGCTTTTGATTATAAGGTGATAATTGTGGACCACACTTTGTAAGTAGCTTGTAGAAGAACATATAGCAAATTATGGCATCATGATCACAGGGTCATACACCACAAAAACCAAGTGGAAATCCCTAAGCTCTTGTTTGCAGTACATAAAGCAACATGACCACCCTATGGCCGTGGGGCCATAGGATTACTTGTAGAAAAATTATGTCCTCATGATCACAGGGGTCATACACCACAAAAACCAAGTGTAAATCCCTAAGATATTGTTTGAAATACATAAAGCAACATGACCACCCTATGGCCTTGGGGCAATAGGGTTCCTTGTAGACAAATTATGGCCTCATGATCACAGGGGTCATACACCACAAAAACCAAGTGGAAATCCCTAAGGTCTTGTTTGCAATACATAAAGCAACATGACCACCCTATGGCCTTGGGGCCATAGGGTTCCTTGTAGACATAAATAGCACCATATGGCCTTAGAACCATAAGGCTCATTTTCAACATGAAGATCATCCATGGACCTATGATGTTTGTACAAAGAAGCTATACATAGTACATAGGCTACCTTATTTACACCTAATGGCTTAAGAGCCGTTAGGTGACCATGTAGGTAGTACATAATGCACTTTTATGTCAATTTGGTGGCCATAGGAATTGTATTGAGCATAGAAATCACCTTGTGGCACTAGGGTCATAGGTGCCAATACAAATGTGTAATGTAATGATCATATGGTCCCAATGACCCAAAGAACACCTGATGGACGTGAGGTACATGTATGTAGTACAAAATACTCGTGTAGATCCATAGAATTCTTCACTAACAAAGAGAGGTTGGTATAGCACAAGGACTAAAGATACCTCCATAGAGGTGCAAAAAATATAAGTCTATAGTCCCAATGTGTGAAATGGAGCACTTTATATTCATGAAACTATAAACTGTCAATATAGAGGGCACCATATGATTCTAGGGCCATAAGATTCTTGACCAACATATAGAGCACCCTATGGCCCTAGGGCCATAGGGTCTAGGGCCATAGGGTCTAGGGCCATAGGGTGGTAGTATAGAGCAATTAAGTGAACTTTGCATATAGTATATAAAGCATTGTAATTTAATTCTCATGTATATGTCATTTGGATACTCAATCTTTTTTCTAAGTGCTTGATTATAGAAATTCATCACATTTGTAAGTATTTTCAAAGCTAAAAGTAGGTGTTGTTTAAACTTTCAGGTCATCAACAAGATATTGCAATTGAGGATGTTTCATGTGAGGTCATCGGTACAGAAGATGTTCAAGCTATTGAAACTGTTGAAAAAGAGCCTCTCAATCCCCATTTAAACCAAAATGTCCATAAAGATGATGAAAAAGAGATCCAAGCTTCCGAAGGTCAACCAACGACAATTCTCCCATGACATCGAGATTGTTGTTTCTCTTTGATTTTGTAAATATTGACCAACAATATTGTTTTGTTTTAAAAACTATTTTGCATGTTTGTGAGTTTTAATGTTTTCAAATTAGATGAATTAAATTTAAGTGTGTAAATATCATGTCATGAACATATGGTGGCAAAGAGCACCCATTATCTATGTGACCATAAGAGTGTATACTTGTGAGCTTGAGTATTTTCAAAATAAATGAATTTAATTTAAGTGGAAAATTTATACATAGACATGAGGTTACAAAGGTCATCCTTTAGCTTTGTGATCAAATGATGTATGATGTAAAACTTTAAAGCTATGTGGTTATTGATATATTATGTAATGCTTTTAAGCTATGTTATGCTATGAGGTTTATTGTCACACATATGACATTGTACCACTTAAGGCTAGGGGTCTTGTCAAAGCATCCTATGATCTTAGGGTCAGAGGTTTTTCATTGTTGAAGACAAATTTCATGGTTGTAACATCATATCATTCTTTGTAGACATGCAACCTTATGGCCCTAAGGCCATAGGGTGGAAATTGTATGCATCCTCTAAAATATTTAAAAAAATCTATGACTAGTGACCTCATGGTCAAAGGTTCTAATTGTAGGCCACACTTTGTAAGTAGTAGCTTGTAAAAGAGCATATAAACAAATTACGGTCTTAGGATCAAAAGGTTCATACACCATAAAAACCAAGGTAAAAATCCCTCCGCTCTTGTATATGTAGTAGTGAAGCAACATGACCACCCTATGGCCTTAGGACCATAGGGTTCCTTGTTATCATAAATAACACCCTATAGCCTTAGGGCCATAGGCTACCTTGTAATGCAAAGATGATCCCATATCCCTAATGTGCTAGTACATAGGTAAAAAGAAGATGAATCTATTGTCCTTAGCTTCAAAAGAGAGCACCTTATGGTCATGAAGCTCTACATAAGTACCTTATGTACACATATTCCCATGAATTTCACTATGTGTACTATATAGGTAATGCTCTCATTGGCCACATTAGTGATCATAGGTTTCTTAGTTAGCAAAGAAAGCACCTTGTGGCCCTAGGGCCATAGGGTGCCAATATAGATGTTCAATATAATGTTCCAATGGTTCGAATGACTCAAAATAGAGCACCTTATGGACAAATGGCCATAAGGTTCCTCACTAACAAATGGCTCCACACAAATATAGAGAGGACTGCATGGCCATAGGGATAGAGGATGTCATTGTAGAGGTGCAAAAAGATGAGCCTATAGTCATTATGTATAACTCAACACCTTATGTCCATATAGCTATAACTTTTCATATAGAAGGCACCCTACGGTCCTAGGGCAATAGGGTGCTAGTATAGAGCCATTAAATAAAAATATCATGTAGTATATACAACATTGCAATATAATTATGAGATATTTAATATGTAGTTTGGATACTTAATGTTTTTTCAAGCCATCAAGATTGTAGGTATTTTCAAAGCTAAAAGTGGGTGTTGTTTAAACTTGCAGCTCTTCAACAAGACTTTACAGTTAGCAGTGTCTCTTGTGAGGTCATTGATACAAAGGATGCTCCAGCTATTGAGCCTATTGAAGAAGAATCTATCAATCCTCATTTGAACCAACAATCTTGTAAAGAAGATGACAAAGAGATACAAGTTTTTGAAGGTCGACCATCGCAGTTGTTGGACATAAATTCCAGCGATACAATGGAAGTAGACAATGATGCAAGCTCCAAAGCATATAGAAGGACAGAAGAAGACTCTCTCAATAACATTTTAGTAGCTCAAGATTTGAGCATTAGAGTGCATGGTGATCCAAATCTTTCATCCAATGATGGACCAACGTTGACTATAATACTGAGCTTGTGTGGATTGCTTTTGAGGCGTTGTTGGCAAAAGTCCAAAAAAATGAAGAGCTTGAAGTTTAAACATGAGTATATTGTTTTGCGACCAGGATGCATTGAGTTTTTAAAGAGTCTCCTAAGCATCTCCAATGTTGGCATATGGTCAAACAGCTAATGATACACAGGTTATGCAAATCATCAAGATTTTAGAGAAGGAAGCTGGAGAACAATTTCCATTCTTTATGATTTGGGGGCAAAGCCAATGTCAACAATGTGTAGAGTCAAGAATCACTCGCCCCGACAATCCTGGAGTAGAGGCATTTTTCAAACCTTTAGCTATTGCATCAGCAAAGTTTGGGATTGATTTAAAAAGATTGCTTCTTATAGATGATGCACCATTGAAAGGATGCATTAATCTTGCATTAAATTGTATATTTCCACCATCATTTAACATTGATGAGGAGGATAATATTCTCCTTGGAGAGCTGCTACCATATACCAAAGATCTTCATCATGTCAACGACATTCGTACAATTACAAGATCTTCTTTGTATGGACAAGCTCCCATAGTGCAAGGTCACGAGCTTTACAATCATGTACAAAAGGTTTTTTCAGAGTGGGAGGAGCGCAATTTGGTTTGTCTACAAAAAACCTACGCTACAAGCAGGCTACTAGAAGCTTCTCGCGTTCTTGATGATGAGAATGGTGCCTCATCTAGCAGTACTGGAATGTCCGCTAGAAGTCAAGATAAGAAAGGCTGACACTTGATCAAGAAAAAATGAGGATATTGAAGAATATCAAATCTATATCAACCTTGAAAGGAGTTGAGTTAATTATGCTTGCTCAGAAATTGGGGTACAAAGAGCCTGTAATCAAAGCACATGAAGCCAAGAATTATATCAAACAACTCAAAAGTCAATATTGTATTAAATAGGTTCACATTTGTAGAGATGATGGAACAAAATGTTGTAATGTTATGGCATTTACAAATGATCTTTGTGTATAGAAAAACCTTTGTAAGAGTGCTTATGTTTTCAACATACATGAAGATGTGAAAGTGTTCTAAATTTTTCTATTAGAGTTATGAGTAGCACATGAGCTTGATGTGCCAAATGTTTAGTTTTTTTATTTAGAAAGATTTTATAGTCTTTTATTTTGTAATTTGAGGTCATTGAGCTATTAAGAACAATGTACATGGTCATAAGGCCAAAAGTTGATTTGTAACCATAGGAAAATTTGCACTTTATTGTATTAACACCCTATGAACCTAAGGCCATAGGCTGGGTCAAATAGATTTACACTTGAAAATAGAGGATGGAACAAGGTTTTGTAATGCACTGTCATTATGTACTTTGTGAGAAAGCTTATGTTTTTAAATAGATTTACACATAAAAAGATGATGAAACAAAGTTTTGTATTGTTTTTGCACTATGTACTAATGGCTCTATACTAAATCCATATGGCCTTAGGGCCATAGCGTTCCCTTTTAATGTAAGGATTCACAAATGTGAGATTATGACCATGGGGCCACAAGATGCCAATAGAGAGCCATTCGGTCATCTTTGTATGTAGCACATACAAATCCTGTATCTAGTACACCAGGCAACTAGACCACCCTATGGCCTTAGTCCCATATGGCTCCTTGTTGACATAAAGGTGTAAAAAGATGAGCATATTTTCCTTAGATACAAAATTGAGCACATACACTTTAAGTTTATAAGCCCTCAGTAAGAGAGGACATCATATGAACTTGGCCATAGGATCTTTTACGAACATAGAGAGCATCTTTTGACCTTAGGACCACAAGGTTCTAGTACAAAGTCATTAGTGCATAATGCTTTTGTATGTAATTTTACCTAAAGCAACCTAACCATCATATGGCCCTAAGGCCATAGAGTTCATTATTAACATAAAGGTGCAAAAAGATGAGCATATGGTCCTTGCTTAAGGCTACTTGACCACCCTATGGCCTTAAGGCCATATGGTTGTCTATTAGCTTAAGGGTTCAACAAGATAAGATTATGACCTTGTGGCCACAAAATTCCAATAGAGAGCCATTAGGTCATCTATGTATGTAGTACATAAGGATCTTGTATGCAATTACATAAGGAAATTTGTGACCACCATAGGGTTCAAGCCCTCAATAATAGAGAGCATCCTATGACCCTAGGGCCATAGGGTTTTCCACTTACATATCATTATTTTAACCTAGGGCAAAAGGCTTATAAGACCACAATATTAGAGAGCATCCTATTACCCTAGGACTAAAGGGTTATAGTACATAGCCATTAGCACATAATGCTTATGTATGAATTAGATAAGGTAGCCTAATCACTCTATGACCCTAAGGCCATAGAGTTCTCTATTAACATGAAGGTGCCAAAAGATGAGCATATTGTCCTTACCTAAGGAAACTTGACCACCCTATGGTCTTAGGGCCATAGGGTTCCTTGTCAACTTAAGCATGCAACAAGATGTATGGAACAAGCTTTTGTAATATATTAAATCTTCTTGTATCTTGAAACCATAAGCACTCTCACAAGAGATTCCAAAGAGCATCCTCTGACCCTAGGACTAAAGGGTTATAGTACATATCCATTAGTACATAATGATTATGTATGTATTAGATAAGGCAGCCTAACCACTCTATGACCCTAAGGCCATAGGGTTCTCTATTAACATGAAGGTGCCAAAAGATGAGCATATGGTCCTTACCTAAGGAAACTTGACCACCCTATGGTCTTAGGGCCATAAGGTTCCTTGTCAACTTAAGCGTGCAACAAGATGTATGGAACAAGCTTTTGTAATATTTTGGCATCTACAAATGATCTTTGGAATCTCTTGTGAGAGTGCTTATGGTTTCAAGATACAAGAGGATTTAAAAAATTTAAAGTCTTTTCTACCATTTGATTATTTTTTATACGTTTACTAAATATAGCTACATGAAGCCAAATTGTAAGAACCTTGCTATTTGTTTTTATGCAAAGCACCCTATGGTCTCAATTCAATAGGGCACCACCTCTATCTTCTACAAGACCTTTACCAATTGTAACTATAAGAAGCCACATGATTTTCACTCCATGACATTTGCACCCTATGAACATAAGGCCACAAGGTGGTATAATTGATTCCACAAATCACTTACTGTGTGTGGCTTGGATTTAGCACCCTATGATCCTAAGTTCAAGGAGGTTACTTCCAAGTCACAAAGTAAAAAGAAAAAGCCTCTATATTGAGAACTGCAAAGAAAAACATAAGCCTATTTGTTCACACTTAGGCTCAATTTAATGATAGCTAAAAAAGAAGGCCTATTTTTTTTAGGGAAAAGAAAACCTTTTTGAGAATCTTCTGAAGTGTTTATCATTTTAAATTACCACTCCACAATTTTAATGTCAAAAGAATCCAAGGGATTTGCATCATATGCTATTAAACCCCTATGACCTTGAGGCTATAAGACAAACAAGGTGCTTTTTCTAAAATATACCACAAAAGTTTTCATGTAACATATTGGGTGCCATGTGTAGAATGTGCTCATTGTTTTATAATCACAATTTGGTTATTGACTGTATAATCATACATGTTAAAATGATATTATATTTTTTGAAGGATTCCAAATCTGAAGAAAAAGAGTTTAAACATAACTTTATCTTTGTTGTACTCATCATGCATCATAAATATCATCCACCAAAACTTTTGGTGTTGTATATATTTTCAATATTTTTATTTAATGAGAACATGCATGTTATAGCTTGAAAAGTAACAAAGATTTGAATTTGTGAGGTGCATCTTATTATGAGGATACTTTTCTTATTTAAATAGCATTGTAAGTTAATGGTTTAATATTTATGGCATATTGCTATGGTTTCTTTCTTAGTAATGTTTTTTTTGGGAGTGATATAAACTACCAATTATTGTTTATAAATGTTATTGCTACAAAAATGGTTTTTGTTTAACACCATTTGTTTAACACCCTCAGACTTGGAGATACCATACTCTTTGTACTTAGTACTTTGTTTGATATAAGATCAAGATCATCAATTTTATGAAAAGAGTGGAGTACTACAAAAAGGTGTTTGTTTAACACCCTCTATCTTGAAGACACCATACTCTTTGTACTTAGTGTTTTGTTTTACATGAGACCAACACCTGTTGGTAATCTTTGTGTCTACAATTCATATGATTTGGCATAATCGATGTACAAAATTTTATGGTAGTCACAACATATGGTGTTTTTAAACATGTCTTTTCTAGAGACAACAACTCTAAGATCTTCCATTAAAGTCTTAAAACATGTATTAAGGAGTAGATATAGCATATTTGTATAGAATCTTAATCTCATGACCACAAAATTATATGGAAAGTTCTTATATTGTATTTCTATGTAAAGAAAAAATTGTACTTAAAACTATAAAGTTATATTTATGTAAGTGTCTCATATAACAACTTACGGTCACAAAAGAGATATAGTGCCATAAGTAGGATGTTATGATCTTAGGACCATAGGATACTTTAATATTACTATTTAGGTTTTCTAATTGCTAAATATTAGTTATGGTTCTATTATACAATATTAAAATGTAATTAAAACTTGATAGTGTTGCAAAGTTAAGACATTTTATTTCTATAAGTGTCTCATGTTACATTATAGGACACAAAATATATCAAATGGCACTATAAGTGCCATATGTGGCATCTTATGGTCTTAGGGCCATAGGGTACTCTATAGTATTGTTAAGCTTTTCCAATTGCTAATGTTAGTTATGGTGTAATTGGTATTTGATAGTGATGCAAAGTAAAGACTTAGTACTTTGCTATACAAGCAAATTAAGGTCATTGATATTATAAGAACATTTGATATTGGTGCAATAAACCTATATAGCTTAGTATCCATCTTATTGGGTGTTGTTGGATACCTCTTCTTTTAAGATGCCATCTCTAAAAGCCTTGATTAAAGTTTTAAAAGCATTTATTGATTGCAAATCCTTTTGCTGTAACTTACATTAGTGGTTTTATTATAGATTATTAAGTAGGAAAATAAAAATGATAGGTAGAATGTTGACATCACATCTAGACTAACGACAAATTGAGCCTTAAAAGAGTTAAATAACACAATCTTGACATCCCAATTAGCATTTGGAAAACGGGATTTTCCCAAATTATCTAAAATGGTGTTAGAGAGCAACAAAAAGCATAACACCTAGTTGGATAGGCATGAACAATACTTCAAAAGAGAGATAAATTAAGCTATTGATAATAGTGGAGGACTGGATTTACATGGAGCCGGTCCCCCCTCCAAAAGGTTTTGTATTATAGGTTTCCCCCATCAAGGGAGACATTTTACAATACAATACTTTGTGTTCCTTCAATAACTTGCTGGTGCAATGAAGATGGAAGCTTCAAGCACCATGCACACACTTATAAAACACAACATCAATTCCCTCACGGTCTCAGAACCAAGACCTCACACACCTTCGAAGATGGTGAGAACTAGCGGGGTATGAGAGTAGATTGAGAGGAAGAAGGAGTATTCTTATGAGAAAGAAGTATATCTCCTCACGTAATCACTCATAAAAGCTTATCATAGTAATTAGCATGGTAGAGGAGATGAGCATGCAATGAAGCTTGGCTTTTGGTTCGATTTGCATCACAAAGCCAAGAGTTGTTGGTGTAGGCCTCCCTTCTCACAAGCTTGGAGTAGATGATGATCTTTCCATTAAAGCTTGAGAAGGAGAGAGAGTTTTCTTTGCTTCACACATGAGATTGTGTGAGTGTGTGTGTGATAATGCCTTGCCAAAATCATCCCCCTCTCTCTCTTGGTCAACCCCTCATGTTTTTTACTCACACTGGCACCCCATTGGACCCTGCAAAGCTTAGCCAATGATAATTAAGAAGCATAAGTGATATTTGATGGATCCATTTGGATGCCATCTTGAGAGATAATGTGACCTAAATATTGAATCTCTTGTAAGAAAAACTCACTTACTTTTGATTAATATGAATTTTATTCTCTCGTAAGACTTGAAATATTACTTGGAGGTGTTGCTTATGTTCGTCTAGTGAATTAGAGTAGATGATGACATCATCAAAGAACACTCCAGTACAGGTTCAGTGAGGCCTAAATAGCTTCTCCATTAAGCGGCTGAATGTGGTTGGTGCATTGGTCAAGCCAAAAGGCATGACAATGTATTTGTAGAGACCAAACGTAGTGCAAAATTCAGTGTTTACAATGACTTGATCAACTATCCTTATTTGATGGTAGCCACTTTTTAGGTCAATCCTACTAAAGTAGGTCCCTTGCAGCTTATCAAATAGGTCTTCTACCCGTGGAACGGGAAACCTATTTTTGATAGTGATCCTATTTAGTGCTCTATAGTCGACACACATACGATATGTGCCATCTTTCTTTTGCACTAATAACACACGTGAACAAAATGGAGATGAGATAGGCCTAACCATCCCCTTATCAACTAACTCATGCACTTGCCGCATAATCTCCTATTGTTGAGCTTGAGAAACTCTATAAGGAGGTTTATTAGGCGGTGAACTTCCTGGAAGAAGTTCAATTTCATGGTCATCATTGCCTTGTTTAGGAGGTAGTTCTCAAGGGATGTCGTCAATAAAAACATCTTGAAATCCCTGGAGAAAATTGGATAACTCTAATTCCTTGTGATTGTTTATATTTTCTTTTGCTAAAGCATTAGGTTCATTTTGAGAATCTTTAACAAAAATCATATACATGGAAATAGAGCTCTTTATTGACTTATTGAAAGCTTGCGTATGTACAATGGGTATGGTGTTACCCAACTCCTTAGCATCAATGTACATATCTTTTTCCCCAAACATAAAGTAGATTTGCCTTTCAGGGAATTTCACATTGGCAGCCATGCAATCAAACCTTGGTGGCCAATTTTGTGGATATGAAATTGTGAGTAGAACCAGGGTCAAAGAGAATAAAAGCATCATGTTGTCTTACCTTTCCCCAAGCATGGCATAGAGGAGATCCTTTGTGGTGAGCATCCTCTTCTTGGATTTCGACCAAGGTAACTCTAGGAGGCTCATTTCATGTATTCTTGTGGGGGCAAGCACAATAAGCATGCCCTTGCTCCCCACACTTGAAACAGCGGTTATCTTTACGATAACGCTCAAGCTCTTCAGGAGAGAGTTTATTTTTGCCTTTATAAACTCCCCTCTCCTTAGCTTTGTTGTTGTTGGCGTTGCCTTTAGGAGGACATTGTCCTTCCCCTTAGGCTCATTGTCACGGTCCTTGTTCTCCGTGGGCTTAAGATTTCTCTTAGCCCCTCGTTGGAAATTGATTCGTGAAGCCACCATGGTATGGTGTATGAGCACATATATTCTTTTTGAAGACAGTGGCTTTGAGATGTAAGTCACAAAACTTGTCTACATATTTGTGGATAGATTCGTAGGGAGTGAGCTTCAAGCTTCGCCATTTGATGAGTACTTTGTCTTTGGCATCGATAGCCAAAAACTGCTTCATGATGGAAGCTCTTAAAGCTTTCCATGTTCGTGGAGCTTCATCGTTTGCCCATAGGCTAGACCACCATTGCCTGGCGGACTTTTGAAAATGCATAGATACATGGTGTAGCTTAGAGGACTCCGTGAAGCCCTCATCTCCAAACGCCGCATCGAATTGTTGGATGAAAGCCAAGAATTTATCCGTAGCACCAAAGGTGCCATCGTAGGTAAGGAAAGAGATGTTCTTTCCTCCCTCTTTGAACTTCTTGAGCTTGGAAGACCTCTTCCACGTAGCATAGTATTTCCTATGGCCTCTTCTTTTTGGTGGTTCGAAAGTTGCACCATCACTTTCTTCAGAGGAGGAAGAATTTGAGGAAGATGGAGAAGAGGGTGACCCCTTTCTTGACTTTTTCTTCCCTTGGTCTTCCTTGTTTGCACCATCACTTTCTTCATAAGAGGAAGAGGATGAAGAAGATGGAGAAGAGGGTGACCTCTTTCTTGCCTTTTTCTTCTCTTGTTTTCTATTATCCCTTTTTGAATTATGGTGTGGAGAAGTGTGCGACGGTCTTCTCCGTGTAGGGGGTGTTGGAGAGCGTTTTGCCCATTGTCTTCATGGAGCCATCTCCTCCGAGGTGGCAAGAGACTCACTTCTTTCTTGTTCTTTTGGTGGGGGATCTTGAGTTCTCCTTTGGGAAGGAGATGCGTCATCAAGTGGTAGATTTTTGATCCCTTTGTACAGATCCTCTTCTTCTTCCCGAATTGGAGAGAGGCCTCTTTTGGAAGTCTCACAAGGAGCATTCTCTCTTCTTGGTGGGGAGTTTGGAGAATCCCATAAGCATGAAGCTGCCATTGCACTTCACTTTGGAGGGATGGATTGCCCATGGCTTGTTGAAGCCTAGAAATAAGGTAGTTAACAAGTATAGGGACATCATTAGTAGCCTGCTCATTAGCAAAATCAAAGCTATCAACATTAATTTCACTCTCTTTAATATTGTCAGCCATTCTAACAACTTTTAGGTGTAAATTTTTTTTAGGTGTACTTTGGCACTTCAAGCCCTAGTTGCTACTCCTCTTTACCCCTTTAGAAAAGCACTCAAGCTCCTGTACTGGAGACTTGAATATCATTAATTGCAAGGAATAGAAGAGAGGGTCTTTCAACACCAAAATAGTACCAGCTCCTGTCAAGCTTCTAATAGCTCAATAGTGGTGAAGCCGTATAGGCAAGCCCCATAGGACTCCACTATGAAGACCATAGATCTCGACGGTAATGCCCCATTATCTGCACGAAGCAGGCGCACTGCAAGGCTGAAAAATCCCTATTCTACTTACTCAATTGCAATTAATAATACCAACCATTTATAGTTAGCTTGAGGACCTCCCTTCTTGAGCAAGAAAAGAGAAACCTTGTGCTATGATACCAGTGTAACATTTAATGGCCTAGTAACTTGTGTGTAGCGGAAAATTGCATAAACATAGTGAGTATTTCATTAGAATAAATTTCTAATGAGCATAGCAAGAGTGCTTGGATGGAGAGAGAAACAAAAATCATAACACCTAGTTAGATAGGCTTGCACAATACTTCAAAAGAGAGAGAAATTAAGCTATTAACAACAGTTGAGGACCGGATTTACATGGAGCCGGTCCCCCCTCCAAAAGGCTTATATTAAAGGTTTCCCCCGTCAATTAGAGAGACATTTTACAATACAATTTTTTGTGTTCCTTCAATAACTTGCTGGTGCAATGAAGATGGAAGCTTCAAGCACCATGCACACACTTATAAAACACAACATCAATTCCCTCATGGTCTCAGACCCAAGACCTCACACATCTTCGAAGATGGTGAGAGCTAGCAGGGTATGAGAGTAGATTGAGAGGAAGAAGGAGTATTCTTACGAGAAAGAAGTATATCTCCTCACATAATCACTCATAAAATCTTAGCATAGCTTTGTAATTAGCATGGTAGAGGAGATGAGCATGCATTGAAGCTTGGCTCTTGGTTGGATTTGCATCACAAAGCCAAGAGTTGTTTGTGTAGGCCTCCCTTCTCACAAGCTTGGAGTAGATGATGAGCTTTCCATTAAAGCTTGAGAAGGAGAGAGAGTCTTCTTTGCTTCACACATGAGATTGTGTGAGTGTGTGTGTGAGAATGCATTGCCAAAATCAGCCCCCTCTCTCTCTTGATCGACCCTGCAAAGCTTAGCCAATCATAAGTAAGAAGCATAAGTGATATCCTTGTGACATGTGTCCCCCTTTCCCCTTTTGTGAGAGCTTTAGGTATTTAATTAGTGCAATTGAACTCTCATTGGACCCTTTAGTCTTATGGCCAATAGGAATCAGGCAAGCCATTGGGCTGTTGAATGCTCATTGGACCCCTTGGGGAGAATGTCCAATAGTCTTCTAGAGAGCTTAATTTCTAATGATTCTTTTATCAAGTGTTTTTGAATGAATTAAACTAAATGTACTCTAGCTTAATTCTCATTGGTCCACCTCTATGGCCGTCCAATAGGAATTGAAAGCATCTTCGGGGCAATTGGGCTAGGGACCTGACATGTGTCCCCTATTCCCTTTGTGTAAAGGGAGCCTACTAGAGTGTGTGTTTCTCTCTCATCCCCTACAAGAAAGGCTCGCCCCCTCAAAGATAGGGATGTGGGAAGACTTTTGAGTCTTCCCACAAGCATCCAATTTTCCCTAGGTTTTCACCATTGGACCTAACCTTTGAATATTGGAACCTTAGCATTTTGGAAGTCTTAATGGGTTGAACCTTAGGGTCTTTGAAGCCCATTGTTTGCACATTGCTATTTTGCAGATGGCCCCTCCTTTGGATCCCTATTTTCCCTCCTTTGGATCCCTACCGTGATCGATCTTCCAGCTTAACCAATATTCTAGCTTTTTCTCCCCTGGTACTTCCCCATATTAAATGTCAGTTAGGAGAATTAGATATTAGTTATTATGACACGCACACAATTTTTTGGTGTGTCTGGCAATGCATGTGCTTGAAGGGGGTGCTCAGGCGTCCATCAATTGCGCTAGCAGTGCAGGTTTGAGCTTGCCCTTCAAAAAATGAGTTCTTGTGCTATCCTCAATAATATAGTTTTTTGCTTTCACGTGAGCTGGGGATACTCCCCCAACCCTCCTGTGCTCTAGTTTTTCCCTTCTTCTGCCTCATTACCTACCTCGCCTCCTTTGCCTCTTCTCTTAGTTCAGTGCTTACATCGCCTCCTCCGGCTGATCAACAACCTCACTTTGGAGCAACGAGAGGGGTAGCACTTAGGCTGTGCTACTTGCAGTACCTGCACCATAAAGAGCAGAACACAGGGGTGGTAGAGTAGTGCCCTGCAATTCCCCATACGGTCATACTTCTATCCTTTGATGGAAGGGGAGGTTGGAAGTAGAAAAAAGATATGCCCCATAGTCCAAGTACATAGCAAGCAAAAACAAAATATTGCAGTTCTGGGTTTTGCGGCAATCACCTTCTCCGCCACTTCACACAGGCATCTAGAGCATAAGCAGAGCTCTTGCAATTAGTTCAAGGGCAATGAATTGTCTCATTGATTGAACCAGAGCTCTTGCAATACCTACATCACAAAGAGCTGATCACACGAGAGGTAGAGTAGTACCCTGCAATGCCCCATACCTTCTTTCTTCCCTCCTTCAATAATGTTTTGAGGCCCGTTGTTAGTACATAGCTAGTAGTGGATCCTATATATCTAGCCTATGATGTAATATTTCATTTTTTAAATCACTTTGGACATCTATAGTCTTAAGCCCTTGTATTTCATTAATTTTTGAAGTTAAATTGTAAACAACTATGGGATTGTGAGCCAGACAGAGTGGGGCTAAATTCTTCCACATTCTATCAGTGGAATCCTAGGCTACTAAAGCGTTAGAGAGTTTCTCATTTCTGAACCTAAAACCTTAAAAGCCTAGTTTTTGTAAAGCCTAAAGGAGTCTTTTTCAATTATATGCATTATGACTATTTTTCAAAGCACTGTGTATTCTCTTGCTTTTTTCTCAAGCTCATAACTCCCTTGTGAAGTGTTTGTTTGAAGTTTTGTCTGCTTCATCACGTTCATAGATGAAAGCTCTTCGCAACATTGTGATTTTCTTGCAGTAAATTTTATTTATGTTGCTACTCACCTACTCCTTAATCTGCTCATAACTTAGGATTTACATAACAAAACTGTATTTTATGCATTGGATGGGTGTCATGGAGGGGTATCGGGGCATCATTGCTAAGGTCTAGGGTGCATTCAGGGCTGAAAACGATTAGGTCAAATCTGCCATGTAGATAATAAGCACGATTTTGGCAAGTGGTTTTGAGGGCATACGCAAAAGTCTTTAGATGTTTTCCACCCATCCTATGAGCTTTTTTTTGTTTTGGACTTCGTTTACTTGGTAAGTGTTGAGAGTTGTTTATGGTGTCGTAGGTAGGCGTTCCTACCTGACATGCAGTAGAGTGTAGATTTGAGTAAGATATGGATTAAGTGTGTTTTTTGAGAGATCAAAAACCTCTTGTAGCCTCCATGCACTAGTCAAGTCGACTCCGTCCCACGATATGACATTTATGTTCATGGATCTCATTGTTCCTACAATAAGATATTGAGGCTTTTCATTCGAAGAGCCCCACAGTTTAACACCATTGTTGAGGACGCGGTGATCTTAACTAGGAAAACCTTAGTGCTTAGTAGATTTGTCCAAAAACTTTGTTCAGGTTTTCCTGGAGTACAAAAACCAACTTTAAGAAACCGCAGGGTTGAGGTTTGTTTACTTCATTTGTGTAGAGGTGTCTTGGGAGTAGGTGTACTCATTGAGAACCTTTAGGCTTAGATTAGGTTGTTTGAGTGGTCGATAGCTTAGACTATGTCAAAGCCCGAGGATTGACGCACTTTTCAAGTAAAAAACAAAGAAACCTAGTGTTGGTGTGGACACTTTCCATTGTTACGGCATAAGCGGCACAATGCGTTCCTGCGGTCTTGCAGTGTTTGGACATTGCGGACTAGGAGTCATGCGGCTTTGGGACAGTTCTTCATGGAATATCATGAGACAAGACATGGTTTTGCACCGTTCTCGAGCTGGAGTAGCGGTTGTATATGGGGGGCATACAAGTCTTTGGGGATATCTCTAATTTCATGTCATCAATCAAAGCTTTTTCCAAGAGGGGGTACAATTGGGCAAGGGACGATGGCACATGCAGTGGTGGAAGGTGGTCAGATTAAGTATAGTTGTTTTCGAGGTCTTTCAAAGGAAGACCCTAATGCACATTTGCAAAAATTTAATAAAGTGTATGATTGAATCATCCTGCAATGGTGGTTCCTCTTCATCAACAATCAGTGTTTGAATCTACACTTTCAGGGAAAGCTGCCAAATGGCTATCAGAGTACCCTGATGATCACTTTCAGACGTATGTCGAAGGGTCCAGAGCGTTCTTATGATGGTTCAGAACGGAAAAGACGATCCCTCAACATTTGGAAAAGCTTCGGACGCTACGTCAAAAGTCATTGCCAGTGGAGGATTATGCTGCAAAATTTTGGATGCTTTTGCAGTGGTACCTCAGGCACAACGGCAAGTAGCCGAGGTGTTGAATGATTATTTTCTCCAAGGACTCAATAAGGATCTCAGAACTGCTATGGCAATAGTGGATAAGGTAACCACTCCACTGGATAATATAATTGCAAGGGCTGTTGTAGCAGGAGAAGCTTTAGAGGATACAAAATCCCCAAAGAAGTCAAAGAAAAAAGATCAAAAGAAATCTCATTGTAAGTCTCGCGGAAGTGGCAGTGATAATTCGGAGTCGGAGACTGCAGACTCAGATTCCTCAGACTCAGACAGCAACGATTCTGGGAAAGCATCGGAGGGGGCACCTCGGAGAAAATCCCAGCGTCAAGGGAAAGGTGTTCCATCCGGATCATCAAAATCTTTTGCGGTGGTTAAAAGTATGAAGGAACTGTGGTGTACTCAGTGCCAAAATCCAGGACATGCCGCTCAAGAGTGTGCAATGAATCAGAAATGGTGTGCAATTTGCACGGCCAACACTCATAATACAGTGGAATGTTATTTCAATGGTCGGGGTCGTAGGAGTCGGGATTCTTCTACATGGCACCCACCACAGTCAAGGCAGGGACAAGAGCCTGTGGTGTCGATGGTTCACGCTCATACAACAGAGGTTCCCATTCAAGGACAAGCAGGTGGACGGGGTCAAGGAGGGGGTCACGGTCACGGACGAGGTGGCCGAGATCCTAATCGACCCAAGACCTACCTTTTCTATTTGGGAGATGGGCACTGGCGGTCCGAGTGTTCAGAGGCTATGGAATATGATCGGAAGAAACAGGAACGTGTTGTTGAAAAGCAGTCGAGTGTGGCTATGGTTCAGATTGAAGGGCTGGAGGAATCAAACCCGGCGGTTTCACTAATTACGCGTTCTGGAAAAAATGTGGTTCCAACAGTTGATGTTAAACTTCCGGATTGGGCGACTCAAGAAGATGTACAAAAAAAGACTGTGACGTGGATGTCACAATCAATACTACCATTGCAATCATCAGTACCATCGACCTCTTGTCTGGAAACAAAAGAGGGGAAAGTCAGAAACGAGGTTGATACTATGAAAGTGGATAATTGGGATTCAGTTTTGAAAGAGGTCCTAGATTCGCCATTACAAGTACCTTTGGGTTCATTACTAAAATTGGTTCCGAATTTTCATAATGCCTTGCTAAGTTAGAAGTCCAAAGAAATGATGGAAGTTGACATTGTGGTAGCTGAGGGTGAGGGAGACAAGTCAATCCCGTTGTCGGCAAATAGGATCACTGATACTCACATTCCCGAGCTTTCAGTCAGATATCATGGCACATACATCGAAGTACAGTTAAATGGAGGTGCGGGAGTGAATATTATTACTCAAGCGGCATGTGAGCATTTTGGACTTAGTGATTGGGAACCTGCACCATTTGTAGTTCGCATGGCAAATCAGAGAAGAGTACAGCCAGTAGGATTACTCTGAGGCATTGTCGTGGATGTAGATGGCTTGTCTTTTTCTGTTTCCTTAGTAGTCTTAAATATTGAGAATCATAGTCACGATTATCATATTATTTTGGGGAGACCATGATTACGTCAAGCCAGGGTCAAGCATAATTGGGAGGCAAATATGCTTCCAGTTAAAAAGGGTCGTAGGAAAGTTCAGGTGATGTTGGGAATATGCAGGCAACCAGTCCAGGCACCATGGCCTGTGATAGCTAAGACAGTAAATATGGTGGAAGGATTAGAAGAGGATGAAGAGGACAAATTCCTGAAGGCTAACCCGGATTTAGTTTCTTTATATCTTGAATCCATTTCTATGATTTGGGAGGGGAAATCTTTAGGGGTTTCAAGAATTTCACCAGAGACAGGGGAGCAAGAAAAAATCTTACCTAGTCCCAAATCATTGGACGAAATTATTAAGCAATAACATGCGTTTGAAGCACATATGGGAAAAGTTACAAGGGTCAAGGAAGATGAACTAGATACGGTCTTTCTAGGGGATCAAGCGGAGTCTCATCCCATTTTTATTAATAAGCATCTAGGGGCAAGTTTTCAAGGAGACTTGATTAATTTGTTGACAAAATTTAATGATGTTTTCGCATGGGAGTGTGCGGATATGAAAGGATTAGATCCAAATTTTTATCAGCATACAATTAATTTGAAACCCAATGCGGTGCCAGTGAAGCAGCATTCAGATAGGATGAATCCAAATGTAGCGAAGCAAGTTAAGGTGGAAATTGATCGTCTATTATAGCTGGGTTTTATTACCCCTATTGATAATCCCGAATGGATTTCTCCCATTGTGGTGGTACCAAAGAAAAACAAGTGCATTTGTGTGGATTATCGGAAGCTGAATGCAGCTACTGTTCCGGATCATTTTCCTCTTCCATTTTTGGATTCTATTTTGGATGATGTGGCAGGGCACGAGATGTATTCTTTTCTAGATGGGTTGAGTGGATATAACCAAATTCGAATGGCGTTGCGTGATGAGCCTAAAACAACTTTTAATATAGCATGGGGCATTTTTGCATGCACAGTAATGTGGTTTGGATTAAGGAATGCGCCCTTAACTTTTCACAAAGGGATATGTTTCAAATTTTTGGTCCCTATTTGATGGATTTTATGCGAGTTTTTCAGGATGATCTCAGTGTTTTTGGAGCACAATTAGAGCATTTGAAGCAATTGCGGTTATGTTTTATGAAATGTCGAGAGGTGAAATTTGGTTTAAATTCTCTAAAATGTGCATTTGCAGTTCGAAGTGGGAGGTTATTGGGCCATATAATCTCTGAGGATGGCATTTCCGTGGATCCGGATAAGATAGCCGCAATTATGGAAGCGCCTCCTCCGGTGAATTCAAATCAATGTGCAAGATTTCTGGGCCAAGCTCGTTGGCATGGGAGGCATTTGAGGTTTGTCGCGCATTTGGCAATCCCTATTAATCAGGCAACACATGCCAAGGTTTTTGAATGGACGTAGGAATGTAATCTGGCTTTTAGGAGATTAAAAATTCAGCTGTCCAGAGCTCCGATCATGATCCCTCTGAATTGGGGTCAGGATTTTCATGTATTTGTGGATGCTTCTGACCGGACCATTGGCAGTGTGCTGATGCAGGAACAAATTCAAGGGTGGTTTTGACCTGTCTACTACGCCAGCAGAAGATTATCATCCACAAAAAATAATTATTCAGTGAGAGAAGAGAATGTTTCGGGATGATTTATTCAATGAAAAAATTCCATCATTATCTACTGGGCCGGTGGTTTTTCTTTCATGTGGACCATTTGTCTCTTCTATACCTGGTGCACCAAGAGAATTGGACAGGAAGATTGGCTAGATGGATGCTCTTGTTGCAAGAATTTGATTTTGAGGTAATACATCGTCCAGGAGCCCAACATGCGGTGGCTGACTACCTTTCCAGGCTAGATTCCAGTGAGCCGTGGACGAGGGTTGATGAATTTCCGGATGCGTCTCTTTTTTTAAAAGGAGCTATTGCAGATGATCTTACAGTTACGCAACAACCTAAGATGATCCCCCGCATTCCATGGACTTCGTATGAGGAGATGTTTCATTTTCTAAACAGTGGAGAAATGCCTTCATTTTTGTCTAGTCATCAACGGCGACGGATGGCTATTAGAAGCAGGATTTTTGAGATTGTCATGGGGAAGCTGTATTATCGCACAGTTGCGGAGGTCTTGCTTAGATGTGTTCTACCATAAGAACAAGGATCTGTTCTGGAGGAGGTCCATACCGGCATTGCAGGGGGCCACTTTGCAACATTGATCACGGCAAGGAAAGTTCTACAATCAGATTATGGTGGCCTACATTGTTTCAAGATGCGAGAAGGTTTGTACAACAGTGTGATGTGTGTCAACGCTTGGGACAACCTACTAAAATGTCGAGAATGCCTTTTCAGCCAGTATTGCCTTTGGAGCCTTTTCAAAAATGGGGATTGGATTTTATTGGGCCTTTTAAACCAGTAGTAGCTAACACTGGTAATAAGTATATTTTGACGACCACGGATTATGCGACTAAATGGGTGGAAGCATGGCCTTTGAAAGATAATACCACGGTTTCTATTGCTGGGTGCTTGTATAAGGATGTTTTTTTTGGATATGGCTGTCCTATTGAGCTGGTTAGTGATCGGGGTAGCCATTTCTTGAATAAGGTGATGGAGAGAATGCTACGATTTTACTTTGTATTGCATAGGAAATCTTCTCCTGATTACCCTCAGGCGAATGGACAGGTGGAATCAACTAATAAGAAATTGGTTTGTAATGTGACAAAGCTAGTAAATATGCATAGAACGGATTGGGCTGTGAAACTTCCTTCCGCATTATGGGCTTATTGTACAACATATAAAGTGGCAACAAGATTGACTCCTTTCAAGTTGGCATTTGGTATGGAGGCAATTATCCTAGTGGAGCATGTGGTTCCGAGTTTGCAGATGCTGATTGCGGATAGGCTTCTTCCGGAAGATTCCATTGTTTATCGTTTGAATGTTTTGCAGGAATTAGATGAAGAGCGGTTGCACAGTTTTGCGGTGTTGCAAGATCTGCAGTCCCGACGGAGGAAATGGCTGGATCGCCCTAAAGCACGGAAATTTTTACGGGGGCAGTTGGTCCTTGTATTTAATTCCCACCTTGGGAAGATGCCCTGGAAGCTTAAATTACGGTGGTCTCGACCATTCTGGATTTTTAAAGCATGCGGGCCCACTTCTTTTTATTTGGCTGACTTGCGGGGGGAGGTGATTTCTGTGCCGGTGAATGGATTTTGACTACGCTATTATTTTTCACCTACCTCGATTCAGTGACCCTTTGTTGTGGTAGAAGAGCCGAAAGCCACCCTAATCATGATTGGGAATTCTTTTGTATGCAATCTTGAAAAGAGGGAAAAGAGCAATGATGATTGTCACATCGTGGCACACCCTATTTTGAGAACTCTTTGTGAATGGTCTAGTGCATGCAGTAGATATCTTATACTCTCCTTCTGTTTTTTGCATCACATTTGCAAGGCGGCACTGCATCATTCTTATGTTCTTCTTTGTATTTTCGCCACCATGACAGCCTCCTTGTTGCAATGCATTCTGTTTACTCCAGTGCAGCAGATGGCTCTGAAGGAGTACGAGGGGAAGTGCGATGCGAAAGAGAGTGCGAGAAGAAGAGCACGACGATATGGTGAACTCGCTCTACTGTAATGTGTAAAGCATAGTGAGTTCTTATTAGGTTTTTACAAAAGAATATGTGTACATACCTGGCGGCCCGCCCACTTACTGGGGCGACCACATTGGGCTTTATACGCCAACTACCTCCCACTTAAAGTCCAATGTGGTACTTTAAGTGTGAGAGAAGCTACTATACAAGCTAATATACAAGAGATGTACTACCCTACACCTAACTGCTTGCGAAAATGCACAAAGCTCTCTGAGGGAAGTCCTTCTGTAAGTAGATTAGCAGGATTTTCTGTGGTGTGAACTTTGACAAGCTGAAGTTGCTTATCCTCGAGCATTTCCCTGATGAAATGATACTTCACATCCACATGCTTTGTCTTTGAGTGATAAACTGGATTGCGAGCCAATTGTATAGCACTTTGACTATCACAATATAACACAGGCATCTCTTCTTTGATTCCCAAATCTGTTACTAGTCGATTAAGCCAAATTGATTCTTTGCATGCCTCTGATGCTGCAACATATTCAGCCTCTGTAGTAGACTGAGGAACACAATCTTGTAATCTAGAACGCCATGATACTGCTCCACCAGCCAATGTATAGACATACCCTGATGTAGACCTTCGGTTGTCTAAGTCACCTGCATAATCTGAGTCTGTAAAACCCTTTACACTTAGCTCCTGACTCCCATAGCATATACGCATACTCTTTGTAGCTTTCAGGTATCTCAATATTCCTTTCACTGCCTCCCAATGTTTCTTGCCTGGGTTTGACATGTATCGACTTACTACTCCCACTGCAAATGCAATGTCTGGGCGAGTAGCAATCATTGCATACATCAAACTACCCACTGCAGACGCATATGGAATCTTATCCATTTCAGTCTGTTCTTCCTCAGACACAGGACAATCTTGTTTGCTAAGTTTTACATATGGTGGCAATGGAACACTCAATGCCTTTCCCTTCTCCATATTGAAACGTTGCAAAACCTTGTCAATATACTCTGTTTGAGATAACCAAATCAACTTCTTTGATCTGTCTCTCTCAATGCGCATACCAAGTATATGACTTGCCTCACCCATGTCTTTCATGTCAAATGATTTTGCCATCTTTGACTTCAAAGCTGAAATTTCTTCCAAGTGCTTGCCAGCAATCAACATGTCATCCACATACAAAATAAGGATCATCCAACTGCCATCCTTAGCCTTCTTTGTATATAGGCAATGATCGAACTCACTACGTTTTTAGCCTTGAGAAAGAATAAACTTGTGGAACTTATGGTACCATGCCCTCGGTGGTTTTTTTAAGCCATAAAGACTCTTTAACAACTGGCATACCAAATCTTCCTTGCCTTTCTCAACAAACCCTTCTGGCTGCTGCATGTAAATTTCCACATCTAAATCACCATGCAAGAACGCTGTCTTGACATCCATTTGGTGCAACACCAAATCTAATATGGAAAACAATGCAAGAAAGCATCTCAATGTAGTCATCTTGACTACCGGAGAGAAGACTTCATCAAATTCAATTCCTTGTTCTTGCTTAAAGCCCTTAGCAACAAGCCTTGCTTTGTACTTTGGCTGACTATCATGAGCGGTGATCTTATACCTGTAAACCCATTTACAAGGTAGAGCCTTTTTGCCCTGTGGTAATTTAACTAGCTTCCATGTCTGGTTTTTATGCAGAGCTGTCATCTCTGACTGCATGGCCAATTGCCAATTCCTGGAGTCCTTCATTTGCACTGCTTCCTTGTAACATGAAGGCTCATTGCAATCAGTCAACATGACATAGTTCATAGATGGAACAAACCTATCAGGAGGTCGCGTGATACGTCCAGATCTATGAACAATAGGTGGCTCAGGCTCAACCACAACCTGTGGTTCCACTCTATCCTGTCCTTGCTCCTCTTGAGCCCTGACATTTTGTCTTGCACGTGCAGGTCCATCTTCTTGGAAGACAACTCTTCTAATCTCCTCAACCCTCTCTCGTTTAGAATGATATTTGGCTTCATTAAAGTGAACATCATTGCTGCGGATAACCTTTCTCGATTCGGGATCCCAAAGTCTGTACCCCATCTCACCAGAATTACCATAGCCTAGAAAGATGCACTTTCTACTCTTTGGCTCAAGTTTGTTCCTAAATTCCTTTGGAACATGAGTATATGCCTCACAGCCAAAGACTCTGAGATGCTTGTATGGGGCATTTTGCCTGACCATACCATCTCTGCCACTGAATCCTTCTACAAAACCTTGCTAGGAGATCTATTTATAAGATGAACAACTGTTGATACAGCTTCAGCCCAAAACCCATTTGGCAGTTGTGCATTAGACAACATACTTCTGACCTTCTCTTGTATGGTCCTATTCATCCTCTCAGCAACACCATTTTGAGGAGGATTGTAAGGAGCAGTAAGTTCACGTTTTATACCTTTTGACTCACAAAAGTCCTGAAAGGCCTTTGAAACATACTCTCCACCATTGTCAGTGCGTAAGCATTTAAGCTTCTTGCCACTTTGATTCTCCACAAGTGTCACAAAAATTTTGCAAACACTAAACGCTTCATCCTTGTGCTTGAGAAAGTAAACCCATACTTTCCTCGAGTAATCATCTATAAATGTCATAAAGTAAGAAGCTCCCCCTAGAGATAGGTTAGGCATAGGTCCACACAAATCACTATGAACAAGTGCCAACTGTGTATCTCTTCTACTGCTTCTATGCTTATGTGGCTGTTGTGTTTGCTTACCATACAGACAATGTTCACAGAATTCAAAATCATTAAATGACAAGCCAGGAAAATAACCAGAATGAGACAAGATTTCCATTCCCTTCTTGGACATATGTCCTAACCAGCTATGCCACAAAGAAACGTTCGGCTGCTCGGTTACATTGATTACATTTTTAGAGACATTTGATACATAAATCATGTAAAGTCCTCCAGACTTTACTCCATGTGCTACTGTCATAGAACCCTTGGATATCTTCCACATGTTCTGTCCAAAAGTGGTGACGTAGCCAACATCATCAAGTAAACCTATGTTGATCAAGCTCTTTGTAATTGCAGGAACATGTCTCACATTCTTCAGCGTGAAGAAGAGCCATTCTGAAACTTCAATTGAACATCTCCAACACCTAAGATCTCACATGTCTGCCCATTTCCTAGCCGAACATGATCTTTACTGGTCACATAAGAGGTAAACCACTCCTTGTTTGGAGACACATGAAGTGATGCCCCTGAGCCTATAATCCAGTCACTCAGTGCATTTCCATCAGATGCTGTAAGAAGAGCTGAGTCCATTGTATTTTTCAAGAAGTAGATATCTCCTGACACTAGACTGTCATCCTCTGCAACAATGTTTGTCACATTTATTTCTTGAATCTTCAGTGAGGACTTGTTCTTCTCACCATGGTCTTCTGCTTTTTCTTTGCCTTTTTCTACTTTCCATTCTCTGCAATCTCTTTTCATGTGACCCTTCTTGCCACAATGGTATCATTCTATGTCACTCTTGCCTTTAGCACTGTGGGACTTGCTACGAGACTGATCCCTCTTTCCACCTTTGTACTTTTCTTTGGTCCTTCCCCGGACAACTAAGGCTGTTCCTTTGCCTTTGTCCATTGTCTTTCTGTTGGTTTCTTCAGTAAGAAGACTGCCTTCTACACCTGCTATGGTCAAACCATCTGGAGGTGCAGAATTACTCAAAGCTGTGCAAAAAGTGTCCCAACTTTTTGGCAATGTGATCAATAGGAACATAGCTCTAACAGGTTCATCAAACTTGACACCTTGAGCTGACAACTCACTGTAGATGGTGTTGAATTCATTCAGATGATGGGACATAAGGGTCCCTTCTTTCATCTTCAAGTCAACAAGCTTCTTAAGCCAGTATACCTGTGAAGCTGCACTCTGCTTCTCATAAAGATCACTCGGCTTTGTCCATGCTTGATAAGCCGACATCTCGTCTGCTACATTGAAGTAAACGCTTTCTGCCAAAGTCAGCATAATGGTAGAAAGTGCCAATTCATCCATTTCGCTCCATTCATCTTCGTCCATATCTTCTGGTTTTATCCCCTTGAGCTTTATAGGTTTTATCTGCTTCTTTTGTACCAACACGTGCCAAATCTGCTGCTTCCACAATGGGAAATTAGTTCCATCCAGCTTCTTGATATTGTAAAGAGCAGTGTCCTGTGATCCAGCCATAACTACGCTTCACAGTAGTTTACTTTCCTGGGAAAAATTTGGCAAAGTTTCCCCTGTAAGCTGTCCTCTGAACCGATATCAACCTGTCAAATGAACCAAGAAAGCTTCAGATTCTGCAGAAATTTTGGCAGAGTTTCCTTTGTAAAATGGCTCTGGTGTACTAAAAAACAGACCAAAAACAGTTCAAAAAACCATTGTCTCTCTAACATTGTAAGCTGTGGGTAAACCTGTCCTGCACCTGTACTGTCTCTCACTGTCCTGTAAGCATAGACTGCGACAATGCCTCAACGGCAGTAAAGCAAAGATGCAATCCCAACTGTCTAACTGACAATCAATACATCCTAGCTGCCTATCTAAGGGTGCTCGACGGATCGCTCCAAGACCTATATCACCGAAAGGATCTCAACATTCGAGAATCCCCCAGCTCAATAAAACCTCACTCGACCCTCAACAAAGGCTGTAGTAAATCTGACAGTACATAGACTTCCCACAAAGTCATACATCCACAAATTTCCCATTGTATGCTGTAACCGCTGCGGCGGTTGTTTGCTACGTGACTCACAACCAGCAAACCCTCAATAGACATACATCATCTCTGACAATACATCCCATGTGGAAGTACCTGCAATGTCAGGATGAAATCTGGAATATCAAGCAGCAAACACAAGCTACCTGATGAACTGATGGATGTCGCCTACAGTCTAGAAGTGCAGATATCCTCAGCACTTGCAGTCGTAGGTCGAAACCCCAAATTTGAAATTCTGAGAACACTGAGCCCTTCGGGCTCTCCCACAGGAATTGGGACCGTGTCTTCGCCTGTCGAATCTCACTCCAATCTGAGCAGGTGACTCTGGCTACCTGCAAATGCTTCCCCGAGCCTCGATCTGAGCTCTGATACCAGTTGAAGGAGTATGAGCAGAAGTGCGATGCGAGAAGAAGAGCACGACGATATGGTGAACTCGCTCTACTGTAATGTGTAAAGCATAGTGAGTTCTTATTAGGTTTTTACAAAAGAATATGTGTACATACCTGGCGGCCCGCCCACTTACCTAGGCGACCACATTGGGATTTATACCCCAACAGGCTCTTCGCAGGGTGGATGCTTGGTTGCAAGATTTGCGCCTGCGTGTCTTTGCCAACTTGGATTGGCAAGGTATCCCTGTTCACCCGCAGGCCACAACATTGATTGAGCAGTTAGCTATACTGGTGATGTGGTGCAGATCAACAACCAACAGATTCAATTGATAGCTGAAAGGATTTCAAGATGCTGCTGCTTGCCAAGTGATGATGTTGTGCGAGCATCACACTTTATTCCTACTGCAGAGGTAGAACTAGAGTTTGGCTTCAAAGTGAAGGGTGAATATAAGTTATCAGGGCTCACTGATGCAGCGATAAGGGATGCATATCGCTGGTTCCTGGAGGCTTTTTGGTTGCAAGCCAAAACTTATACAATTTCGGCCAAAGCGTGCAATGTATTGCATTCGACCAACTTTGGGACGGTGGCTTGGGCAGCGATCATCAGGGAACAATTGCAAGCAGAATGCCAAAGAGTGGTGGGATAGATGGTGCGTAGAACCCCAACAAATACCAAGGTCAGGCAATTGCTTACTTTAGTGTTTCCATTGAGGGAAGTTTTTCCTCTCACCCTTTGCCCTCTGTGCCACTTTGAAGATGATCGATTTCTTTGCCCTCTGTGCCACTTTGAAGATGATCGATTTCTAGTATGTAGTACTGTGCAGTTGGCTCAAACCTAGAGTCACAAAGTGCCTGTTGTGAGGGTGTCTCAAACACTTTCTCGCATAGTGGATATGCCGGGTACGTCGACTGCAGTGGTAGCATCTAGTGCACAGGAGATGGCCACTGCAGGAACATCAAGCCGAAAGTGAGGACGGGAGGTAATCCTGTTTTCCACACCACCTCCAGCTATGACATCAACTTTGATCGGTGATGACTAGCTTTCGGAGGATTCTGTTGTTGCGCGTTGGTGATGCAGAATGCAGGAGCGGGTGGCAACCTCCACTCCGGTTGGGACTGGCTCTGCGGGTGCGGATACTTCCTCGCAACCAAAAAATTTCAGTGTTACTATCACAGCTGCTACAATGGAGGGGACTCTTCCAGCAGTTCTACCCTGGGAGACAAAGACCGCAAACCCCTCTGATCAGCTCCAGGTGTGCATAACATTTTTGCAGCGCATTGCAGAGTCATTGCATTTGGCTTGGCCAGCTCCGATGACTGAGGCACGAGTCACCGAGCTTGAAACACAGGTGACGGCTTTGCAGGCTAGCATCGTGGAATTGACAAGTCAAAATGCAGCATTGAATACTACAGCTTGGCAACAAAGTGAAGAAATGCAGGCACTAATGGGGTCTAACTCTGTGTTTGTCACTTCTATTCAAGAGGAATTTCTTCAATTGCAAACGTAGAATAGCTTGGCCACTTATGTAGCATCTCATCTTGGTGATGTGATGATTAACATGAATGATCTTGATGCCTTAGCAATGGAGATGCAGCAGGACCTGCACAGTTTTTGGAAAATCAAATGCAGAGTTGGAGATCAAGGATGTCTGCCGAGGTGATACCAACTCAACAGGTTGTAGTGAGGCAGCTTGAGCTGCCGAATAATGACAGAGGTAAGAATGTTGTCCAAGAAGATTTTGATATTTTTGATTGGGTGAAAGCTACAAAAGAATGTGTTGAGACCCAGGCTCATGTCTCTCATTTGCAGCGAGTGATTCATCGCCTTCGTAAGGAGGGGCGCCAAGTCTGTTTTTGGGTGGAGATATTGGCTCATTTGTTTTCACTCAGTCTTCCGCCATGTCCACCTTTTTGGCCTGCACTTAACAGATATTTGTCTCGACATTATCCTATTCATACACCTCTGGCCCCTTTGCCACAGGCACCTCAGTCTGTTTCCTTGCCAACGCAATTCATTCCAAGGGATCCTTGGTCAGAGCAACCTGAGATAGATCCACAGCTGTTGGCAGAGGTGTACCGGGCTCATCGGCAAGATTTTCAGGGATTTGGCTACATCAATGTTTCCTCCTCACCAAAACAAGAGGAATAGCAACCAGAACCTTTGACACAGAGGGGCTAGAGCTGTGGGTTCGCGCAATCCACCGTGCATGCCAGGTGTTACGGCATAAGCTGCACAATGCGGTCTTGCGGATGTCTGGACATTTCAGACTAGGAATCATGCGGCTTTGGGATAGTTCTTCATGGGATATCATGAGACAGGATGGAATTTTGCACCATTCTCGATTTGCACTGGAGCAGCGGTTGTATATGGGGGGCATACCACTCTTTGGGGATATCTCTAATTTTCATGTCATCAATATATTTCCCTCTTGTACTCTGTGTTTGGTTGCATATCAATGAAGAAGACGGTGTTCTGTTTCTGTGTCTTTTCTTCTATTCCACCTTCATCTGTTTTGATGTTCATATAATGTAAGGCAGTGTGAGGGTATTCATTCTCGTAATTCTTATTTCTCCTCTTGGGCAATTTACATTACATCCACTACCATTTGCAGATGCGATTAGGACTAGGATAAGTAGAAATCGAGGAAGGTTTTCGATCTGTCTCACCCTTTCATTTAACATCATTGAAGTGGATTGTGGAAAATTTAATAGTTTCTAGGTACGATACTCATAAGGTCAATTCAAAGCTTCAAAAGTAGTATTTCTGGTCATCATTGATCTCGGAAAGGCTATAGCAACCTAGGAGTAAGTCAAAAATCAACTTCCAAGAAAATTTTCAAAGTTTGGCAAAAAATGGGCTTAGTATGTTTTATCTCCCCAGTGATAGATGCATACTAAAGTGAGTTTTCTTGGCTAAAAGTGTTTGCATTAGCTTGTATAAGACCTAAATGCCATCAAACTCCCAAAAAAACACAGATTTTGTCATATAGATCTTTTTCTTTCTCAAGTCCGAAACTGAACTTTTTTCACATGGGTATCTTGTTTGGGTGATAGGCTAACACTTTTGTGAAGTCACAAGAGATTCTAATTCCATTTGGGGGGAAAATTGGGATGAAACAACTTTCACTCTAACCAAACAGGCAATTGAAGGTTAGAACATTTGAACTGAATAAAACTTGATAAAACCTTTTGGCAGGTCTTCAAACACTTTGTTACAACTGTGGGAAGTGAAAAAGTGGAAACAAGTTTCAAAAATTGGCATCTAGATAATAAGCGCACTTATTATTTGGGAGCTTAAAAGAGAAAATTTTTGACCATTTCTCCACTTCACAGGTATTGGCATAGTGTCTTGTAAGTTGTCAAATAGGCTTAGAAATCATTGAAACCAAACCATAGACACAAACTTTGGCCAAATTTGAACCAAGCTTGATGAAATTTGATTTGTGGTTTGATTAGGGTGTGAACATCCAACAAAAATATTGAAAAGTTCTTTCATTTAGATCGGAAGACGTTTCTAGTAATTTTGACATCATTTGACTTGCATGACCACTTAACTTATAATCAAAACTGCCAAACACATGAACTATGGGGGAATTAAACCAAATTGTCCAAAAATTAAAATAACCTCATTCAAGGATATATGCTTGACTAGTGTGGACCAACAAAAGTGGAAAATAACCATTCTTTGATCTAGTAGATAATAAGAGCGCTTATTATCTCTTGCTAGCCCAGAGGGACCCTTTTTTGATATTTTTTGGTTCACATAGCTGATAGACACCTTGTGCAATCAGCCTATCAAGTTTGAAGTCATTTGGATAATGTTTGCTACTTGAAGTTGAAGTTTTTGTATTTGACAATTGCAAAATTGACCTTATGGTTATTTTGGCAAGATTGACGAAAAATTTGCACCAAGAATCCTTGTATATTCTGAGTGATCAATAGACTAACTTATTTACCCTTGACTGCACAAGGGAGATCAAGATCTAGCTTGAAAAACTACCAATTTGTATTCAAGGATATTCATTTCCATTGAGTAGTTCAAGTCTTTATGTGCCTAAGGTCAGGTCTTACTGTAGCGATTCAAGGTTATGATAGAGAAGCTGAGAGTAGAGTATCTACAATGGAGAGAATAAACTAAAGGAAGCAGTTAGAGACTATAGTGGAAGAAGTGCTAGACACTTACACCGACTCAAGTTCCAAGATGTCTTTCTTCTTGACTCAATCGGGGACGAGAACCTCTCTCACGCTCAAACACATTTTGACCTTTTACAAGACTAACAAGCACGGGGCTCAGATCTATCTGAATCTCAATGAGGAGTAAGTGGTAAGGGTAGATGATCATACTATTGAGTTTGAAGAGGAGGTTAGAGCCAAGAAGAAAGACACCTTCTAGATAGAGTGGAACGGAGTGCAATACCTGCAGATTGGGGATCTTGACACTAGATTGATGGGGAGTAGAATTCAATACACTAATTCCAAACATGGCCACTAAGGAGGGACCACCAATGTTAGAATTAGAAGGGTACAACCTCATAGATGCCAAACCTCTAAAGTGCATACCTATCGATAACCCACGGCTTGGAATTTAGCATTTAGCAGTATGGCCAATCAATGAGAAAGCATGGGCTCGAAGTAGCCACCTAAATGATGGGAATTGGGAAAGAGATACAAAAACCACCATTAATCGGAGAAGAACAAGTGACACCAAGATAAGAATAGGTCTGCATGAGTCACACCTACTAAGCAACTGGTTTGAAGGATTAGTGGGAGAAACACTGGCCAGGACAGTAGGTACAAAACACAACCGTAGAGTTATACCGGCTGACTTTCAAAAATGGGTCAAAAAATACAGTGGATCAGGGGAATTTGTATAGCTATTTACCAAGCTTCAGGTACATCCTGAGAGCAGGCTATAGTATGGCTTGAGCAGTCTCAACAAGTCTTTTGTATCCATTCTTTTGGTTTCATCTTCTAGATGTGGCGCATAACGGACTTCCACACTCAGTTTGAGGGGTTTGGAATGACTTTGGAAGGTAAAGTCTTAACTTGGTTCTAGACTATACCTCTTGGATCAATCATTGATCTATCAAATTTGGCTATGATATTTGTCTCACTGCTTGTTCAAAAATGGGAATCAAACATAGTACTGTAGCACAAATCTACATGTTTAAACAAAAATAGACAGAAACTAAGAGAGACTCCGTGAGTCGAATGAAGCAATACACTGATAGATGTCCAAAGTTGGAAATTCCAATTGAGAAGAGACTTGTCTCATTATTCTTAGAAGTTTTTCTCAATAAGGAGTTGCATGCCATTATGTATAGCAAGAAACATACAGCTTGGGAAGCATGGAGCCTGGATGCAATAGACTTAGGGAGTCACTTGGACTTGTTTGGGGTCCTCTTGGGCCCTGTTATTTGGACGTTTAGTGAAATGGTTAAAGTGCTCATCAAGATTTCACTAGGCTAATGGGCTAGGCCTAACAATGCAGATATATTTTTATACAAAAAATAAAATAGACCAAAAGGAGATCTAATCATTAGATCCACTCACCTGGGGAAATAATATAGTCTTAACTACCTCAAGGTGGCCTTTTGGATGCTAGTACTCTCCCACATTCCCCCATGTGGATCCTACTACATCTATCACCTAGTAGATTCAAAATTTTTGTCACTCCCCCCCCCTGCCCCCCTTTTTGGAGTGTTGCAGATCTAAGTTGCATTTATATGCCCGTATAACAAAAATTGTACGTATATATTGGTATTATACGTTGTATACCCGTATTATATGCATAACTTGAATAAACATTATTTCAATCAAAATAGTGTTTGCTTTATAAAAAAAGGCGCCACAACAATTCAAACAAACTATCACGACAACGATTTGCTAATAGAGAGAGAGAGAGAGAGAGAGAGAGAGAGAGAGAGAGAGAGAGAGAGAGAGAGAGAGAGAGAGAGAGAGAGAGAGAGAGAGTAGCTTCCTTTGATAGCGACAAAGCCCTCGCGAGTTAGGTAATTTTTCTTCTATTTTTTATGTTTTTTTTGTGAAATTTATTTGCTAGTGCTATTGTTGTGGAGATTTCCTCGCACCTCAGTGTTAGTTTGTAGGTTGTTTTTGCTAGCACTATTGTTGTGGACCTTTGCTCACACCTCAGTGTTAGTTTGTAGGCTTAGACACCCGCCGTCCTTGGCTGTGTTGATCCTCTGACACACTAGAAGGGGGGTTAGAATTTAAACGCTTCGTCCTTAACCGTTGTTGACCTTTGTGTTGCACTGTAGGGAGTCGCTTAGGTTGTACAACTAGATTTTCCATCTTTGGTTGTTGTTGAACACTGAGTCGCACTGCAAGGAGTGATTGCTTATCTTGCATCTTTTCTTCCTAATTGTTGTTGACCATTGCGTCACATTACTAGAAGATCAGATTTAATATAATATATTTTTTGTCTCTGTCTATTGCTGACCACAATGTCGCACTACAAGGAGGAGCTTAAAATTTTCAAATCCTTCGATCTTGACTGCTGCTGACCATCACGTCGCACCGCAAGAAGATTGGATTTAATAGATTCCTCGTCTCTGCCTGTTGCTGACCATAATGTCACATTGCAGGGAGGGGTTTAGGGTTGTCAAATCCTTCGTTCTTGGCTGTTGCTGACCATCGCATCGCAACGCAAGAAGATTGGATTTAATAGATTCCCCATCTTTGATTGTTATTGACTACCATGTCGTACTACAGAGAGAGGTTTAGGGTTTTTAAATCCATCGTTCTTGGTTGTTGCTGACCATCGCGTCGCACTGCGAGAAGATTGGTGTCGCACTGCAGGGAGGGGATATATATTTTACATCCTTTGATCCTGAGTGTTGTTGACCATCACGTTGCACTATAGTTTGATTGTATTTAATAAATTTCTCCTCTCTAGCTGTTGCTGACCACCGTGTCGCACTGCAGGGAGGGGATATATATTTTACATCCTTTGATCCTGAGTGTTGTTGACCATCACGCTGCACTATAGTTTGATTGGATTTAATAAATTTCTCCTCTCTAGCTGTTTCTGACCACCGTGTCACACTGTAGAGAGGGGTTAGGTATTATTAATCTTTCGTCTCTCTGACAACTTCCGACTTCCACGTCGCACTGCAAGAAGATTGGTATTATACGTTTTTTCATCTCTGGCAATCGTTGATCACCGCTTGGAACTGCAGGGAGGAATTATATATGTTTAGGTATTTTTTTCAGGTTGTTAAGATTGTCTATGAAATGTTTTTGTTTAGAACTATTTACAATCACATATGTCAAATTTATATATGTTCTAGATTTGCCTTACTTATCTTTGCTTCATGTATTTTTAGGCTTCAATCATGATAGAGACAAAATTAACGCATCAACACCACAAAATCATTCGTGATGCTCTAGTCTTGTCTCTCTATGGAGCTTTAGACAATCATTTGTGTCGGGCATTTGATCCATTGTAGGAAAAGTTCAATGATTTCATAATTGAACTTGTGGAATAGTGTTGGGTGAAACTGTGCAGTGCATTCCCTATGTCATTTGACCCTGCTCTGCGCACTAATGGAGTAATGCATAACACAGTAAAGCAATTATTAGGCTACGTCACTAGAAGCTTTGAGAGTATGGTTCATCCTAAAATCAAAGCCAAACCTGGAATCAAAGAGCAAATGCAGCTTGTGGCACAACTACATTCAAAATTGAAGAGCAAGGATAAGGTCAAAGGCTCTTCAAAACTTCCTAGGAGAAAAGAGGATGTGCCTCCTCCTTCAAGTGTTGAGCCCTTAGTTGTACACCTGGATGATACTACATGTCCTCCTGTCCTACACCTACTTGGGGAACATTCTATCTTTCACTTGCAAGCACCCCAATTAGGTGAAGGACATTTTATAAATGTGAAACAAGTTTCAGTGGCCCATCCTCTCTTCAAAGATCCTATCTATGCGGAAAACATCTACAAGGACCAGATAGGAAACAAGCTGACATTACAAATTGTGCTAGAGGAAGCAATTGCTACTATTGTTCATCATCGTGGCATATTGCTACATGCTCTGGTTCATTATAGCAAAAGGCCTATGTTGATCTACAAGCTTTGGAATGGAGGTCACCTTGAGTAGTGGATTCAAGTATGTCATCATGATGGAAGCAAGCCTGCAATCAGAGAGTTTCAACACACATTTGGAACTGTACAACAGTTCATAGACAACATTTTGTTGATTTGCAATGCTCTTTTGCAGACGATGAAATTCGTGCATAGTCACAACTTCATTCACAATGATCTACACATTAGAAATATTCCACTACATTTTGGCAAGCGAGGAGTGTACGCTGGAATCATAGATTGGGGACAAAGTACACCATCAAACACTTTGGCAACATTTCCCAAGCTGGCAAATCTCACCCCTCAAACTAGAGCTCAATTCAAGCGAGATTATCCATGGACTACCCCTAAAAATATCAGTACCAATCCTTCTCCTTTCACCAAAGCATCTAATATATATAGTCTCTCATATATTCTTAGATTCTTGGTTGCGTGTATTTTAGAGCCCTCTGAGGTTCTCAAGCTCAAATTTTTGCGAAATGTAAACAAACATCTTGCCATTGGAAAATTCTCCAAACCCTTAGATAGGCCTAAAATATGGGATTTAAGCCTTTGTTTGAATGGAACCCATAATGCTAGCTATCATGTTGTAACCAAATTTGGCTTGAGACATGTTGATGATTAGACCAGTAACAATATTTTTTGTCATTAATAGTGTGCAATGTTTTGTAATATTTCAAAGTAGATCTTTAATCGTATTTTTTATTACACTTTTAAGTTCTTCAAGTTAAGGTTTTAAAGTATTTCAAGTTGGATCACTAAAATCCTCTAAACCATCTCTCTTTTCTAAGTGCTAAGACTTGTCTCATTAAAGTTTATTGTTTTGCATTTCAGGTATGGAAGATATTGCTCCCAACTAGAATGCATAGCAACGTAATGATCCTTTTCTTAATCATGCATTGGCACAACAAATTTACAAAGAGGAAGAGATTCGGGTGGCTCAAGGAGATCTTAGCACTTTGGTTGCGTCCCAAGAAGACAAATAAGAACTTCAAGGGGAGCCACTGAATTATAGGCAATGCAGACAGCTGTGCCCAAATCACTTTGTATGCAATACATTATTTTGAGTTAATGGAAATGCCAAGTTTTCCGCTCCCTTGAAAGTTTCAGATTTGCAACACACTGTCCTCGTAAGAAATATATTTTCAAGATTTATCCAAGTGTATAGATTGCCACCAAATAATAATCAAGTGGCAATTTACTTTGTACAACAATGCTATTGCTATTATGCATTACGGCTCAAAGTAGATTGGAACAATTTGTTCCACTACAAGAGGCATCGGCAAAGGACGCCTAGCCAAGAAGATTCATGCATAGGAACCAATCAAGAAGATCCTCCTTGCAAGAGAGCTTACACATATTTTCCCAAAGAAACCGTAGTCATTGAGCAACTCGCAACCCAAGGTGTGGATTTGTCAAGTCAAGTAGAGACCCCATCCATGCTGTGCGCTCGTGTAATAGAGCTAGAATAAAGTTGGCATGGTACAAGGCAAGATATGGGCCTGTTATTGAAGAAGAGATAGGTAATGCAGGTCCAAGTGATTCCTTTGGCAATTCAAAATTTTGTGTATCTGATCTTTTAGGGGATCCAGCCTATGATTTAAAATATATCTCCCAAACAATGTCAAGCTCTTTTTGTATCTTAAATCTCAAGATTTGTAACTAAACCCTCTTTTTGATATGTAAATCTCTATTTGTTGGAACAAATGAACATGTCGGATGTTGTTGCAATCGTGTAAGTTTTGTTCTCTCTTCCTACCTCTTTCTGACAATGATATAAAGAAGATGGGGAGAGAGAGAGAGAGAGAGAGAGAGAGAGAGAGAGAGAGAGAGAGAGAGAGAGAGAGAGAGAGAGAGAGAGAGAGAGAGAGCAAGTGATTGTGAAGCTAAAATCCACACAACTTTCACATTACAAAATTAATTGAGAATATAGTACAAACTTTATAGCTCATCCGTCCCCTCAATCATAGGCACCATGTCATCAATTTCTTCGACATCTGAACATTCCGGATCAAGATCTTTAGGTTCCATTCCATTTCATCATCGGAGTTGAGCTCATTTGAAATTACTTCATATGTTTGAAAGTGCTCGAAGATTTCTTCTGTGGTAGTGTGGATAACTTTGCTGGCTTATGCATAAGTCGCATGTTACAAAAGACCAATTTCTTTCATAGCTACCACTTGAGACAACAACAGACAATACTCTCATAGCCACATGATGAAGTTCCACTTTTTCTCCACCGTACTCTCTCCACCAAGCTGGTGTGCTCACCGTCTTGATAGCATCTATATGCCAAGGATCCCCAAACATTTCTTTTTTGCTACTATATGCCATCTTTTGTGTGTATGCCACCTGTCCATTCACATTGCCTAATAGTTGGGCACACACTTTCTTGAAATCATTGATCACTTCATTGTTTGAAATTTCTCATGCATCTGGAACTTGGGATCTAACAAAAACCTTGCTCCATGTAAAGGAGCATGAAATTGCTCCCATTGTCTTGTGACAAACGACATCATCATGGCTTTCTCTTTTCTTGCATAAGATGTACATTCTTTTAACTTGCGAGAGGCTTCATGCATGTACTAGTAAACCTGTTGAAAGATAGAGGCTTCTTTGTCTACTAATCCTATCGGATGAGTGAAGGGTTCTGTGACAATAACAATTTTGTCTAAATTTCTCCAAAAAATAGGAGAGTTTACAAGTTGATAGCATTTGGAAGCAGCAGGTTCATACTTGGAATATTTATCAAGCCAAATGTCCCATCTTCTATCTGCCACTCTTTCAACAAGGACAGCTTTAACATGCTGCAATGTAGAGAGAATGTAATACGCTGTTGCAAAATGGGTCACACAAAAAATCTATAAATTTTTTGTTGGGGACTTTGTTCTAAACAAAGCATAAGAAAATGAATGCTCTTATAAACTACACCAAGTGGTTTGCATCTAGAAGAGTTTGCTTAATAGAAGAAACTTTTCCAAAGTTCTTTAAGGGTAGATTCAAAGTGTGAGCAACACATGGAACCCATGTAATCTTTGGATACTTTGCTTCAATCGCTTTTCGAGCTGCTTTGTAGTTAGATGCATTATCTGTGACAATGGCTGTCACATTTTTACGTCCCCGTGCTCTTTTGGTCGAATGCTCATATACACCAGCAAGATATCCACTAGTTTTCTCTTTCATGGTGGATGTGTTGATCGCTTCAAGAAAGATGGAACCTCTTGGACAAATCAACATCATATTAATCAGTGGTTTCTTTTGACAATTTTTCCAACCATTTACAACGATTGTGCATCCATACTGTGGCACATAATCAAGAGTTATGAGCTTTAAAATATTTTGTGATGTAGTTTTCACTTTATCTAGATATTCTGTACGCATCTTATTATAATCAGGTACCACAAAACCCTTATGTGCTCATTAAAGCATCTTTGAAGATAGGATTTTGAATGACATTAAAAGGAATTCCACATTCAATAAATGCTTGTGTCCACTTAAGATGGAGTTCAAGCAGCCATTGTTTATCAAATGCCTGATGCAAAGTAAGACCGCATCATGATAACTTCCAAGTGTGAGTAAACTCTACACAAAGCAAGATATCTTTAAAAAACCTACCTAGATTACCTCCAAGTGTAAATGTAACTCAGCACATGGAAAGCAATCAAAGTTCACTACTTATCTAAATCTCTTCTAGGTGTGAGAATATCTCTACACAAAGTAAGAGATTATTATTTGATCTACCTAATTTGTCTGTAGTGTGAGTATTACTCTACACATGACAGACAATCAATAGATAAATCTAACCTAAGTTAGTTCCAGGTGTGAAGATAGTTCAACATAAAACAAATAACTCCTAACTTTAACTATCTATCTTAACCTACTTCTAAGTGTGAACATAGTTCAACACAAAAAAAATAACTGCTAACTTTAACTATCTTAAATCACTTCCAAGTGTGAGTTTCCTCTACACAAGGCAAGTAATCACTAACTACTTTACTTAATTTACCTCTCAGTGTAAGATATACTTCACACAGAGCAGATAAAGACTAACTCAAAACTCCAAAGCCTAAAAAAATTACATTTAACTAATTTAACTTTACATCCTAAGCTCTAAATTTTTACTAAAAAAATTATATAACTAAATTCAAAATGGTTTTTTTTTTAAATGTTGTAAAGCTCACCTATAGATGAAAAAAGGGGGAAGAGAGATCAATGAATGAGAAAAACAGTCCGTTTTCACGGTATATATAGGGCTATATTTCGATTAAAATATTTATTTCGATCAAAATTCTAAGAAATTATACGATATGATGTTTTTGCTGATGTGGCACCGTATAATACAACCGCATAAAGATAGGTTTCATATAATATGCCCGTTTAAAGCCTATTATACATACACCGTATAACATACAATGCAACGTTGCAGATCTCTCTCTCTCTCCATACTCTCTCTCTAAAATGAGTTTAGTGAGTTATACTTGAGTAATGGATTCTTTTTCTCTCTTTGGAAGCCATTGCCTACAGACCTAGAGCTCCTCTAGCTCCCTCACACTCTCAACCCTCTCTCTCTCACGCAAGAGCTCACTATAGCCCTGTTCCCTGTACTGTGTAGTGGTGCAGATCTACACATCCTTGCAAGCTCAAGCTCCAACTCAATCTCCATCTCCACCCTCAAGTACACATCTATCAGCATTCTAAAGCTCCATAACCAAGCACAACAAGATAAAGCTCCATCCCTATCCCCATCCCCATCTCCAACTCTATCACAATCTCCATCTCCATCTCCATCTCCATCTTCAATGGTTATACGCTTCTTGGGCAATGTCTTCAATGGATTTTAGGGTATTGTTAGAGGCTCCATCCTCTTTTTTTCCAAGAACTCACAGAGCAAAATCAGGTTCAACACGACCTAGATATGCTTCAAGCATCAAGCTTGAAGGAAAAGGAACAACTCATGGCATCTTTTTTGGGAGAAAATAAATAATTGATCATGCAAATCAAGGACTTAACAAAGCTATTTGTAGATCAAAAGGAAAATCTTGATGAGATTGATGAAGCTATGGAAAATTATGTTTGTCCATGGTATTCAACTCAAAACCTTCAACGGCATGTTGATCACTTCACTCACCTACCCTTGGGATACAATGCAAGAAAATGGAAGCGCAAGGCTATGTTGCTCCTTTCCACAAATGTATATTTGTTAATTGACTCCATTTTCTTTGCAAAGCAGGGACTGTGCAGAAGCAATACTAGGCTGCAATGGTACATAGGTTTCAGTCCAAGCCTCTATCCTTCAACACATTGTTCATGAGAAGGATAACATCAACATGATATCTTATCCTGCAAATGTCATGCTATGCCAAAGTGTTCAAAAAATTGTATTGAAGGACCTCCAAGACAATATTAGGCCTATTGATATGCTTATGGTTTGTGACTCAGCAAGTGTCAGTGATAAGGGATATAGGGCATTGTATACTTGCATCACATTACATCTACGCAACAAGGAATGACACGATCCATACTTCCAACACCATACAATATGGTTATGGCAAGAAAATTGGTAAAAAATGATGTTTCCACATTGGTAGTTGGCTACAAGTGGGTTGATGATGGCATGCCAATGACTTCATCAAAAAGATTTACATAGAACAGGTTTAATAATTTCTACATTGAGGTATAAGCACTACAACAAGCTATGATTCAATATTATGTTAGGATATATGACGTAGCTAAGTAGATAATTGAATATATTACTTAATGAAGAGAGATAATTTTCACACACAAGAGATAATTTTCCGTATTTACATCCATTTGCTCAAGATTTAGATCATGAGCAGCCACAAGGCTTAATACAAGCCTAATTGAGTTCATTTTTACAACAGGAAAAAATATTTCATTGAAGTCAATACCTTTCTTTTGAGAAAACCCTTTTACCACAAGCCTAGACTTGTACCTTTTCTTCCCACCTTCTTCTTCCTTCAGTTAATACACCCATTTGTTCTGAAGTGCCCGCTTATCTTTAGGCAACTCAATGAGCTCCCCCATGTTTGGTTGCGATGTAATAAGCCTATCTGTGCTTGCATGCTCTTCATCCATTCTTCTTTGGATTCGTGTTGCATAACTTCTTCATATGATTTCGGCTCTCCAGAATCTGAGATCAAGAGATGGTTGAAGGAAGGAATGAACCTTTCTGGAGGTCTACTTGCTCTTGTAGATCTTCAGGGAATAGGTTGAGGCTCCTCATTTGGTTGAAGTTGTTGCACATTGTCACCGTTTGCAGTTGTTGAGTCTTCACCGTTCTCAAGCTCCATGTACTCATCACCTGTTTCTTTTGTTTGTTTTCTTTCCAAGTAATCTTTGTACATATTTTGTTCGTTAAAAATTACATCCCTACTCCTAAAGATTTTACCATCTTCAGGATTCCATAGGCGATACCCAAAGTCACCTTCTCCATAGCCAATGAAGAAACACTTTTTGGACTTTGCATATAGCATTGATCTTAGGCTTCTATCTATGTGCATGAAATCCTCACACCCAAACACTTTGAGGAATGCATAATTCACCGGTTTATATGTCCATGCCTCTTCTGGAACTCCCCCATCTAATTCCGTGGAGGGTGACCAGTTGATTAAGTACACACGCGTACTTACACCTTTCGCCCAAAGCTCAAGTGGTAGGCCTGCATGTAGCGGCATGATTCGTGCTCGCTCCATGATTGTCCTATCCATCCTTTCTGAAACCCCATTTTGTTGAGATGTCCTTGGGGATGTATTTTGCCTCCGAATGCCATTGCTAGCACAAAATATCTCAAAAGCTTAGCTGCAATATTCACCTCCATTGTCCGATCTGAGGCATTTAACCTTGGTACCTACTTCATTCTCCACAAAAGCTTTCCACCTTTGAAATATGGAAAACACATCGGGTTTATTCTTCATGACATAAACCCATGTTTTCCTAGTCGCATCGTCTATGAACGTTACATAATACAATGAGCCACCAAGTGATGGTGTACTTGCAAGACCCCAAACACCAGAATGAACCAACTCAAGTTTTTATTTTTTCTTTCATTTCCTGATTTTTAAAAATTTACCCTCTTTTGTTTAACATAAACACAATCTTCACAGAACTCTAAGTCCACTTCTTTCAAACCTGGTAGAAGCTTCTTTGTTTGAAGGATTTGCATTCCTTTGGCACTCATATTGTTGAGATGTCGAGCTCTACACCTTGAGCTGGCATCCACTACGGGTCTTGGCCGCTTACGGCATTTACTCACTGGCGCGTTAGGTGACCGACACGGAGGATCTCTGCCAGTGATTCTACAGCTGGACTACACTTATAGTGCCAGCCTAGTACGCTTCTAGCGAGTTCACACTTAGTGAACGCATGTATATATGTGCTACTTTTCAGCTTTAGCACTTAGTCATTTTGTACTCTCTTTTCTGTGAAGAAGAAGATGAAGCTTTCCATCTCTGTGTGCTTTGTGCTTGTCTTGTGTAGCTCTCTTGCACAGACGTATGGCATAGACTATGAGGAGACCTTTGCTCCAGTGGCAAAGATGACGACTGTGACAGCTGTCATAGCAGTGGCTGCATGTAGAGGATGGATTATGCATCAAATGGATGTAAAGAATGCCTTCTTGAATGGTGAGTTGCAAGAGGAAGTGTATATGGATCAGCCACCTGGTTATGTCGATCCAGGTTACCCAGATTATGTATGCAGACTTCTCAAAGCTTTGTATGGTTTGAAGCAGGGCTCTAGAGCATGGTATGACAGGATTGCCAAGTATCTTGTCAGTATTGGTTTTAGGAGATCTCATGCTGATCATTCACTCTATGTACGTGAGAGTGATGTGGGGATTGTGGTCATTACCATATATGTAGATGACCTTATTATTGTTGGTGACAATGCTATGGAGATTGACCATGTGAAGGGTCTTCTCAAACAGGAGTTTGAAATGAAAGATTTAGGCGAGTTGCGCTACTTTCTTGGCATTGAGGTTATCAGGACTCCAGAGGGTGTATGGCTATCACAGAGACAGTATGCTTTGGACATGTTGTAAAAGTATGGTATGGCTGATTGTAAGCCAATTTCTATTCCCTTGGATGTGAATGCAAAGCTGAGTGCAGAGAAGGGTGATGTTGTTGAGGATGTCGACATGTACAGGAAGATTGTGGGTACTTGACTATCACGAGGCCAGACTTGAGCTACACAGTAGGCTTGGAGAGTCATTTCATGCAGCTTCCGAGGAAGCCACACTTGGATGGAGTACGATGCACACTTAGGTATGTGCAAGGTACTCTTGACTACGCATTGTTCTATGCAGCAGATGCACCATTAGCATTGTATGGGTATACAGATGCAGATTGGGAAGGTAGCATTGTTGATAGGAGATCTACGAGTGGCTTCATGTTCTCTTTTGGGAGTGCTGCTGTTACTTGGAGCAGCAAAAAGCAGCCTACGGTTGCTTTATCGAGCACAGAGGCCGAGTACAGAGGTGCAGCAGTTGCGGCGTGCGAGGTAGCTTGGCTACGCACATTACTTGAGGACTTGGGAGTGCAGGTGGACCAGTAGATTTTCATCCATTGTGACAACCTCAGCAGCATGCAGTTGGCTAGGAACCCAGTGTTCCATGCCAGGACCAAACACATAGAGGTCCATTACCACTACGTTCGAGAGCGAGTGTTGGCGGGCGACATCGACTTGGTCTACGTCAGCACAGAGGAGCAAATAGCGGATATCTTTACCAAGGCCCTCGGAGCTGAGAAGCTTCGATGTTTTCGGACTATGCTTGGACTCTGCGACATGCAGAGCTCGAGGGGGAGTGTTGAGATGTCGAGCTCTACACCTTGAGCTTGCATCCACTACGGGTCTTGGCCGCTTACGACATTTACTCACTGGCGCGTTAGGTGACCGACACGGAGGATCTCTGCCAGTGATTCTATAGCTGGACTACACTTATAGTGCTAGCCTAGTACGCTTCTAGCGAGTTCACACTTAGTGACCGCATGTATATATGTGCTACTTTTCAGCTTTAGCACTTAGTCATTTTGTACTCTCTTTTCTGTGAAGAAGAAGAAGAAGCTTTCCATCTTTGTGTGCTTTGTGCTTGTCTTGTGTAGCTCTCTTGCATCCTCATTCTTTACACATATGCCCAAGCCGATAGTGCCACACCGCACTCTTGACTTCCGTAGCTATTGCACAAGTTGAAGATTGCGTGCTAACAGTACACAAGTAAAGTGTACCAACCTTTTCTCCCTTGGTAGCCACCAAAGATCCCTTTGAGATCTTCCACCATTTTCTTTTGAATGTAATGTTGTGACCTTCATCGTCCAATTATCCTATAGTGATCAATTTTTGTGAGGAGAAGGAACATGCCTAACATCTTTAAGCCTCCATTCATTTTCGTTAGCAGTTTTGACACAAACTGTACCTTTGCCGACAATTTCACAAGCTTCATCATCTCCCAAGTATACATACCCAAAATTTGTCATAGTAACTAATATCTAATTCTCCTAAATGATTTTCTCATGTGAAACTGATCATTTGATATGGGGAAGTGCCAGGGAAGAAAAAGATAGAATATTGGTTAAGCTGGCAGACCGGCCACAGGAGGGATCCAAAGGAGGGAAAATAGGGATCCAAAGGGGAGGCCATCTGCAAAAGAGCTATGTGCAACAATTGGCTCCAAAGACCTTAGGGTTCAACCCATTAAGACTTCCAAAATGCTAAGGTTCCAAAATTCAAAGGTTGTGTCCAAAGGTCAAAGATTAGGAAATTTGGATGCTTTGTGTGTGTCCCAAAAAGTCTTTCTCAATGCCTACAAAGGAGGGGGCGAGCCCAAGAAGTAGGGGATGAGAGAGAAACTCACACACACACACACATACACACACACACACACACACACACACACACACACACACACACACACACACACACACACACACAAGCTTCCTTTGTACACAAGGGGCCGAAAGAGGGACACATGTCATCTCCGTAGCCCAGATGCCCACAAGGTGTACTCAAATCCTATTGGATGGCCTTGGAGGTGGACCAATGAGAATTAGGCTAGAGTAAGTCTAATTTAATTAATTTAAAAACACTCAATAAAAGAACCAAAAAGAATTAAGCTCTCTAGAAGACTATTGGACAGTCTCCCTAGGGGTCCAATGAGCATTCAGCAGCCCAATGGCTTGCCTGATTCCTATTGGCCAGGAGACAAAGGGGTCCCCAATGAGAGTTTAATTGCATTCATTAAATAGCAAAAGCTCTCACAAAGGGAAAGGGGGACACATGTCAAAAGGCTATCACTTATGCTGCTTGATTGGCTAGGACTGGGGAGGTCCAATAGGGCTGTAGCAAGAGCAATTAGCAAGGGAGGTCAATCAAGAGAGAGAGGGGGCTGATTTTTCAAAGGCATTATTCACTTGCATACACACACACAATCTATGTGTGAAGCAAGAAGACTCTCTCTCTCTCTCTCTCTCTCTCTCTCTCTCTCTCTCTCTCTCTCTCTCTCTCTCTCTCTCTCTCTCTCTCTCTCCTTCTCAATCTTAAGTGGAAAGCTTACCACCTACTCCAAGCTTGTGAGAAGGGAGGCCTACACCAACAACTCTTGGCTTTGTGATGCAGATCCAACCAAGAGCCAAGCTTCAATGCATGCTCATCTCCTCTACCATGCTAATTACTAAGCTAAGCTATGCTAATATGAGTGATTATGAGGAGATGTACATCTTGAATACTCCTTCTTCCTCTCAGTCTACTCTCGTAACCCGCTAGCTCTCACCATGTTCGAAGGTGTGTGAGGTCTTGGGTCTGAGACCGTGAGGGAATTGATGTTGTGTTTGATAAGGGTTTTTTTCTTAGTGCATGAAGTTTCCATCCTCATTGCACTAGCTAGTATTGAAGGAATACAAAGAATTGTAATGTAAAATTTCTCTCTTGATGGGAGAAACCATAATACAAAGCCTTTTGGAGGGGGGACTGGCTCCATGAAAATCCGTTCCTCAATTGTTGTCAATTGCTTAATTCCTCTCTCTTTTGAAGTATTGTTCATGCTATCGAACTAGGTGTTATACTTTTTGTTGCTCTCTCCACCAAGCACTCTTGTTATTCTCATTAGGAAGCTATTATAATGAAATGCTCACTATGTTCATGCTATTTTCCTCTACACACAAGTTACTAGACCATTAAGTGTTACATTGGTATCAGAGCACAAGGTTTCTCTTTCTTGCTCAAGAAGGGAGGTCCTCAAGCTAGATATAAATGGTTGGTATTATTAATTTCATGTAAGTAAGTAGAATAGGGATTTGTCAGCCTTGCAGTGCGCTTGCCTTTGTGCAGTTAACGGAGCATCACGTCGAGAGCTATCATTCTTAATAGTGGAGTCCTACGGGGCTTGCCTATAGCTTAACCACTATTGAGCTATTAGAAGCTTGACAGGAGCCAGTGCTGTTTTGGTGTTGAACAACCCTCTCTTCTATTCCTTGCAATTAATGGTATTTGAGCCACGAGTACAGTAGCTTGAGTGCTTTTTCTAAAGGGGTAAAGAGGAGTAGCAACTAGGGCTTGATGTGCCAAAGTACACCTAAAAGTTGTTAGAATGGCTGATAATAGTAAAGAGAGTGAAATTAATGTTGATAACTTTGATTTTGCTAATGAGTAGGCTACTAATGATGCCCCGATGCTTGTTAACTATCTTGTTTCTAGGCTTCAACAAGCCATGGGAAATCCATCCCTCCAAACTGAAGTGCAACGACAGCTTTGTGCTCATGGGATTCTCCAAGCTCCCCACCATGACGAGAGAACACCTAGGAAGCCTCCTTGTGAGACTTCCAAAAGGGGTCTCTCTTCGATTCGGGAAGAAGAAGAGGATCATATGAAGGGCTCAGAAATTTTCTCCTTGATGACGCATCTCCTTCTCAAAGGAGAATTCAAGAGACTCCACCGAAGGAACCAGAAAGAAGTGAGTCTCCTGCCACCTTGGTGGAGATGGCTCCACGAAGACGGCGGGCTAAACGCTCTCCATCACCTCCAAAACAGAGAAGACCATCGCATACTTCTCCACACCATACTTTAAAGAGGTATGACAAAAAACAAGAGAAGAAAAAGGCAAGAAAGAGGACACCCTCTTCTCCATCTTCTTCATCCTCTTCCTCTTATGAAAATGATGGTGAAGACAACGAAGATCAGGCAAGAAAAAGGCGAGAAAGATGTCACCCTCTTCTCCATCTTCTTCAAATTCTTCACCTTCTGAAGAAAGTGATGGTGCAACCTTTGAACCATCAAAAAGAAGAGGCCATAGGAAATCCTATGCCGCGTGGAAGAGGTCATCCAAGCTCAAGAAATTAAAAAAAGGAGGGAATAGCATCTCTTTCCTTACCTACGATGGTACTTTTGGTGCTACGGACAAAGTCTGGGCCTTTATCCAACATCTCGATGTGGCGTTTGGAGATGAGGGCTTCATGGAGTCCTCTAAGCTACTCCATGTAGCTATGCACTTTCAAAAGTCCGCCAGACAATGGTGGTCTAGCCTACGGGCCAATGGTGAAGCTCCACAAACATGGAAATATTTAAGAGCTTCCATTATGAAGCAGGTTTTGGCCAGTGATGCCAAAGACAAAGTACTCACCGAATGGCAAAGCTTGAAGCTCTCTCCCTATGAATCCATTCACAAATATGTAGACAAGTTTTGGGACCTACAACTCAAAGCCACACTGTCTTCAAAAAGTTGGATTTTGGAGAGCAAAAGCAACAATTTTGTGCGGGCTTAACTGAAGAAATGGTGGAGTATGTCAACTCCCAAAGGCCACGCATTATATCGGCGGTTACACACCATACTATGGTGGCCTCTTGAATCAATTTCCAAACGGGGGCTAAAAGAAATTCTAAGCCCACGGAAAACAAGGGTTCCAATGAGCCTAAGGGGAAGGACAATTTCCAAAAGTCCCCTAAGGGCAAATCCAACAAAGCTAAAGAGAAGGGAGTTTACAAAGGCAAAAATAAACTCTCTCCTGAAGAGCTTGATCGTTATCGCAAGGATAACCGTTGTTTCAAGTGCGGCGAGCAAGGGCATGCGTATTGCGCTTGTCCCCAAAAGAACAACCGCCATGAGCCTCCTAGAGCTACCTTGGTCAAAATCCAAGAGGAGGAAAATCACCACAAAGGATCTCCTCTATGCCATGCTTGGGGAAAGGTAAGAGAACATGATTATTTTATTCTCTTTGACCCTGGTTCTACTCACATTTCATATCCACAGAATTGGCCACCAAGCTAGGAATACAAGCTTACAAGATGGGAGATGTCCTACCCGTAGATGGTGCTTTCAAGGGGCAAGAAGATTCAGTCACTCCCTTAATCAAGAAATTGAGGCTCCATGTCCAAATCTATGTGGACAAAGAGGACTTCTTTATCTCTCCTCTCAACCATGAGGATGTAATCCTAGGGGCACCATGGTTTGATCGCATAGCTGCCAATGTTAAATTCCCTGAAAGGAGAATCTCTTTTAGGTTCAGGAAAAAAGATATGTAGATAGATGCTAAGGAAATGGGTAACACCATACCCATTGTACATAAGCAAGCTTTCAATAAGTCAATAAAGAGCTCTATTTCCGTGTACATGATTTTTGTTAAAGACTTTCAAAATGAACCTAATATTTTAGCAAAAGAAAGTATACACAACCAAAAGGAATTAGAGTTATCCAATTTTCTCAAGGGATTTCAAGATGTCTTTATTGACGACATCCCTTGTGAGCTACCTCCTAAACGAGGCAATGATGACCATGCAATTGAACTTCTTCCAGGAAGTTCACCGCCTAACAAACCTCCTTATAGAGTTTCTTAAGCTCAACAAGAGGAGATTATGAGGCAAGTGCATGAGTTAGTTGAGAAGGGCATGATTAGGCCTAGCTCATCTCCATTTTGTTCTCCTCTGCTACTAGTGCAAAAGAAAGACGACACATATCGTATGTGTGTTGACTAAAGAGCACTAAATAGGATCACTATCAAGAATAGGTTTCCCGTTCCATGGGTAGAAGACCTATTTGATAAGCTACAAGGGTCCACCTACTTCAGTAGGATTGACCTAAAAAATAAGGATAGTTGATCAAGACATTGTAAAGACCGCATTTCACACTATGTTTGGTCTTTACGAATACATTGTCATGCCTTTTGGCTTGACCAATGCACCAGCCACATTCAACCGCTTGATGGAGAAGCTATTCAGCCCTTGTTGAACCTTTACTGGAGTGTTCTTTGATGATATCATCATCTACTCTAATTCATTACACGAACACAAGCAACACCTCCAGGTAATATTTCAAGTTCTAAGAGAGAATAAACTTTATGTTAATCGAAAGAAAAGTGAATTTTTCTTACTAGAGATTCAGTATTTAGGTCACATTATCTCTCAAGATGGCATCCAAATGGATCCATCAAAGTTAGAGGTAATAAAAGGATGGCCTAAACCAAGGAATCTTCATGAGTTAAGAAGCTTTATAGGTATGTGTGCATACTATAGACGCTTCATAGAAAAGTTCTCACTAATAGCAGGACCATTACATGACCTAACAAAGAAAAACGTTAGGTATACATGGTTTACCAAGGAGAGCAATGCTTTCAAAAAGCTTATCTCTCAACCTTTGCTTACACTGCTGGATCTCTCAAATCCATTTGAGGTCCAATGTGACGCTTGTGGTGATTGCCTTGGAGCTGTTTTGCTCCAAGAAGGGCATGCCATAGCCTATGAAAGTCGAAGACTCGACCCTATTGACCAAGCTCTAGGCATATATGAAAAGGAACTCCCGAAGTTCTACATGCCTTAGACTCGTGGAAGCACTATTTATTGGGGACTCCTTTCATTTTGCGGACAAATCATCAAAGCCTTAAGTACTTTATGATGCAGACCAAGCTCTCCGACAAACAAATGAGGTGGGAAAATTTCCTTTCGTAATTTCATTTTTATATTGCTCACTACAAGAGGTTGTGTGCACTTGTGATGTTATTAGTGACAAAAATACATTGGGTTTTTATACTCCATGGTCTCGCTAAGACTGTCGCTAAAAGCGTCGATACGAGAATGTCGCTATAAGCATCGCTATAGATGTTGCTATATAGCGACGCCTATAGCGACGATCATAGCGATGTTTACATGTCACCTATAGCGACGTTCATAGCGACGTTGCAAAGCCTTTTATAGTGACGCTTATAGCAACGCGCGAGAGAAAAAATATTTGGTGGCAGGGCATTCAACCCATCAACCATATTGAATGTTTCAATAATAGAGTAAACCTAAATGAATCCAAGATAATCCCAGATTCACCTTGGAAAGAAAGTGCAAGCTTAGATATAGACCCAAAGTAGTCACCCACAAGACAATATAACCATTAACTCCATCATCCATAGTATTGTTTGCAGAATAAAGATACAAAACTGACAAAAGTAAATCAATGACAATTGTACACATCATAGGCAAAATCACTTGATTGTTAAACTTTGCAAATGTACTAGTTACAACACCATTGTCATTATTGAAAAAATATACATGGTTTTTTGATAGTTACAAAAAGACGTATAAACTTCATCTCATGATACATATGCTATGACAAAAGAAAACTAATGCTATCTAGCTACAACTAGACTTGACGTCGTCTAATCAAACGTCTCATCATGTCCAAGTGGCATATCTGTCGGATTCTGCAAAAAAAAAACAATAAGATAGCTTTCTGTAAGTATAAACATATAATTTATAAAACAATACAACAAATAGAAAAGAGTAAACCCTAATACTAACCATGCCACCGCAAGAACTCAGATTGTTCATCAGAGCGTTTAAGCCCTTCTTGCTTGCTTACTCGCGCTCGTACGGTGTGGGGTCACGTCCTGCAATCGACCACTGTCAAAACATACAAAGAATCCATTATCTTAGAATTTAAAAACCCCTAAACCCTACACTATCAAACCTAAAGAGAAATGCGAAAACACTTACAAAATCGGTCTCAAATGATGTCCACGTGCCACTCCCCAAGTGGTGCGAGCTCCCTGCCTCTACTCGCGCTTTGGCTGCCTCCTTTTGTTGCTTCCACTTGTCGAGATTCTTGCGCGCTACTTTCTTCGCATTCTTCCAGTCTTCTTTGGCCAGCCAATCTGGTCTTTTCCACCCATGCTTAATTGCTTTTTGCACTTCGGAACGCTTGTGCTTGCAGTATTCGCACATTCGAACCTTCATCAGGTCTTCATTGAAGCGGTCGTCCCGTGTTGAAACTAGAAACTCGTCATGCAGCATGTTGATGACTCTGTCTTTTAAATCACTTGGTACTTCACTCCAGGTGTTTAGTATATAGTGTCTAAACACCTGAGAGCAAAGACCGCGCATACGCGAGATCACCTTCTTGCCTTCATCATCCAAGATGATGCTGCCGCTGACGTCGACGGAGCAAGGCAAGCCCTCTCGCCGATGACGCGTGAACCTGGGTGTCACGGCAGGGGTCTCTAGCATCGTGTCGATGGGGGTACAGACGTCAGGTGTCTCCACTGGAGTCTGGGACCCGAAGCAAGGAGTGTCGACTGGAGTGAATCCTGGAGGATTAGGAACGGCCGTCAGCCAAGCAAAACTTGGCGTAGATGGAAATGCCGTGGCTGGTGTGGGGGCGGGCAAAGAAGGGGAGGATAAAGAGCCTCATCAAACATGAGACGATGTCGAGGCATCAACGGCAGCATCCCCACAACAACCGCCGCCACCACCACGAGAGCGTCGATGCCACCACGAGTGTGAAGATCGTCTCATGGACACTGAAGCTTCGGAGCACACTGAATGCTCCAAAACAGAGGGAGACGACATTTGAGGTCCAATGTGACACTTGTGGTGATTGCCTTGGAGCTTTTTTGCTCCAAGAAGGGCACGCCATAGCCTATGAAAGTCGAAGACTCAACCCTGTTGAGCAAGCTCTAGGCATATATGAAAAGGAACTCCTCGCAGTTCTACATGCCTTAGACTCGTGGAAGCACTATTTATTGGGGACTCCTTTCATTTTGCGGACGGATCATCAAAGCCTTAAGTACTTCATGACACAGACCAAGCTCTCCGACAAACAAATGAGATGGGAAAATTTCCTTTCACAATTTCATTTTCATATTGCTCACATTGTTGGCAAGCGTAATCAAGTAGCCGATGCACTCTCAAGACGGCCAAGAGTGACTGCGGTTTCCATAGCAACTCACAATCATCTATCTTCTATGATAGATGAGTACACTATTGATCCCGATTTTGGAAATGTAATTTCAGCCCTAGCACTAGGGAAGAAAGAGGAACCATTTACTTTACAAGATGGTTATCTTCTCTATGGCAATAGACTATGCATTACTAGCTCACTACGTGAGAAAGTAATGTATGAATCTCATGCTCCTCCTTATGTGGGGCATAGAGGGATTCAGTCTACCCTAAAAGGGATTGAAACATATTTCTATTGGCCTACCATGAAAGCAAATATACAAGAGTATGTTTCTAAATGTGTGGTATGCCAAAAGACAAAGTTTGATAGAGGGAAGCAACCTAGATTGCTTCAACCTTTGGCAATCCCTAATTCACCATGGGAGAGCATATCCATGGATTTTATCTTTGGATTGCCTAAGTCTATCCATGGGAATATAGGAATATGGACGATAGTAGACAGGTTCAACAAACAAGCTCATTTTATACATGTCAAAAAGAGTATCAAAGCCCATCAAATGGCAACCCTCTTCATATCACAAATCTTCAAGTACTATGGCTTTCCGATGTCCATAGTGTCGGATAGAGATCCTAGAATGACCAGTAATTTTTGGAAGGGTCTCTTTGAGAATTTAGGCACAAGGCTAAATTTCTCTTCGGCCTATCACCCGCAAACGGATGGCCAAATTGAAATAGCTAACCTAACAATTCTTGATCTACTACAAGCCTATGTAACAGAAGTAGATCAAAGGTCCCCATGGGAGAAGTACTTACCCTTAGTAGAGTATGCCTATAATATTGTACATACCTTCACGAGAAAGGCGCCTTTTGAGGTAATTGACGGAAGATCCAAAAATCCCCTGCTACTTAAGTACACGGGAAGATCTTCGCTGCAAATGAGTATAGCTGAGACCTACAAGAATCTTTCCAAAAGATTAAGGATGCTATCCCTATCTCACAACAAAGGAAAAAGGCTATTGTTGATAAGCACATAAGAGCCCAAGCCTTCAAAGAAAATGATTGGGTCTTGCTTAAATTTCCCAAGGCTCGATTAAGGCACACGACGGGCAAGAATCCTACAGGAGACCAAAAGTACTATGCTAAGTTAGTAAAAAGTTACTATGGTCCTGTTTGGCAGTGCAAACACAAAGTAGCAGATGACCTTCAGCTATGCTATTTTTAGCATATGCTTATGATGTATTAGCATACGTTGCTTCAATTTTTGACAGACACATCATTTTGTATATGTACTTTTGACATATTTACGAGTTCTACATGAGTTCCAGCTTGTATATTTGATGTTACCATGATTCCTAGGAGCTATAGAGATGCACACAATTCTCTGCATCTCATGGGCGGCCAGACATATTTTTTATGTCCTAGGTATAAAAGTGAAAGATAGGTCATTTTTTAGGGATCCTCAAGTGAGTTAAGCTTTCATGGAAAGCTTGTAGAGAAGATAGAGGTTAAGATGTTTGGAGTTGGAGCTTCCTCTTGTACTCACCTACTTTCTATGGCATGCAATGGAAAGCTAAGGGCTCTTGTTCTTCTTTCTCTTTGTCAATTGTGTTTATGGTGTGTAGTTAAGCATTGATTAGTCTCTAATTAGTGTTTCCCTCTCTCATTTATCTTCACTATTACATTATTTGTGAGCTCATTGAGATTTTGATTGATGTGTGTGTGTGATTGATGAGAGTGTGCACCCATTGTCCTCTTGATTGTTGAGTTTAAAGAAGATTAGAGAGTAGGAATTGAGTGATTAGCCTTCTCCATAGCTTTCTCTTCTTCTTAACTCTCTTGATTAGGATCCTCTTCTTGCATTTCTAGTGATTCCATGCCTTCATGCACTAGTCGGGTTATCGATCCATTGGTTTGACATTATGTCGGTGGATTGAGCTATGCGACAACCCCTCAACATTGGCGCCAATTCCGGGGATCGATTACCTAAGCTAGAGGAGTCATTAGTGTGTTAAAGAGTCATTAATCATGTTTTAGAGTAGTTTAGATTATGCTTTAGGTGTTGGTGATGGTGAATTCTGGATTTATGGTGAGATTTGGTTAAGAAATTGTGATTAATTTGTATGTTGTTCTCTCCTTTTTCACTAATTATTCACTAATTTTCTACTAATCCGCTAACAATTGGAGTGATTTATATGTGTGTATGCCTAATTAGAGGCTTAAGTATCACTCTTTTGATAAGAAATTGCAAAAAAATTGAGTGAAATCGAGTGATTTTTTAGTGTGTAATTAGGGATTTTTTCCTACTTAGGCTCTCTAATTACTCTCTAATCACACGTGATATTTGTGTTACACATAGCTAAATCATTGATTTGAAGTGTGATTATCATTCTTATTTGTTTAATTTGATTGAAATGATGCTACACATGAGATTTTGTGCTTGATTGATTGTAGATGAATTGCGGTTAAGCGGTTGCTAGTACACACACATGTGTGTAGGCGTCAATTGGAGTGGAAAATCGACGTGATGCTTATGTTATTGTGAGTGCATTAACCCATTAATTTGCTGATTTGATTTTCAAGTTTGATTAAAGATAAATTTCACAAAAAATTAGTGTAAATCTAAGTGCAATTAGTGTGTCTATATGTAGACAAAGTGCACATTTTTTAGTGCAAATTATGGTTTAATTGGTGCCAATTGGGTTCATAAAAAGCATTTGATTGCTTGATGTTGTTATGATGATTATGGATCAGTTTTTTCATTGCTAAAATTGCATCAAAATGCTGCCCAATTTTTGCTAATTGTGTGTGCATTGATTAGCGATTAGTGCTTGATTATGCTTGTGTGTGTACACTTAATTGGGCTTGTAATTGATTGCAAATTGATGTGAAATTGGTTGAATTGCAAAGTTCAAAGTGTGCTGATCAATTATATATGCTTAATTTTGCTCAATTCTATTGCTAATTATGCTAATTTTTAGTCAAAATTAAGCAAAAAAAGAAGCAAAAATCGACCTAATTTGGATTTAAAAATGCATAGAAATTTGATTTTGGGTGTAACTTTGAAGTGTTAATTGCAAAAAATTCTTTACAAAATTGAGCGTATACACACTTCACGACCTATTTTTAGTTTCGCACGCGCATACGTCTCACTTCTCGTAACAGTGTGTGCACTTACTTAATTTAGGTGTGTGCATTTACTTAATTTAGGTGTGTGTGTGTGCACTTACTTAAATTGGAGGTGTGTGTGCACTTACTTGATTTAGGTGTGTGTGAGCACTTACTTGATTTAGGTGTGTGTGCATTGCTTGATTTATGTGTGTGCATTTACTTAATTTAGGTGTGTGTGTGTGCACTTACTTAAATTGGATGTGTGTGTGCATGCATTACTCGATTTAGTGTGTGTGCACTTACTTGATTTAGGTGTGTGTGCACTTATTTGATTTAGGTGTGTGTGCATTTCTTGATTTAGGTGTGTGCATCATTTAAGAGGGGTGTGTACCATCCTCAATTTGGGTGTGTGTAAAGTGTAGTGCACAAGCAAACAAAGGGGGTGGGGGGTCAAGCACATGTGCATGCTTGTTTTTAGGTGTGTGGAAAGAGCGCGTAAAGTCAACAAAAGACAAGGCATGTGAGAAAAGAATCTAGGTGAGAGAAAGAGAAACAAAGTCATCAAAGATAATAAAAAGAGTGTGATCGAGCCTTGGGAAACTTTAATAAGACCCCATCGTTTTCTTTAAAGGCTTGGGCTCTTTTGTGCTTGTCAGCAGCAGCCTTTTGCCTTTGCTGTGAGATAGAGATATCATCCTTAATCTTTTGAAAAGATTCTTGTAGGTCTCGGCTATACTCATCTGTAGCAAAGATCTTCCCATGTACCTTAAGTAGCAAGGGACTTTTTGATCTTCCCTCAATTAACTCGAAAGGTGCTTTTTCGGTGGACGTATGTACAACGTTATTGTAAGCATACTCCATTAAGGGTAAGTACTTCTCCCATTGGGATCTTTGATCTACTTCCGTTACATAGGCTTTTAGTAGATCGAGAATGGTTACGTTAGCTATTTTACTTTGGCCATCCGTTTGTGGATGATAGGCCGAAGAGAAGTTTAGCCTTGTCCCTAAATTCTCAAAGAGACCCTTCTAGAAATTACTGGTCATTCTAGGATCTCTATCCGACACTATGGACATTGGCAAGCCATGGTACTTGAAAATTTGTGAAATGAAGAGGGTTGCCATTTGATGGGCTTTGATAGTCTTTTTGACAGGTATAAAATGAGCTTGTTTAATGAACCTGTCTACTATCGTCCATATTCCCGTATTCCCATGGACAGACTTAGGCAATCCAAAGATAAAATCCATGGATATGCTTTCCCATGGTGAATTAGGTATTGGCAAGGGTTGAAGCAATCCAAGTTGCTTCCCTCTATCAAATTTTGTCTTTTGGCATGCCACACATTTAGAAACATACTCTTGTATGTTCACTTTCATGGTAGGCCAATAGAAATATGTTTCAATTCCCCTTAAGGTAGACTGAATCCCTCTATGCCCCGCATAAGGTGGAGCATGAGATTCATACATTACTTTCTCACGTAGTGAGTTAGTAACGCATAGTCTATTGCCATAGAGAAGATAACCATCTTGTAAAGTAAATGGTTCTTCTTTCTTCCCTAATGCAAGGGCTGAAATCACATCTCTAAAATCGGGATCAATAGCGTACTCATCTATCATTGAAGATAGATAATTGTGAGTTGCTATGGAAACCGCATTCACTCTCGGCCATCTTGAGAGTGCATCAGCTACTTGATTATGCTTGCCAGTAATGTGAGCAATATGAAAATGAAATTGCGAAAGGAAATTTTCCCACCTCATTTGTTTGTCGGAGAGCTTGGTCTGCGTCATGAAGTACTTAAGACTTTGGTGATTCGTCCTCGCAGAATGAAAGGAGTCCCCAATAAATAGTGCTTCCATGAGTCTAAGGCATGTAGAACCGCAAGGAGTTCCTTTTCATATATATGCCTAGAGCTTGCTCAACAGGGTTGAGCCTTTGACTCTCATAGCCTATGGCGTGCCCTTCTTGGAGAAAAACAGCTCCAAGGCAGTCACCACAAGCATCACATTGGACCTCAAATGGTTTTGAGAGATCCGGTAGTGTAAGCACAGGTTGAGAGATAAGCTTTTTGAAAGCATTGTTCTCCTTAGCAGACCATGTGTACCTAACGCTTTTTTTTGTTAGGTCATGTAATGGTCCCGCAATTTGTGAGAACTTTTCTATGAAGCGTCTATAGTATGCACACATACCTATAAAGCTTCTTAGTTCATGAAGATTCCTTGGTTTAGGCCATCCTTTTATTACCTCTAACTTTGATGGATCCATTTGGATGCCATCTTGAGAGATAATGTGACCTAAATACTGAATCTCTTGCAAGAAAAATTCACTTTTCTTTCGATTAACATAAAGTTTATTCTCTCTCAAAACTTGAAATATTACCTGGAGGTGTTGCTTGTGTTCTTCTAATGAATTAGAGTAGATGATAATATCATCAAAGAACACTCCAGTGAAGGTTCGATGAGGCCTGAACATCTTCTCCATCAAGCGGTTGAATGTGGCTGGTGCATTGGTCAAGCCAAAAGGCATGACAATGTATTCGTAAAGACCAAATGTGGTGAGAAATGCGGTCTTTACAATGTCTTGATCAACTATCCTTATTTGATGATAGCCACTTTTTAGGTCAATCCTACTGAAGTAGGTCGATCCTTGTAGCTTATCAAATAGTTCTTCTACCCGTGGAACGGGAAACCTATTCTTGATAATGGTCCTATTTAGTGCTCTATAGTCGACACACATACGATATGTGCCGTCTTTCTTTTGCACTAATAGCATAGGTGAGCAAAATGGAGATGAGCTAGGCCTAACCATGCCCTTCTCAACTAACTCATGCACTTGCCACATAATCTCCTCTTGTTGAGCTTGAGAAACTCTATAAGGAGGTTTGTTAGGCAGTGAAATTCCTGGAAGAAGTTCAATTGCATGGTCATCATTACCTTGTTTGGGAGGTAGCTCACAAGGGATGTCGTCAATAAAAACATCTTGAAACCCCTTGAGAAAATTGGATAACTCTAATTCCTTTTGGTTGCTTTTATTTTCTTTTGCTAAAGCATTAGGTTCATTTTGAGAATCTTTAACAAAAATCATGTACACGGAAATAGAGCTCTTTATTGACTTGTTGAAAGCTGGTGTATGTACAATGGGGATAGTGTTACCCATTTCCTTAGCATCTATATACATGTCTTTTTCCCTGAACTTAAAGGAGATTCTCCTTTCAGGAAATTTAACATCGGCAGCCAGGCGGTCAAACCATGGTGCCCCTAGGATTACATCATCATGCTTGAGAGGAGAGATAAAGAAGTCCTCTTTGTCCACATAGCCTTGGACATGAAGCCTCAATTTCCCGATTAAGGGAGTGTCTGAAGCTTCTTGCCCCTTGAAGGCACTGTCTGCGGGTAGGACATCTCCCATCTCATAGGATTGTATGCCTAGCTTAGTGGCCAACTCTATAGATATAAAATTGTGAGTAGAACCAGGGTCAAAGAGAATAAAAGCATCATGTTCTCTTACCTTTCCCCAAGCATGGCATAGAGGAGATCCTTTGTGGTGAGTTTGGTGACTCTCCTCCTCTTGGATTTCAACCAAGGAAGCTCTAGGAGGATCTTGGCGGTTGTTCTTTTGGGGACAAGTGCGGTACGCATGCCCTTGTTCGCCGCACTTGAAACACAGGTTATCTTTGCGATAACGCTCAAGCTCTTCAGGAGAGAGTTTATTCTTACCTTTGTAAAATACCTTCTCTTTAGCTTTGTTGGAGTTGCCCTTAGGAGAATTTTGGACATTCTCCTTCCCCTTAGGCTCATTGGAACCCTTGTTTTCCGGGGGCTATTATTTATTTTAGCCCCTGTTTGGAAATTGATTCGAGAGGCCACCATAGTATGGTGTATTACCGCCGATATGGTACGTGGCCTTTGGGAGTTGACATACTCCGCCATTTCTTCGGTTAAGCCCGCACAAAATTGTTGCTTTTGCTCTCCAAAATCCAACTTTTTGAAGACAGTGGCTTTGAGTTGTAGGTCCCAAAACTTGTCTACATATTTGTGGATGGATTCATTGGGAGAGAGCTTTAAGCTTCGCCATTCGGTGAGTACTTTGTCTTTGGCATCGGTGGCCAAAAACTGCTTCATAATGGAAGCTCTTAAAGCTTTCCATGTTAGTGGAGCTTCACCGTTGGCTCGTAGGCTAGACCACCATTGTCTGGCGGACTTTTGAAAGTGCATAGCTACATGGCGTAGCTTAGAGGACTCCGTGAAGCCCTCATCTCCAAACACTGCATCGAATTGCTGGATAAAGGCCAAGACTTTGTCTGTAGCACCAAAGGTACCATCATAGGTAAGGAAAGAGATGCTCTTCCCTCCCTCTTTGAATTTATTCAATTTGGATGACCTCTTCCATGCGGCATAGGATTTCCTATGGCCTCTTCTTTTTGATGGTTCAAAGGTTGCACCATCACTTTCTTCAGAAGGTGAAGAATTTGAAGAAGGTGGAGAAGAGGGTGACCTCTTTCTCACCTTTTTCTTGTCTTTGAATTATGGCGCGGAGAAGAGTGTGATGGTCTTCTCTGCTTTGGTGGTGATGGAGAGCGTTTAGCCCGCTGTCTTCGTGGAGCCATCTCCGCCGAGGTGGCGGGAGACTCACTTCTTTCTCGTTCTTCGATGGAGACTCTTGAGTTCTCCTTTGGGAAGGAGATGCATCATCAAGAAGTAAATTATTGAGCCCTTCGTAGGAATTCTCTTCTTCTTCCCGAATCGGAGAGAGACCTCTTTTGGTAGTCTCACAAGGAGGCTTCCTAGGTGTTCTCTCGTCATGGTGATGAGCTTGGAGAATCCCGTGAGCACGGAGCTGCCGTTACACTTCGCTTTGGAGAGATGGATTGCCCATGGCTTGTTGAAGCCTAGAAACAAGATAGTAACAAGCATTGAAGCATCATTAGTAGCTTGCTCATGAGCAAAATCAAAGTTATCAACATTAATTTCACTCTCTTTACTATTGTCAGCCATTCTAACAACTTTTAGGTGTAAACTTTTTAGGTGTACTTTGGCACTTCAAGCCCTAGTTGCTACTCCTCTTTACCCCTTTAGAAAAAGCACTCAAGCTACTGTACCTGCGGCTCGAATACCATTAATTGCAAGGAATAGAAGAGAGGGTCTTTCGACACCAAAACAGCACCGGCTCCTGTCAAGCTTCTAATGGCTCAATAGTGGTTAAGTCGTAGGCAAGCCCCGTAGGACTCCACTATTAAGACCATAGCTCTCGACGGTGATGCCCCGTTAACTGCACGAAGGCAGGCGCACTGCAAGGCTGAAAAATCCCTATTCTACTTTCTCACAAGCAATTAATAATACCAACCATTTATAGCTAGCTTGAGGACCTCCCTTCTTGAGCAAGAAAAGAGAAACCTTGTGCTCTGATACCAATGTAACATTTAATGGTCTAAAATTAGCGGAAATTAGCATGAACATAGTGGGAATTTCATTAGAATAGATTCCTAATGAGAATTATAAGAGTGTTTGGGTGGAGAGAACAACAAAAAGCATAACACCTAGTTAGATAGCATCAACAATACTTTCAAAAGAGAGAGAAATTAAGCTATTGACAACAGTTGAGGACCGGATTTGCATGGAACCGTCCCCCCTCCAAAAGGCTTTGTATTATGGTTTCTCCCATCAAGAGAGACATTGTACAATACAATTCTTTGTGTTCCTTCAAGACTAGCTAGTGCAATGAATTGAAATCTTCATGCACTAAGCAAAACACTTAGTAAACACAACTTTAATTATCCCCGTTATCAGACCCAAGACCTCACACACCTTCAAAGATGGTGAGAGCTAGCAGGGTATGAGAGTAGATTGAGAGGAAGAAGGAGTATCTTACGAGAAAGATGTACATCTCCTCACATAATCACTCATATTAGCATAGCTTAGCTTAGTAATTAGCATGGTAGAGGAGATGAGCATGCATTGAATCTTGGCTCTTGGTTGGATTTGCATCCACATGCCAAGAGTATGTCGATGTAGGCTTCTATCTCACAAGCTTGGAGTAGGTGATGAGCTCTCCATTAAAGCTTGGGAAGAGATAGTCTTCTCTTTCTTCACACATGAGATTGTGTGAGTGTGTGTGTGATAATGCCTTGCAAAAATCAGCCCCCTCTCTCTCTTGGGCGAGCCCTCTTGCTATTTGCTCTTGCTCATCCCTCATTGGACCTCCCCAAGTCAAGCCTATCACAATTAAGCAGCATAAGTGATAGCCTTCTGACATGTGTCCCCCTTTCCCCTTTTGTGAGAGCTTTAGGTAATTTAATAATTAAACTAAACTCTCATTTGCCTCCTGGCCAATAGGAATCAGGCAAGCCATTGGGCTCCTGAATGCTCATTGGATCCCTTGGGAGACTGTCTAATAGTCTTCTAGGAGACTTAATTCTCATTGGTTCTTTTATTAAGTGTTTTTAAATTAATTAAACTAGATTTACTCTAGCCTAATTCTCATTGGTCCACCTCCAAGGCCATCCAATAGGAATTGGGCACACCTTGTGGGCATCTGGGCTAGGGAGCTGACATGTGTCCCTAATTCCCTTTGTGTAAAGGGAGCCTGTGTGTGTGTGTGTAACTTTCTCTCTCATCCCCTAGAAGAAGGGCTCGCCCCCTCCCATGTAGGGATATGCAAAGACTTTTTAGTCACACACAAAGCATCCAATTTCCCCTAGGGTTGACCTTTGGACACAACCTTTGAATTTTGGAACCTTAGCATTTTGGAAGTCTTAATGGGCTGAACCTTAGGGTCTTTTTAGCCCATTGTTGCACATGGCTCTTTTGTAGATGGCCCCCCCTTTGGATCCCTATTTTCCCTCCTTTGGATCCCTACTGTGGCCAGTCTGCTAGCTTAACCAATATTCTAGCTTTTTCTCCCCTGGCATTTCCCCACATTAAATGATCAGTTTAATATGAGAAAATCATTTAGGAGAATTAGATATTGATTATTATGACAGAGAGTACATATGTCCGAAGAGTCATTTGCCTGATTCACTTACTTGTTTGACATAGCACACTGTAGGATTTAGTGGACTCTCGACACATTGACATCATTGTGATGTGATAAATGAGCTACTATTATCATGCATAATTGACTATAGGTCACCCGTGTGACAGTTTCATTTGATCACACCATTCACATCATGATCTTGCCATACACTTATTATATTTCTTGCTATTCCTTGAGAGATCTAGATCAGTCATAGTGAGCTTCCACATGATCATTGAGTATTTGGACTCTCTAGATTGATGACGACCATGGCCCTGAGAGGTTCCGATTTGGTGTTGCTATGGTTAGTAGGAGAGTACGAGAGACATTTATGTTATCGAGATCGATATACCGATCACTATTTTGTGTAGCTTCAGCCTCATGATCACTCTACTCATGCTTTTCAGTCACTTAGAGCCAGATCCCACCCCACGAGGTCTGATCATCTCATAGATTTCTTAGATGTACTCTATCGAGTACAAAATATCCATTCTAGACATGAGATCCCAGTACCATCCCTAGAGGATGTTGCAAACACACGATACCATCCAGTGACAATCCAGTTACGGCGTATGCATGATAGTTTTTTGTATGTTGATGATGATGCACGCATGTATTTGAGAGAGTCACAGATGCCTATACCAGAGCCTCAGGTAGATTTTGGTAGATCCATGGGTAGTAGGACCTATTATGGCCTTGATGATTATAGTACCTACACGATGATTTTTGGCCTACCCTATCGACCTATCCCTAGCCCTAGATCACCTACATCTAGTGTCAACATTGAGCTTGAGTCCACATACACAACGAGATCACCCATTAGACCACCTCCATGCTTTCTACCTAGACCTATTGCTCCACAGGACTCTATCGATGACCATAGATCTAGGTTGACACTGGAGATTGACGAGTCTTGAGAGCAGTTATTGAGAGAGCCACGCATAGAGACCGAGACGAGATTGACATCAGAGTCCTCACAGACACCACACAGAGCTAGATTTCGCATGATGAGCACTTCACAGTCTATGTTTACGATGAGATCAGAGCCACCACAAGTCATAGAGATGAGAGCACCCGCCGTGAGTGCACCACACATAGAGCCATTGACTATGAGACGATTGCATTGCGGACCCATGAGAGAGCATCCACAGCCTTTGGTGACGGAGCATACCATGCATTTACCTAGAGAGGCTGTTACGACCACAACATTGAGCCATATTGATGTTTCAGGATCACATGACCATGAGAGAGTTATGTCACATGGGGCTATAGTTTCGACAAGTGACACGAGTCCTACGATGAGAGATGAGCTACACGAGTTAGCCACTACTCTGCGGACAGATAGACCTATGCTAGTCTTGTGTGGTGAGAGGATGGGATTATGCATATTTCATGATTTGAGCCGATCGAGTTTCTTTTAGAAACTCAAGCGCTTTGTTCAGGATCCTCCCACATATCAGTTAGTGTGAGTTATGCCTAACCCAGGCATGCCAGGATCTTTTAGAGGTGAGTATGATGCAATGTACTTGCCGATGTTTGAGATTGACTTACAGACCATAGAGCCTTTATCATATGATGAGTCCCTAGATACGCATACTCATCCCACATTGGTAGAGTTGTATAGACTTGAGTAGACAAAGACATATGTTGACGACTGTGGACGTAGATACACACGAGAGTCTAGCACATCTAGTGAGTTATGTCAGAGAGTTACTGACATGCTTTCGTTTGATCGAGATCCTCAAGAGCGTGTATATAGAGGCACCAATCATCCCATCTATGTGTTGACTATTGGAGTGGGATACACACCTAGATCATTGATTGATCAAGCACATTGTAGCACTAGACTACCTACTACAGCTTTAGCCCACCAGTCTAGTCATAGATCACCTCCTACACCCATGAGTGATTGTGATCCTCTACGAGAGATTACTAGGACTATGCCACCTCTAGATGGAGCTCTTGAGCTTAGCCTACCACAGAGTGAGCTTCATAGCTTAGATCAACATGAGACCAATGACATAGAGCTGACATGTGTTGCTCATCATCATGATGTGCAGCAGAGTGACACATTAGTGACTGATTCACCTACAGAGCACCCACATCACATAGATGTTTCCATAGAGCCATCTATTCTTGCAGAGACACGATCTCATTCCTTGATCATAGAGCGAGCAGATACAATTGTAGAAACATTGACACATGAGGTTCCTCTAGACCACCACACATATAGAGGTCACACCACATATCATTGAGCCTACACAGACTAGTATGACCTCTAGACATTTACATCATGAGGATAGACGAGAACTTGCAAGATTCTATTGGAGACCACAAGGATTTTCTGATTCTGAGCGAGCATTAGAGCCTTCTCTAGATAGAGTTCAGAGTAGTGCTACCAAGGAGTTACCCCTTCCACATCAGATATATAGATCTACACCCAGAGCTTCCTATAGGACTCGACCAGTATATGTTCCACGGAGAGAGATATCGATGAGACCATTGCCTAGTGATGACACTTATGTGTGGATAGCAAGCCGGGTTACACATGATGGATTATCACATGGTTGGATCACATCTAGACGATCACTAGAGGCACAGAGTTATTATGAGGGACATAGACAGATTTGGGTTCCCACGTTGAGAGTTGTAGCACATAGTGAGCATTCACAACCACATTTGATTATGAGAGACTTGAGAGAGATTTCTAGACCTTCTAGAAGATCTCAAAGATCATTTTTAGAGAGACCACGACCACAGAGACTGTGTCAGAGAGAGAGATCTTTACATTCACATGTGAAGAAATCTCCCAATGACCTCCTCATGAGATTGAAGGAATTGAAGATTTGGCTACCAAAGAGCCGACCACCTATCACATCACAAGTTGACGCTAGTCATAGCTTGTTTGAGATTTCCATTGACCATGTTGTTGACTTAGAGCTTGGCAAGAGTCGGCCATTCAGGGATCTTGAGCCACATAGTTCATTGACCACACAGTCAAAGATTGATGTTATCCCTAAATCCATTAGTTGTGCTATAGATTCTACCATTGACATGGAGCTAGGTGCTAGCCAGTTGATGACCATTATAGAGAGAGCTAGGAGACTATAGGTTTTATTGTTTAGAGAGAGTTATCTTATCCTTCCTAGTTGCACCAGACCCTTGACTTGTACAGATTGACTATGGTGCACTAGATACATGCGCATATGCTAGAGGCACTTTTTTGCCTTTCGGTTTTTTCCCTCTAGAAATCCAAGTTTGAGACCTTAGTTTAGGATTTATTTTCATTTATGATTAGGTAATAAAACTTCCACTTCTATGCTGACACACCTTTCTAGGTGGTAGTGTTTTGTTTATGATTTTACAGCATAGATAAACTTTAGCTTTCACACAGCATGGACATCTCAAGTTCCAGCTTCACATGTTTTCTTCCTGGGCTATTGAGGATATGCAGCACATATCTCCAGGTGTACTACTTTTCATGATTTATGTTTGTGGCAATTTATGTTTGCTGATTGTTGTATTCCATGGTTTGATCGAGTGCATTTAGGTATGTTTTGTTATCTGCCATTAAAGATGTATAAACTTGTCTTTGCCTTAGTTAATTGACCTTAAGTTTAGTCGTATTGATGAGCCTTGATGTTAAGAGACTCTAACTTTAGGTTAACCAATTCACTTGACCACTAGTTCTAGTTGGAAATATTATTTGAGTGTTTGAGACCTTAGGAGTGTTTTAAGCATAGAGAGGCTTGCTCACTCAAACAACAAAGACCACTAGTGAGAATACAAAGGAAATGGAAGCAAAAGTTGGAAGAGAAATCCCAGCTTCATTGTATTGCCTATGGTATTAGATTCCTAGAGGTTCCCAGTGTGGGTGCTTTTCTTTGAGAAGCAAAAAGCCCCAGGCATACAAAATAAGCACACATGTTTTTTTTTTAAAAAAAAGAAAAGAAAAACAAAAGAAAAATGAAAAGAAAGAAAAAAAGACATGAAAAAGACTTCCATTGAGCTTCAAGTAAAAAATTCAAGCTTTTGTTCAGATTTGTGAGAGTTAGTAAGCTAATCAAAGCTAAAAAACATAAATAGGGAATCTTACATTTAGATAATCTTTCTAACTTAGCTAGTACTAGAGTAATTGTTTTAACCTTTAGTTGTAGTTAACTAATTGATAGACTCGTCCATAAGCCCAAAACTTTTGATTAATTAATTTCAGCAAGTGCAATTTATTTGTCCTTAATGACAGTGTAGCATTCCATAATTATTTATATTCATTCATTACCACATACATGATTTGCCTTTTCTTTATGCTTTATTTCCATATGATTCAGCTTGCTACCTCATTGCCTTTTTCTTTTTCAAGTCCATTCTTCACATAGCATCTACCACGACATGGCTTTGTCAGGGACGACAAAGCTTAGGAGGGGGGAAGTGTTTGGCATCGCAAACACAAAGTAGCAGATGACCTTCAGCTATGCTATTTTTAGCATATGCTTATGATGTATTAGCATACGTTGCTTCATTTTTTGATTGACACATCATTTTGTATATGTACTTTTGACATATTTACGGGCTCTACATGAGTTCCAGCTTGTATATTTGATGTTAACATGATGCCTAGGAGCTATAGAGATGCACACAATTCTCTGCATCTCATGGGCGGCCGGACATATTTTTTATCCCCTAGGTATAAAAGTGAAAGTTAGGTCATTTTTTAGGGATCCTCAGGTGAGTTAAGCTTTCATGGAAAGCTTGTAGAAAAGATAGAGATGAATATGTTTGGAGTTGGAGCGTCCTCTTGTGCTCACCTACTTTCTATGGCATGCAATGGAAAGCTAAGTGCTCTTGTTCTTCTTTCTCTTTGTCAATTGTGTTTATGGCGTGTATTTAAGCATTGATTAGTCTCTAACTAGTGTTTCTCTCTCTCATTTATCTTCACTATTACATTATTTGTGAGCTCATTGAGCTTTTGATTGATGTGTGTGTGTGTGTGTGTGTGATTGATGAGACTGTGCACCCATTGTCCTCTTGATTGTTGAGTTTAAAGAAGATTAGAGAGTAGGCATTGAGTGATTAGCCTTCTCCATAGCTTTCTCTTCTTCTTAACTCTCTTGATTAGGATCCTCTTCTTGCATTTCTAGTGATTCCATGCCTTCATGCACTAGCCGGGTTATCGATTCATTGGTTTGACATTATGTCGGTGGATTGAGCTATGCGACAACCCCCCAACAGGTCCCTTCCAGATTCTTAGACCAATCCATGAGATGGCCTATCAACTCAAGTTGCCCAATCATTGGCTCATACACAATGCTTTTCATGTGAGCCTACTAAAGCCTTACAAAGGAGAACCACTGTTAAGTATGGAGTCTAATTTACCCTTGTAATTTTTTGTGGTAAAAGCACGCATTTGTAAGGCCCCCATTATGAGGAGAAGCCATCGTGCGTGAAGGAAAATCACTCGCCGGAAACCAAAATTTTCACGGCCAAAAATCAGGGGCAGCTTTAGGGAATTTTTTTTGTTCCCTCGCCGGAATATTCCTTTTCGCCAGAATATTATGGTCAGACGACGGTCGGAAAGTGGTCGAATAATGACCGATCGGTTGGTCGGAAGTCAATGGCCGGTGGCTGGTGGCTGAATTCAAAAGCGGATTTGTCTACACAAGGGCGGCCACACATGGGCGGATTGGAGGGTCCGATTTGGACTTATTCACACAAGGGCGGCTACACATGGCTGCCTCTCATAAGAGAGGGTAGCCCTTTTGGCCTATAAAAGGAGGCCATTTCTACATACATTTTGTAGTGTGAAGTTTATGCAACAAGGTGGGTGTGAAGTGGTGAGAGTGAAGCAAGGCGGGAACTCCAAAAGGATATAACCCCTTTGTAAACTACTTCTTGTTTTGAAGTACTAAAGCCATTGAGTGGCTGCTTTCTCGTGGACGTAGCCCACATTGGGTGAACCACATATATCGTGTGTACTCTCTCTCTACTCTATAATCTCGTGTATGTAAATCTGTCTCTCTCCATTAAGTAATCTACTCAATTATCTATTTAGCTACGTCATATTTCCTAACAACTGGTATCAGATCAAGGTTTGCTCGTAGCTAAATTATCTCAAGGAAAGGATTTCTTGAATTGAGTGGGAGTTATGGCAGAGGAAGGGAAGCTCAAGATTGAGAAGTTCAACGGCAAAAACTACCAACATTGGAAGATGCAGATTGAAGACTATCTCTACCAGAAGGACCTCTATTTGCCACTAGGCGGTCTTGCAAAGAAGCCCGCAACGATGGCAGATGAAGCATGGATTGTCCTTGATCGAAAGGCACTGGGAACAATCCGGTTAAGATTAGCGTCAACGATGGCCTTCAATGTTTCGGAGATGAAGACCACGGAGGACTTGATGAAGTCACTTGATGACTTCTACGAGAAACCATCGGCATCCAATAAGGTATTTCTTTTGAAGCGCTTGTTCAATCTAAAGATGGTAGGGAACGGTTCAATTTGTAGAACACCTAAATGACTTTAACACAAACATAAGTCAACTTCGATCGGTGAAAATCAATTTCGATGACGAAGTGCGAGCTCTCCTTATACTATCATCTCTACCGGATAGTTGGGACAGCCTTGTGATGGCTATAAGCAATTCTATTTCTAGCACAAATACTCTTAAGTTTGATGATTTTGTGGGTGTTCTCCTAAGCGAGGAAATACGAAGGAGAAGCACAGGAGAATCATCAAGTGTTGCACTGTCAGTGGAAACAAGAGGAAGGCCTAAGGAGAGGTTCAAAAACCAAAAGGGTCGTGATCGCTCAAGGTGGAGCAAGTCACGCACAAAGTCAGTTCTTGAATGTTGGAACTGCGGCAAGAAGGGCCACGTCAAGAAGGATTGCTAGTCCAAGAAGAAGAAGGAGGCAGAGTCTCAAGACAACAAGCCAACATTGGAGGCCAATGTGGAAGGTAAAGTAGAGCAAGATGCTCTAATTCTCTCATTAGACAACATGTCTAATTCCTGGATAGTAGATTCCGGGCCTTCATTCCATGCGACACCACACAGGCAAAATTTCCAAGATTACACCAAAGGTAATTTTGGGTATGTATACTTGGGAGATGATGAAGCTTGTGAGATTGTCGGCAAAGGTACAGTTTCTGTCAAAACTGCTAACGGAAATGAATGGAAGCTTAAAGATGTTAGGCATGTTCCTTCTCTTCGGAAAAATTTGATCTCTATAGGACAATTGGATGATGAAGGTCACAACATTGAATTCGGAAACAAACGGTGGAAGATCTCAAAGGGATCTTTGGTGATTGCCAAGGGAGAAAAGGTCGGTACACTTTACTTGTGTACTATGAGCAGGCAACCTTCATGTGCAGCAACTAGAGAAGTTGACAGTGCGGTATGGGACTACCGGCTTGGGCATATGAGTGCCAAAGGAATGCAAATCCTTCAAACAAAGAAGCTTCTACCAGGTTTGAAAGACGTGGACTTAGAGTTCTATGAAGATTGTGTTTATGGTAAACAAAAGAGGATGAAATTTCAAAAATCAGGAAATGAAAGAAAAAATAAAAAACTTGAGTTGGTTCATTTTGATGTTTGGGGTCCTGCAAGTACACCATCACTTGGTGGCTCATTGTACTATGTAACATTCATAGATGATGCGACTAGAAAAACATGGGTTTATGTCATGAAGAATAAGTCCGATGTATTTTCCATATTTCAAAGGTGGAAAGCCTTTGTGGAGAATGAAACAGGTATCAAGGTTAAATGCCTCAAATCTGACAATGGAGGTGAATATTGCAGCCAAGCTTTTGAAAGATTTTGTGCTAGCAATGGCATTCGGAGGCAAAGGACAACCCCAAGGACACCTCAACAAAATGGGATTTCGGAAAGGATGAACAGGAAAATCATGGAGCGAGCACGAATCATGCGGCTACATGCTGGCCTACCGCTTGAGCTTTGTGCGGAAGCTGTAAGTACGTATGTGTACTTAATCAATCAGTCACCCTTAACGGCATTGGATGGGGGAGTTCCAGAAGAGGCATGGACAGTTAAACCAGTGAATTATGCATTTCTCAAAGTGTTTGGATGTGAGGCTTTCATGCACATAGATAGAAGCCTAAGATCAAAGCTAGATGCAAAGTCCAAAAAGTGTTTCTTCGTTGGCTATGGAGAAGGTGAATTTGGGTATCGCCTATGGAATCCTGAAGATGGTAAAATCTTAAGGAGTAGGGATTTAATTTTTAATGAACAAAATATGTACAAAGATTACTTGGAAAGAAATCAAACAAAAGAAACAGGTGATGAGTACATGGAGCTTGAGGGCGGTGAAGACTCAAGGACTGCAAACGGTGACAATGTGCAATAACATCAACCAAATGAGGAGCCTCAAACTATTCCCCGAAGATCTACAAGAGCAAGTAGACCTCCAGAAAGGTTTGTTCCTTCCTTCAACCATCTCTTGATCTCAGATTCTGGAGAGCCGGAATCATACGAAGAAGCTATGCAACATGAATCCAAAGAAGAATGGACGAAGAGCATGCAAGTGGAGATGGACTCACTACATCGCAACCAAATATGGGAATTGGTTGAGTTTCCTAAAGGTAAGGGGGCACTTCAAAACGAATGGGTGTACAAGGTGAAGGAAGAAGAAGGTGGGAAGAAAAGGTACAAGTCTAGGCTTGTGGTAAAAGGTTTTGATCAAAAGAAAGCTATTGACTTCAATGAAATATTTTCTCATGTTGTAAAAATGAACTCAATTAGTCTTGTCTTAAGCCTTGTGGCTGCTTATGATCTAAATCTCAAGCAAATGGATGTAAATACGGCATTCCCTCACGGTGACTTAGAGGAGGAAATCTACATGCTTCAACCAAAGGGTAATGAAGTAAAAGGTAAGGAGAAAATGGTTTGCAGATTAAAGAAGAGCTTGTATGGTTTAAAGCAAGCATCAACACAATGGTACTTGAAGTTTGATCGATGGATGTTGGATCATGGATTCACAAGATGCAACTCGGATCATTGCGTCTACACGAAGAATTTGGGAGATGGGAAATTCATCATCCTAATGTTATATGTTGATGACATGTTGATTGCAAGTGCTAACATGCAAGACATCAAAGACCTAAAAGAGGAGCTGTCTAAATCTTTTTCAATGAAAGATTTAGGTGCTGCAAAGAGGATACTTGGTATGAAAATATCAAGCGACAAAACAAAGAAGACAATAAAGCTATCTCAAGAAGATTACATCAAGAAGGTACTAGAAAGGTTTGCAATGCAAAATGCAAAACCAGTTTCTACACCTTTGGCTGGTCACTTTAAACTAACAAAGGATATGTGTCCAAAGACACAAGAGGAAATAGCCTATATGTCTAAAGTTCCATATGCTGCAGCAGTAGGTTCTCTAATGTATGCTATGGTCTGGACAAGGCCAGACATTGCACATGCAATGGGAGTTATGAGTAGGTTCATGGACAACCCAGGTAAAGAGCATTGGCAAGCTGTGAAGTGGATACTTAGGTATCTAAAAGGGACAACAACAAATGATTTGTATTTTGGAGGAACTGATATTTTTCTAGAAGGGTATGCTGATGCAGATATGGCAGGTGACAAAGATACTCGAAGGAGCACTACTGGCTATGTGTTCACGGTTGGAGGCACAGCAGTAAGCTGGGCTTCAAAGCTGCAGAAAGTGGTTTCACTTTCTACCACGGAAGCAGAGTATGTAGCAATGACGGAGGCAAGCAAAGAAATTTTGTGGCTTCACAGATTCTTAGAAGAGCTTGGATTCAAACAAGACAATTGTGTCTTGTACAGTGATAGCCAAAGCGCTATCCATCTTGCAAAGAACTCAGCCTTTCATTCAAGGACAAAGCACATTGAGGTGAGATATCACTTCATACGCACTCTTTTAGAAGAGGGATAACTAAAGCTAGGAAAGGTGCTTGTAGACAAGTGAAAATCTTGTAGACATGTTTACAAAGGTGGTCAACAAGGAGAAGTTGATCTTTTGCTCATCCTCAGTCGGCATTCAAGGATAAGAAGCCAGGATGGAAAGCAGTCATCACAGGTTTGGTTTTGAGATCAGTCTCCAAGTGGGAGATTGTTAAGTATGGAACCTGATTTACCCTTGTAATTTTCAGTGGTAAAAGCGCACATTTGTAAGGACCCCATTATGAGGAGAATCCATCGTGCATGAAGGAAAATCACTCGCCAAAAACCAAAATTTTCACGGCCAAAAATCAGGGGCAACTTTAGGGACACATTAGTGACTGATTCACCTACAGAGCACCCACATCACATAGATGTTGCCATAGAGCCATCTATTCTTGCAGAGACATGATCTCATTCCTTGATCATAGAGCGAGCAGACACAATTGCAGAGACATTGACACATGAGGTTCCTCTAGACCACCACAAAGATACCACACATATAGAGGTCCCACCACATATCATTGAGCCTACACAGACTAGTATGACCTCTAGACATTTACATCATGAGGATAGACGATCACTTGCAAGATTCTATTGTAGACCACAAGGATTTTCTGATTCTGAGCGAGCATTAGAGCCTTCTCTAGATAGAGTTCAGAGTAGTGCTACCAAGGAGTTACCCCTTCCACATCAGATATATAGATCTACACCCAGAGCTTCCTATAGGACTCGACCAGTATATGTTCCACGGAGAGAGATATCGATGAGACCATTGCCTAGTGATGACACTTATGTGTGGATAGAAAGCCGGATTACACATGATGGATTATCACATGGTTGGATCACATCTAGACGATCACTAGAGGCACAGAGTTATTATGAGGGACATAGACAAACTTGGGTTCCCACGTTGAGAGTTGTAGCACATAGTGAGCATTCACGACCACATTTGATTACGAGAGACTTGAGAGAGATTTCTAGACCTTCTAGAAGATCTCAAAGATCATTTTTAGAGAGACCACGACCACAAAGACTGTGTCAGAAAGAGAGATCTTTACATTCACATGTGAAGAAATCTCCCAATGACCTCCTCATGAGATTGAAGGAATTGAAGATTTGGCTACCAGAGAGCCGACCACCTATCACATCACAGGTTGACGCTAGTCATAGCTTGTCTGAGATTTCCATTGACCATGTTGTTGACTTAGAGCTTGGCAAGAGTCATCCATTCAGGGATCTTGAGCCACATAGTTCATTGACCACACAGTCACAGATTGATGTTATCCCTAAATCCATTAGTTGTGCTATAGATTCTACCATTGACATGGAGCTAGGTGCTAGCCAGTTGATGACCATTATAGAGAGAGCTAGGAGACTACAAGTTTTATTGTTTGGAGAGAGTTCTCTTATCCTTCCTAGTTGCACCAGACCCTTGACTTGTACAGATTGACTATGGTGCACTAGATACATGCGCTTATGCTAGGCACTTTTTTCCCTTTTGGTTTTTTCCCTCTAGAAATCCAGGTTTGAGACTGTGCGCTCCTTGCCGCACTGTCGAAGCAAGGGACTTGCCTAACACTGTGTACAAGCCACAGACGGCTCCAAGCACACAACTAGCTTAACTAGTAAGCTCAAAGAAAGCGATGGTGTGTCACTCACCGCTCTACGCTTGCTTCGTGGAGGATTCCTCGCCGCGAAGAAGAAGGAGCCGCCGCTTTGCCGCGCTCAACCGCTTCGCCGCCACCGTGCCGTCGTCGCAATGCTCGATCGCACTCTCTCTCTCTCTCTCTCTCTCTCTCTCTCTCTCTCTCTCTCTCTCTCTCTCTCTCTCTCTCTCTCTCTCTCTCTCTCTCTCTCACACACACACACACACACACACATACACACACACACAAGGAGGTGAAGAAGAAGAAGATGGAGATGGAGTGGAGCAAGAGCACTCTTCTATTGCACAAATGAGAGAATAAGTGAATTTTAGGATTAGTTGGATTTTATATGAGCTCACCCCATTCACACTTGGGCGCCCATGCTTAGCCAACTAATCCCTTGAATGTCCCAGTTAGAGTGCGCCTCTCATCGGCGATCACTCTTACCCTTTTCCTATTGGTCCGACAAGCCCGGTACCTGACTCTACCAAATACATAATACACATCCGTCGTAGGTGATGGGGTGTTCGTGAGCCGTGAGGGTTAACATGCCCCCCTTCCTGATGTAGATTCCGTCCTCGGAAGCTATTGAGTTGAAGCTCGTTCGTCGAGGTGGAAGAGCATTTGAGATGAATGTCCTTAGCCTTCTTCAGTCACTGCAAAATCAAATAACATTGGCACAGTAATTGCATTCTCATAAGTGATTAAAAAGCATATGCAGTTTTAGGTGTACAAATTGATTGGTAAAAGAATTTCAAACAATTTGTCAGCAATGAACATTAAATTGCAATGTAATCAAATGCATAAACAGATGTAAAGGTAAAAAATTAAACAAGTCTGGGGTCGCTAATTTGACGGTCGAAAGGCACTAGAGATCGAATATTAATACCATGGGTAAGCTTCTTAATTTTTTGTGGTCAATTAAGTTGTTTAATCGCGAGAGCCAAGTATTCATGCTCGAGGGCTGACTAGAGGCTATATCTAGAAGACCTTGTAGTTAAGCTACCATAAAAGGAACTTCTCATGAAATCATCGCATGACTGATTACTTTTTCTTTGACCCCCCAAATTCTTTTCACAGTGATTCAATTTTGATGTGTGTGTTTATTTTGTATGCCTTGGGTTTTTTGCTTTTCAAGAAAAAGCGCCCATACTGGGAACCTCTAGGGCTCTAGTACCATAGGCGATACATGTGAGTGAAGTACCCAATCAAGCTGAGATTTCTCTTCCAGCTTAAGATTTTACAATGTGGCACTTTGATTTTTTGTTTGTTCATTTTCATCATTTTAATTTTGTAACTTTGGGGGGTCATATAACACTGATACACCTCCCCAGGCTCATCACACTAGTAAACTCCCTTTATAATACTTAAGCTAAAGGTCAATAGGGTCAAGCCCACTAGAAAGCCCTAGTACATTTCACACAATGCTGCCTAAATCGGATTAAGAACCTAAGTAACCATTAATTATTAGGAAGGCATTCCCCATGGCATTAAGAGAAGATCTCTAACACCTAACTTGGTCAAACTAGCTTAGTCGGACTTGCTTGATGTTTAAACCTAGACAAGGGATTATGACAAAAAAGACATTGAATTAAATGTTTGATACTAAGAAAATGTGCTGGATATTATGCTACCAATCACAATCAAAGCAGACAATCATAGATGCAAAAAAGATAAGGGACAATGCTAATGGACAAGAAACACCTGTTTGTGTTGATGGTGGCGCTTGATCTGAAGTGTGAACGAGAGAAAGGTTCCATGAAGGTCCAAATCCTATCAATAGCAACACGCTCCTGTACACACTAGGAAACAAAAGGAATACCTCCAGGAGGCACATTAGTGGGAAAAGGTACCAACACTTATTGAACACAACAAAAAACATAAGGAACCCTAACCTAATTATTTGCACTCCCCCTAGAGAGTCAAGGGAATAAGATATTGTAGAGGTTGGGGGAAAACCCTAAGGCTAAACCCTTATCCTCGTCGTCGAGATAAACAAATTCATCATCCATGAGACCATATGTGCCATCTGTGTAGTCCTATAAATTTTCTTCTTCTTCATAGGTGCCCATGTTTACTAAGAAGGTCACTAGACGCCTATAGTCATCTTGGTCAAAAGGGTAGGCTTGTGCAATGGGAGAAACGCTCTCTACTAAGTATGGATCAGACGTGGTCAAGAGACGTATCGGCCATTCTAACTCCTCAAAATTCCTCTCACATGCTAGCGTACCTATCAAATCCCATTCACATGCAAGCACTGGAAAGACCATGTGAAATATTTGTGAAAAGTAACGAGGGTACCTCTCACCCAAGGCAGGAGTGGATGACTCTAGCGTACTAGCCATATCTGTACACGCAAATAGATCATGGTTAGAGTGCAAATATTACAAGGGTCGTGTTCTTGTGCATAATTTGTTTTTATGATTTTGTGTTATGGCTCTTGCTCTTTTACTTTTTTATCTTGTTTTTGTGAGTATAAGGCTTTATATATACATTCCCTAAGATTGGAGATTAAGAGGTCAGGGAGAAAGGTTGAGGGGGAAGCAAGTGAATGATGACTGTCAGCAAACACTCCCCTCTTCCTTGGGTAGATCATACCATTTGAAATGATGTCGTCACCCTTTGAAACCAATTGTTCCAGTTGGTAATAGGTGAGGATTTTTGCCAGTAGTTTTCTATTACCTTAGGTGCCTCGTCGAGTTGCAAGGGTGGTAAGTTACTCTCCCAGGATCGAACTTGAAGTGGTTCATCAGGTGATTCTTGAAGGCTGGGAGGTGTGGATTCTTTTGTAGCTTCATGGAGGTCCACTACTATAGATGGAGGCTGTTTAGAAGCTTTTACCTCTATGGATGTATTACATGAGGAGATGGAAGCTTCATGGAACTCCCCCTTCCTGAGCTAGGTGGAATAAATTGGTTTTGCCTTGGAGCCCAAACTAGCTCTGGACTAGGTGTGTAGCATTCTGTGATCTTTCCCTTCCCACGATCTGCCATTGACTTTAGCGTTACATTGTTTGACTCATATGGGTTTGTTGTCGATAGGGAAGGACACATTTTACGTTTAGGTACCCAAATTTGCTCATTTCCATCATAGTAGCCTTGGGCTTCTAATAGTCGTTTTGGAATCCATCGTGATTTGGTCTTGACTCTCCTAGAGCGCGCTCTTGGTTCTCCAAGGATTTTTTTTCTTGAAATGGATGGGAGGGTTGAGGTAGTTGGAAGTAAGGCCTTGGGGACCCATTGATATGTAATCTTAGGTCGTGCAGGTTGATTACTTGCAATATTATTGCTTGCTGCAACTACAAGTGTTGAAGTTCTAGGTTCATGGGTAGCCGGCAAAGACGAGTTAACCACCTTGGCTTGTGAATGTTGGCTATCCTTCAACTTTGCTAGAGTTTGCAACGTAGGTGACTTTGCTTGAATGATAGGGGTAAGAGTCGGTGGTCGCGTCGTGACACTACCAATATCCCAATCAATAGTGCATTTGGTTGCCAACATCCACGTGCATCCCAGGTTTACGTTTCCTTCCATAGCTCCCGCGGGCATGACTAAAAACCTCTGCACTATGCTTCCATTTTCATAGACAACAGGGGTCTGAAGGACTCCAAGAATAGCAGTTTTCTTTTTATTAATGCCCTTGACTTGCATCGTACTCGGGGATAGGGTCGGTTTCCCTAATTGACACCAAACTCCATAGGATAACAAATTGTGTTTAGCTCTCGTATCTAATAAGGCATTGTATAGTACTTTCCCATAGGGGCTATTTAGCTCAATTGGGTATCGTAGCAGTGGCTCAGATTCTAATGAGTCATCATCTGTGTCCTCGAAAAATGCTTGCGTGATTCCCAGATTAGCCTCTCGTTGGTGTCTAAGACGTTGTTGTCGTTCTCGAGCCTCAACTCTTGCTTGGATTTTTCTAAGCTCTGCTTGTTCCTTGGCAGCCTTCTTTTGATGGATAGCTTGCAACTCTTCCTAGCTTAGAGGATCATAATATCTTTTGAATTTACTCCCATTAAGGAATCCAATGGTTTCAACTCCATCTAGAGTCTCCACACGAATGGTACCTTTCGGGGTAATTTCACACACTCGATATGGTCCCTTACCAGCGTATTTCAATTTCTTCTTTTCATTACGTACCCCGTACATAAGAACTTTATCACCAACCTTGATGTCTTTATCTTTTAAATGGCTATCAAACCACTTCTTTCTCCTATCCTTCTCCGCTAGAGCATTTCGCACAGCTAATTGCCTCTCTTCATCTAGCCTTTCCAGGATAAATAATCGCTCAACTAAGGGGTTACCATCCCAACCTTCTTGAGAAGCTACTCGAAGACTAGGAATGACAAACTCCCATGGCATAACTGCTTCTTGGCCATACACCATCTTAAACGGTGTGCAATTAATAGCAACTTTATACGCAGTACGATAAGCCCATAAAGCTGATGTAAGCTTTAGGTCTCAATCAGTGCGATTAGCCTCAACTGTCTTTGTCAAAATGGAGATGAGAGTTTTGTTGGTACTCTCAGCTTGGCCATTTGCTTGGGGATAATAGGGTGTAGACTTGTGGTGAGATATCATGAAGTTTGATGTGAGTTCTTTTATTACTTCATTTATAAAATGAGTTCCATTGTCACTCACAAGTTCAAAGGGGCATCCAAAACGTGTGATAATTTTCTCAAAGAGGAACTTAGCTGTTGTTTTTGCATCCGCCTTCCGTGTTGCTTTTGCTTCAGCCCATTTGGTTACATAATCGATAGCCACAATGATATATCGTGATTGCGTGTTACGTGCAGCCGGACTAATCGGTTCTACAAAGTCTAAGCGCCACTTTTCAAATGGTTGGGTTACCTTGATGGGATGTAGAGGCATCCTATCACTTCTTTGTGGCTTCTTGAAGCGTTGGCATTCATCACATCCCTTTGCAAAAAGTGATGCATCCTTAAACAGAGTGGGCCACCAATAGCCTGACTGTAAGATCTTTCGGACAGTCAACTTTCCTGAAAAGTGACCACCAGCTACGCCCATGTGTGCCTCTTGTAGAATATATAAATACTCATCCTCGCGGGCACAGCGTCTAAGAACATCATCTTTTCCTCTCTTATAGAGAGTTCTCACCAGTAAGCAATAGAGTTCGCATTCCTTGATTAATTTTCGAGCTATATCTTTTCGCAACTCTTTGGGTGGAAAACCATTAACTAAGAAGTTAACAATCTTTTCACTCCATTCAGGCATTGTCTCAACAATGAACAAAGGAGTATCAGGCAATTCATCATCAACCCCCGTAAGAGCTTCGCCATTAGGGATACGAGATAAATGATCCGCCATGACATGTTTTCTCCCAGGCCTCACAACAACGGTGAAGTCAAACTCAAGAAAAATTAACAACCATCGTGTAATTCGACCTGTGGAACACGGCTTGTTTACCAAATATAGCAATGCTTGATGATCCACATAAAACACAAACTTGGTAGCAAGAAGGTAATAGCGAAATTTCTTTACTGCGTAAATCATAGCTAGACCTTCGCGCTCTGTAGTAGTGTAGTTCATCTCGGCATCATTTAATTGGCGACTTGAAAAGCTAATAGGGTAGTCCAATTTATGTTCTCTTGGTTGAGTTAGAACACACCCAATAGCAAAGTTTGATGCATCAATATACACATGAAAAGGTACATTCCAATCAGGTGTTCGCAGGATTGGAGCACTTGTTAGGGCCTTCTTTAATAACTCATAAGATTGATGACATTCTTCCGTCCAGTGAAACTCGATAAGAAGCTTGTACAATGGACGCGCTATCTTGTCAAAGTTTAAAATAAACCTTCAATAATAACCAACATGGCCCATAAATCTTTGAACTCCTTTATAGTTCGTAGGTGGTGGCAAATCGGCAATGGCTTTAATCTTACTCTCATCTGTGGATATCCCGTTCTTGGACACTATATGCCCTAGAATGACTCCATGCTTAACCCAAAATTGGCATTTGAAAGGGTTCAATGAGATGCGATAAAATCTGCACCTTTCAAATATTTTTTGTAGATATAACAAATGCTTCTCCCAAGAAGAATAAACACAAAGGTCGTCTAGGAAAGCTTCACAAAACTCCCTTAGAAATTCTTTAAACGCAGTGTTTATTAATCGTTGGAATGTAGCAGGGGCATTTGTTAAGCCAAAAGCCATAACACGAAATGCAAACACTCCAAACTCTTTGATAAAAGCAGTTTTAGCTTGGTCCTCTCATGCAATTGTGATTTGATTGTAACCACAGTACCCATCTAAAAAGCTATAAGCTTCCTTGCCCACAAGTCTTTCAAGCACATGTTCTGAATATGGCAAGGGATAATGATCTCTCCTAGTGGCTGCATTAACTTTCTTGAGGTCCACGCACACTCTTAGTTTCCCATTCTTTTTTGGCACAATGACTATTGGAGAAACCCATTCTGAGTGCTCAATAGGGTATATGAATCCACATTGGATAATTTTTTCAATCTCCTCTTGTACAATTTTGGCGTACTTAGGATTCATTGGATAGGGTCGTTGCTGGACGGGTTTAGCAGTGTTGATCATGGGAATTGTATGTTGCACCACAAAAGGTGGAACGCCCTTCATGTCATGATATGTCCAAGCAAAGATATCCTTGTATTCCTTGAGGAGCTCCTTAAGTACAGCCTCTTCAGTTTTGGTAAGGTCTTGAGCAATAAAGCCTTGTTTAGACTCCTCACCTGGTTCTGCTAATTCTATCTCTTTAACTACCGCTGGACCATCATAGACTCCCCTGCTTCCATTGGTAGGTATTCGTTGGGCTTTGGCATACACAACCTTTCGCTCCCCCGTGGTATAAGATTTAAAATGTTCAGGAGACGTATGTAAGTCAACAGGCTCTTGTCTTGACAAAGACCTTTCTTTTAATTCTGCCTCCTTTTGTTGTTGAGCTAACTCTCGGTTTTGACGTCTTCTTATAGTTCGACTCAATTTCGGCTCTATAACCTCCAATTGAGCGAGGTCAATGGGTCGCGGGCTGCACCACATGACACTCTGGAGATGTTCACCCCAATTGTCTACTAGCTTTCGATGAGCATCACATGCCCCTAGATAGCTAAGCCATTCTGCAGTAGATCTTTCCTTGTTTATCCTAGCTCTCACATTTGCTCGATATCATCATCTCTTATATGACCTTTGTTTCTTGTTAAGGTTTTGATTTTGGTAAATGTTTGAACTCGACTCGCCTGATAGGTCGTCGCTTGTATCTTCTTCACTCTCATATAAATTACCATAGACGGTCGTACTAGGCCTTGAGTATTTATTTTCTATACTTGGTTCACTCGATGTTTCCTCAGGTTCTGAATCCATTTCTTCCTGAGATTACGTTTCCGATGTGTATTGGCCTGAAGCCTTTGAGGAATCATCAGTTTCACTCTCAGGTAGGTGTGCCTCTTTCTTATCATCGGATGTTACATGCGCTACACCTAACATGTTTACTGGTGCAATGTGTGGTATCTCTTCCCCATCTGGTGTTACCCAAGTTGTTCCTCTAGCTCCCCATGTATCTATAGCTGCTGCTAGGTGCACCCAATCGACATTGTCTGACTCAGCCATTCCGGGTAGGATATCCATATAAGGAGAGTTCTCCCCAATATCCGTGTCTTCGTTACATGTGTAACAATACTGTAATGGAGCTGAGTGAATTGTTGTGTCTGATCGATTATCAATTATGAATTTATTTCCTGGAGGATGCGTTCGACCACTCAAAAGATCAACTCGAATGACAGAGTCTTGGAACTGTAAGTAGACGTGGTTTTTGGACCAGTCATGCACCATTTTTGCTTCCCTCATGAATGGACGCCCTAAGATCATCTCAAATGACATAGGATGCTTGGACAAATCTATAACAATGAAAGTCTGCCTTACCTTGTGTCCCAAGACCTTGATCCTGAGATCCTTTAGCATTCCAATAGGTGTAACAATAGATCCATTAGCCATTTTTACCACTACACTTGTGGCTTCAAGGTGAGGTCTTCCCATAGACTCCCAACAACTCTTTGTCACCATGCTGACTCCCGCACCACCGTCAAGGACCCCCTTTACAGTTAATCCTTTAGTAGTGATTGGTAGAGTAGCATTAGATTCATCACCTTCAAAGTATTGCCCCAACTTGTTAATGGGTATTTCAATTACAGATTCATGTCCCGCTAGGTCAGATGGTGGTGCTAAATGTTCCTCATCATTCATCACCGAGTCAGATTTGTTCATATGTGCAAACTGTGGTAATCCGGCCTGTAATTCTCCATTGAGAAGCGCTCGCAGTTCTAGGAATAATTTTGGATCTCCGTATAACTTAGATATGATAGTCGTACGTGTTTCTGAGGACATGAAATCCATCAGCTTGGCAACATTTAATGGCATCTTGTGGGACGTAGGACCCTGACAAGAGAATGGTGAAGATGGAATCTCCACTTCCTCAAGGGGGTCGGGCATTCCCTCATTGAACATTCTCTCTAGTAGGAAAGGTGTGTGTCCACTTTCAGATGTCCTACCCTCACTCTCTTCCCGAATGATACTGGGTATAGCTAACGGCTTGTAGTTCTTGTGAAGTTGAACTTGTGTGGGAAACACTGTGTCCGACATCTGGATATGTTTGGGTTCAGGTTCTAATTTTCGTTGATTTTCTTCCACCAAACCCCTCAGTTGTTGGACTCGTTCAATTTCCACTGTTGGGTTTGGATAGGTTCCAATCTTTCTCTTGCAATCCTCATTTTTTGTCTCTCGTGGCTTATCTTGGGGTTTGGAACTGGGTGGTTTAACTTTGAATACTCTTTTGGTGTTCGCCGTAATTCCCTCTTGTGATCCTCCTCACTGGCTTTTTCCTTTGTAGTAACAGTTTTGGTCTCCGTGGTCTCTATCGAATCTGAGTCATCCTCAGGGTCATTCATATACACGGGATCCTCTCCTGTCCCTATGTTAGTCTTTGAACTAGGTTTTGAGCTAGAAGCATTAAGGGATTTCTTTCTTCGTGTTTTCTTCTTTCTCACTCGGCCAATGGATGCAGCATCTCTCTCTTCGAGGATGTAATTTTGCTTTTGGGGCATCGACCGTGTGAGTGCATTCACTTGTGCTATGTTTATAGTTGGTGGTGTATCATCAACAATCTCTATTATGTTCAATGGTGTGATTTTCGGTGCGTTTGGATTGTTAGGACACTGTGCGATCAAATGATCTATGCCACAACGATTACAAGTGAGTATTGGCATTGCCAATGCACTCCCTTGACTTGTTTGCATTAGTGCGGCATTCTTTTGCATTCTAATGGGGCACTCAGCTACTCGATGTGGTCCACCACATTCGTAGCACTGAAGAGGTGGTCTCCGGGAAAAACTATTAATTTTTTGGCCTTTTTTGCTAGCGCAGTAGCTTGATATACCGGTTTGATTTGTCCCCAATGGTCTTCCATATAGTACATGGGACACTCCTCAAGCATGTCGACTCCATAGGTGATACTGGAGTCTATGTCCTCTTCGCAATCTACATAAGTACTAGATGACTCGCAACCTATTTGGTTCATAGGTGTAACTCTTGGATGAGGGGGTTGCGGTCCTAGCATTGGAGGTGGCAACGGTGTGGTTTGGACCACATTTTGGGTTCTAGGGACCATGTGCTGTAATGGCAACTGTTGCTCCATGGGTGGGGTAGGCATCAATGCAGGAACTCGAGGTGAGTCTGCCCAAGCTATAGGCGGTCTATTTTCCATGATGCGTTTAAGCATTAGGCAATCCTTCACTTGATGGCCATACCTACCACAGGCGTTACAAGTCCCGTTAAACTTTACTCTGAAAGTAGGGCATTCACTCGTAGTATGTGGGCCCATGCAAATTGAGCACCATTGTTGCTCCCTTCTTGGATACATATGAGTGTTTTGTAGAGCACGATTACCCCTAAAGATTTCTTGGATGGCCTTGGTGAGATCTGCCAAAGTCATTTCACATATCGTTTGCTCTTTCACGATTGGCTTTATCTTCATTGGCTCATGCCCTGACGCTTGTGAGCTACTAGACTTCGGCTCGGCAGACACTCTTTCTCCTGCAATCATTAAATTATCCTCCAATTGGATTGCATTCATGGTGATTGCTTCCCAAGTAGTGATACCTCTAATGACTAGGCCATTATAGATACTTTCATGTCGTAGTCCCCTAATGAATCTATCGAGCAATTGGTTGTTGTTGAATCGCTCGTTTGGATTGCATCGAGAATTCAAATTCTTTAGGCGACTAATGAAGTCTCTCACGGATTCACCTTCTTCTCGTTGGGCTTTGTGGAGTTGAGAGGCTACACCCCAAAGTACTCCCTCTCGTATGTGCTCTTTCAAGAACAATCTCCTAAGAGTAGAGTAGATCGTTTTCTCTTCTACTCTTAAGGTTCTATACCAATCTCCAGCCTTTCCGCTTAGGGTCAAACTCAAAGCCTTACACTTATGTAGCTCATTGTGCTCTTCCAAGGAATCGCACACATGTTCAAAGACTTCCATATGCTTTCTAGCATCTCCGTCTCCACTGAATTTCTGTGTGAGCTTAGCTACTTGAACTGCCTTGCTCCTAGGCTCTCTATCATGTGCACTACGCATGTTTTCCGCAATAGAGTGACCGATAGTTTGAGCAAATGCTGCCAAATCTCCTATTTGAGCAGGTATAATGGGTGTATGTACTCCTGGAACCACATGTGATATGGGAGTTGGCCTTGGCCTTGGCATACGCGCGGCTCTTGGGTCCCATATTTCGTATGGTGGTGTACCAGACGGTGGTCCAAAGTTTACAGGCGTGGCCCTAGGCATAGGGGGTGCTTGATATGGCATGTTATTATTAAATGGCATGGCTCCACTTGTATAAGAGCTTGGATAATGCCATTGTGGATTGTAAGCTCTTGGAATAATCGGAGGTGTAGGAGCTACATGAGGCTGAGGTACAACAGGTGCACATGATTGATACATACATGTAGGTATAGTTGGGGGCACTGTGCTACTAGGCATTGGCGTAGTATTTACAAATGAACTCCATGGTGTACTTCTTGTCATGCTCACCACTGGGATATGCATGGTAGCCGTAGTGTCATACAGAAAAATGAGCTAGATCTGGGAAGGTAAAGCTTCCACTTGTGGGCTCAGATTGTACTGAGGCTCCTGGCGAAACAACATATGGAGGATCAATGGGGCGCACTGAGGGAGTCTCCATTTGTGATAGGGTTGGTTGGTTGGCCTTTTCCGTATCCAAGAATCTCATTAGGCTTGTTGAAGGCATGTTGATCCCTGTGTTCTGTCTTTCTAACTCGACAATCCTATGGAGGACATCACAGACTTTCTGTTGTTGCTCATCTATGCTAGTAGCACCCTATGTGGATTATAGAACATCTAACCAACCCACATGATAGGTGTGTCCTGTGTACCGATCAGTTAAAGATTCTGCTTGTAGGTCATACTCCCAATTTTCGTTTAGGAATATCCCATCTAGGCCTGGCGTGCTGGAGGTTTCCCTCAAGGTGGAAGCATTATTGCTCCCCATCGCTTGCCCCTCCGTGACTACTACCTTGGGAGCACTCGGTTGCTCGGCTGGCATGATTGTTGTCATAGGAACCTTTGCTTTCAGGGCTCGACTTTGTTCTAGCCTTCGTAGGTTCTCAATTTCCCTCTCCCTTGTTGCTTGCATATAGCGTTCGATCTCTTGCACTTCGGCAAGACTCCTACCATCGGGTAGTAGAACCTCAGAGGGAGATAGTCCTAAAGGATCAGGAGGTTCAATGGATGGAACATTCACATGCACACTCTCAAGAAGCATAGGGTCTATTTTAGGCATGAATGACGAATTTACTTCCCCACTCCCTTCATTTATTTCATTGACCGCATGTTCGAAGCGAGTAGCTCTACTAAGGGTCTCTTTTAAGCGGCTAAACACGCTGGACCCGGGCCGTGGGCCCATGGCATGCATGTCTTGACTTGAATTATCAGGGTTTGGTGTAGGATACCCCTCCATGACTTCGTAGTCAAAGGAAGAATCACTAGACGCGATATGAGGATCTTGGTTCGCGCTACCTTGAGTCCCGGCCGAAGGTCCAGAACCTAGGGTGGAGGAATAATGGGTGCCCGCGTAAATGGAGGCACTACCAATATGCTCGTGCTCTAACACTCGTCCAGAGTGTAGGTACATGTGACCTCCACACTTTAAACGCGTTGGTGAGTGCCCGTGAAGGCCGCTCACTTAGTTTTTTTTTTTTTTTTTTTTTAAGGTGTTTATAACCCAAGTTTTTCGTTATTCTTGGTTATTTTTTGTAACCAAGCCACAAAATATGGTGTGTAATAGCTCAAGATGAGCGTTTTGGCTAAAGGAACGTGCCGTGCTTTACAGCTCCCTATTCGGCTACGTGAAGCCCTCGAAATCCTAAAAATAGTCTTTATAGTCCTCGAAATCCTAAAAATAGTTTTTAAATATAAAAAGGTGTATAAACTATATTTTAAAATTGAGGATTGAGGTCTGGGTTTGAGCTTGGGCTTGGGGAATGATCCCCAGCCCGATCCTTCTTTTTAAAATAAATCTTTTTTAAGTTTTTTTTTTGTTGAAAAAGTCGCCGCGCAGGCGCGCACACACACACTTAACCTACACCTAATTTATCTACTTACGGCTAATAGAGATACTCCCACACACACTCTAACACTGTTTACACAGTACTACAGTAGCTAACAGATCTACAAAACTAACCTTACAGAACTAACATTCCATAGCTAATACCTTAATTCTAACAATACATTGCAAAAAAATTGTAACTCCTTCTTTACAGAAAACAAAAAAGACAGTACAGTGTAACAAAAATCTTCTCCACACAACCACACACCTTCCTTCTTCACAAATCCTTCAATTGAAATTGCATCACAAGAAAGCGTAAAGTGCTTAACCGAGCTTAGTGTAGGGCATTTCCCCGGCAGCGGTGCCAAAAATGTGCGCTCCTTGCCGCACTGTCGAATCAAGGGACTTGCCTAACACTGTGTGCGAGCCACAGATGGCTCCAAGCACACAACTAGCTTAACTAGTAAGCTCAAAGAAAGCGATGGTGTGTCACTCATCGCTCTACGCTTGCCTCGTGGAGGATTCCTCGCCGCGAAGAAGAAGGACCCGCCGCTTCGCCGCACTCAACCGCTTCGCCGCCGCCGTGCCGTCGTCACAATGCTCTCTCTCTCTCTCTCTCTCTCTCTCTCTCTCTCTCTCTCTCTCTCTCTCTCTCTCTCTCTCTCTCTCACACATCCACACACACACAAGGAGGTGAAGAAGAAGAAGATGGAGATGGAGATGGAGCAAGAGCACTCTTCTATTGCACAAATGAGAGAATAAGTGAATTTTAGGTTTAGTTGGATTTTATATGAGCTCACCCCATTCACACTTGGGCGCCCATGCTTAGCCAACTAATCCCTTGAATGTCCCAGTTAGAGTGCGCCTCTCCTCGGCGATCACTCTTACCCTTTTCCTATTGGTCCGACAAGCCCGATACCTAACTCTACCAAATACATAATACACGTCCGTCGTAGGTGATGGGGTGTCCGTGAGCCGTGAGGGTTAAAAGAGACCTTAGTTTAGGATTTATTTTTATTTGTGTTTAGGTAATAAAACTTCAACTTCTATGCTGACACACCTTTCTAGGTGGTAGTGTTTTGTTTATGATTTTGCAGCATAGATGGACTTTAGCATTCACACAGCATGGACATCTCGAGTTTCAGCTTCACATGTTTTCTTCCTTCGCTATTGAGGATATGCAGCACATATCTCCAGGTGTACCACTTTTCATGATTTATGTTTGTGGCAATTTATTTTGGAAGAGAAATCCCAGCTTCATTGTATTGCCTATGGTATTAGATTCCTAGAGGTTCCCAGTGTGGGTGTTTTTTTTTTAGAAGCAAAAAGCCCCAAGCATACAAAATAAACACACATGTTTTAAAAAGAAAAACAAAATAAAAGAAAAGAAAAACAAAAGAAAGAAAAAAAAACATGAAAAAGACTTCCATTGAGCTTCAAGTAAAAAATTCAAGCTTTTGGTCGGAGTTGTGAGAGTTAGTAAGCTAATCAAAGCTAAAAAACATAAATAGGGAATCTTACATTTAGATAATCTTTCTAACTTAGCTAGTACTAGAGTAATTGTTTTAACCTTTAGTTGTAGTTAACTAATTGATAGACTCATCCATAAGCCCAAAACTTTTGATTACTTAATTTCAGCAAGTGCAATTTATTTGTCCTTAATGGCAGTGTAGCATTCCATAATTATTTGTATTCATTCATTACCACATAAATGATTTGCCTTTTCTTTATGCTTTATTGCCATATGATTCAGCTTGCTACCTCATTGCCTTTTTCTTTTTCAAGTCCATTCTTCACATAGCATCTACCACGACATGGCTTTGTCAGGGACGACAAAGCTTAGGAGGGGGGAAGTGTTTGGCAGCGCAAACACAAAGTAGCAGATAACCTTCAGCTATGCTATTTTTAGCATATGCTTATGATGTATTAGCATACGTTGCTTCATTTTTTGATTGACACATCATTTTGTATATGTACTTTTGACATATTTACGGGCTCTACATGAGTTCCAGCTTGTATATTTGATGTTACCATGATGCCTAGGAGCTATAGAGATGCACACAATTCTTTGCATCTCATGGGCGGCCGGACATATTTTTTATCCCCTAGGTATAAAAGTGAAAGTTAGGTCATTTTTTAGGGATCCTCAGGTGAGTTAAGCTTTCATGGAAAGCTTGTAGAAAAGATAGAGATGAATATGTTTGGAGTTGGAGCGTCCTCTTGTGCTCACCTACTTTCTATGGCATGCAATGGAAAGCTAAGTGCTCTTGTTCATCTTTCTCTTTGTCAATTGTGTTTATGGCGTGTATTTAAGCATTGATTAGTCTCTAATTAGTGTTTCTCTCTCTCATTTATCTTCACTATTACATTATTTGTGAGCTCATTGAGCTTTTGATTGATGTGTGTGTGTGTGTGTGATTGATGAGAGTGTGCACCCATTGTCCTCTTGATTGTTGAGTTTAAAGAAGATTAGAGAGTAGGCATTGAGTGATTAGCCTTCTCCATAGCTTTCTCTTCTTCTTAACTCTCTTGATTATGATCCTCTTCTTGCATTTCTAGTGATTCCATGCCTTCATGCACTAGCCGGGTTATCGATTCATTGGTTTGACATTATGTCGGTGGATTGAGCTATGCGACAACCCCCCAACAGGTTCCTTCCAGATTCTTAGACCAATCCATGAGATGGCCTATCAACTCAAGTTGCCCAATCATTGGCTTATACACAATGCTTTTCATGTGAGCCTACTAAAGCCTTACAAAGGCGAGCCACTGTTAAGTATGGAGCCTAATTTACCCTTGTAATTTTTTGTGGTAAAAGCGCGCATTTGTAAGGCCCCCATTATGAGGAGAAGCCATCGTGCGTGAAGGAAAATCACTCGCCGGAAACCAAAATTTTCACGGCCAAAAATCAGGGGCAGCTTCAGGGGATTTTTTTGTTCCCTTGCCGGAATATTCCTTTTCGCCGGAATATTATGGTCGGACGACGGCCGGAAAGTGGTCGAAAAACGACCGATCGGTTGGCCGGTGGTCGGAAGTCAATGGCTGGTGGCCGAATTCAAAAGCGGATTTGTCTACACAAGGGCGGCCACACATGGGCGGATTGGAGGGTCCAATTTGGACTTATTCACACAAGGGCGGCTACACATGGCTGCCTCTCATAAGAGAGGGCAGCCCTTTTGGCCTATAAAAGGAGGCCATTTCTACATACATTTTGTAGTGTGAAGTTTATGCAACAAGGTGGGTGTGAAGTGGTAAGAGTGAAGCAAGGCAGGAACTCCAAAAGGGTATAATCCCTTTGTAAACTACTTCTTGTTTTGAAGTACTAAAGCCATTGAGTGGCTGCTTTCTCGTGGACGTAGCCCACATTGGGTGAACCACATATATCGTGTGTACTCTCTCTCTCTCTCTCTCTACTCTATAATCTCGTGTATGTAAATCTGTCTCTCTCCATTAAGTAATCTACTCAATTATCTATTTAGCTACGAGGATTCCTTGAATTGAGTGGGAGTTATGGCAGAGGAAGGGAAGCTCAAGATTGAGAAGTTCAACGGCAAAAACTACCAACATTGGAAGATGCAGATTGAAGACTATCTCTACCAGAAGGACCTCTATTTGCCACTAGGCGGTCTTGCAAAGAAGCCCGCAACGATGGCAGATGAAGCATGGATTGTCCTTGATCGAAAGGCACTGGGAACAATCGGGTTAAGATTAGCGTCAACAGTGGCCTTCAATGTTTCGGAGATGAAGACCACGGAGGACTTGATGAAGTCACTTGATGACTTCTACGAGAAACCATCGGCATCCAATAAGGTATTTCTTTTGAAGTGCTTGTTCAATCTAAAGATGGCAGAGAATGGTTCAATTTGTAGAACACCTAAATGACTTTAACACAAACATAAGTCAACTTCGATCGGTGAAAATCAATTTCGATGACAAAGTGCGAGCTGTCCTTATACTATCATCTCTACCAGATAGTTGGGACAGCTTTGTGATGGCTGTAAGTAATTCTATTTCTGGCACAAATACTCTTAAGTTTGATGATCTTGTGGGTGGACATTATGTCGGTGGATTGAGCTATGCGACAACCCCCCAACAGGTCCCTTCCAGATTCTTAGACCAATCCATGAGATGGCCTATCAACTCAAGTTGCCCAGTCATTGGCTCATACACAATGCTTTTCATGTGAGCCTACTAAAGCCTTACAAAGGAGAGCCACTGTTAAGTATGGAGCCTGATTTACCCTTGTAATTTTATGTGATAAAAGCGCACATTTGCAAGGCCCCCATTATGAGGAGAAGCCATCGTGCGTGAAGGAAAATCACTCGCCGGAAACCAAAATTTTCACGTCCAAAAATCAGGGGCAGCTTTAGGGGCTTTTTTTTGTTCCCTCGCCGGAATATTCCTTTTTGTCGGAATATTATGGCCGCGACGGTGGTCGAAAAGTGGTCGAAAAACGACCAATCGGTTGGCCGGTGGCCGGTAGTCACAATGGCCGGTGGCCGGTGGTCGGAAGTTAATGGCCGGTGGCCGGTGGCCGAATTCAAAAGCGGATTTGTCTACACAAGGGCGGCCACACATGGGCGGATTGGAGGGTCCGATTTGGACTTATTCACACAAGGGCGGCTACACATGGCTACCTCTCATAAGAGAGGGCAACCCTTTTGGCCTATAAAAGGAGGCCATTTCTACATACATTTTGTAGTGTGAAGTTTATGCAACAAGGTGGGTGTGAGGTGGTGAGAGTGAAGCAAGGTGGGAGCTCCAAAAGGGTATAATCCCTTTCTAAACTACTTCTTGTTTTGAAGTACTAAAGCCATTGAGTGGCTGCTTTCCCGTGGACGTAGCCCACATTGGGTGAACCACGTATATCGTGTGTACTCTCTCTCTCTCTCTCTCTCTCTCTCTCTCTCTCTCTCTCTCTCTCTCTCTCTCTCTCTCTCTCTCTCTACTCTATAATCTCGTGTATGTAAAGCTGGCAGACCGGCCACAGGAGGGATCCAAAGGAGGGAAAATAGGAATCCAAAGGGGAGGCCATCTGCAAAAGAGCTATGTGCAACAATGGGCTCCAAAGACCTTAGGGTTCAGCCCATTAAGACTTCCAAAATGCTAAGGTTCCAAAATTCAAAGGTTGTGTCCAAAGGTCAAAGATTAGGAAATTTGGTTGATTTGTGTGTGTCCCAAAAAAGTCTTTCTCAAAGCCTACAAAGGAGGGGGCGAGCCCAAGAAGTAGGGGATGAGAGAGAAACTCACTCACACACACACACACACACACAAGCTTCCTTTGTACACAAGGGGAAAGAGGGACACATGTCAGTTCCCTAGCCCCAGATGCCCACAAGGTGTACTCAAATCCTATTGGATGGCCTTGGAGGTGGACCATGAGAATTAGGCTAGAGTAAGTCTAGTTTAATTAACTTAAAAACACTTAATAAAAGAACCAATAAGAATTAAGCTCCCTAGAAGACTATTGGACAGTCTCCCTAGGGGTCCAATGAGCATTCACCAGCCCAATGGCTTGCCTGATTTCTATTGGCCAGGAGACAAAGGGGTACAATGAGAGTTTAGTTGCATTAATTAAATAGCAAAAGCTCTCACAAAGGGAAAGGGGGACACATGTCAAAAGGCTATCACTTATGCTGCTTAATTTTGATTGGCTAGACCTGGGGAGGTCCAATAGGGCTGTAGCATGAGCAATTAGCAAGGGAGGTCGACCAAGAGAGAGAGGGGGCTGATTTTTCAAAGGCATTATTCACTTGCATACACACACACACACACACACACACACACACACACACAATCTATGTGTGAAGCAACAAGACTCTCTCTCTCTCTCTCTCTCTCTCTCTCTCTCTCTCTCTCTCTCTCTCTCTCTCTCTCTCTCTCTCAAGCTTAAATGGAAAGCTTACCACCTACTCCAAGATTGTGAGAAGGGAGGCCTACACCAACAACTCTTGGCTTTGTGATGCAAATCCAACCAAGATCCAAGCTTCAATGCATGCTCATCTCCTCTACCATGCTAATTACTAAGTTAAGCTATGATAATATGAGTGATTGTGTGAGGAGATGTACATCTTTCTCATAAGAATACTCCTTCCTCTCAATCTACTCTCATACCCCGCTAGCTCTCGTCTGAGACCGTGAGGGAATTGATGTTGTGTTTGATAAGTGTTTTTCTTAGTGCATGAAGTTTCCATCTTCATTGCACTTGCTAGTATTGAAGGAATAGGCTCCATGCAAATCCTCTCTTGATGGGAGAAACCATAATACAAAGCCTTTTGGAGGGGGACCGGCTCCATGCGAATTGCTTAATTTCTCTCTCTTTTGAACTATTGTTCATGCTATCGAACTAGGTGTTATACTTTTGTTGCTCTCTCCACCCAAGCACTCTTGTTATTCTCATTAGGAAGCTATTATAATGAAATGCTCACTATGTTCATGCTATTTTTCGCTACACACAAGTTACTAGACTATTAAATGTTACAAAATTACCTTTGGTGTAATCTTGGAAATGTTGCTTGTGTGGTGTCCCACGGAATGAAGCCCCAGAATCTGCAATCCATGAATTAGACACATTGTCTAATGAGAGAATTAGAGCATCTTGCTCTACTTTACCTGCCACATTGGCCTTCGATGTTGGCTTGTTGTCATGAGACTCCGACTCCTTCTTCTTCTTGGACCAGCAATCCTTCTTGGCGTGGCCCTTATTGCCGCACTTTCAACATTCAAGAACTGACTTTGTGCATGACTTGCTTTGTCTTGAGCGATCACGATCCTTTTGGTTTTTGAACCTCTCCTTAGGCCTGTTACCATATACATGTGGTAGTGATGTGTGTGAACACACTAGGACCGCCATGGCATTTTTTCCCTCTTTAGGAGGTTTTTTCCCCCGAGCATTGTATATACGCCCATCACTCTAGGGCTATCTATCTTTCCATTGCACACTAAGTAACACACTCTCTATTTTGTGCCTTGAGCTTCCTTCGTCTTCTCCAAGCTGTGTGCGTTTCTCCAAGCTGTGTGCGTCCTCCCGGGCTTAGTCACCAGGTGCTCCAGTACACGCCTGCTCACTTTCTCCAATTTCAATGAGCTTTGGTGAGCGTTCACAGGTCAACAAATATTTCGGCTCGGATTTTTTATTTGGGCTCATTTCGGCCTCCGTTTCCACTATAGGCAGTACTGCACAAGCTATTTTGTCATTTTGTGCAGAATTTCTGTCAGTGCCGTTTTCTACATAACAAGTGCCTTATAGTCTTCTATGGTTTGTGCTATATAGCACAGGCTGTTCCCGCTCCGTTTCTCCTATTTTCGGGCAGTTTTCACATCAGGTGCAGCATTTACCATGGCTGACAACAACAACACAGATGTGTTCAAGATGTTTGCTGCTGAGGACAGGTTGGATGGGGACAACTACCCTATGTGGGCTTATATGATGCAACATGTTCTTGTTTCAAAGGGTGTCTGGAACATTGTGCAGGGCATTGATGTACGTCCTGGTTCTGAGGATGTAGGCGATGTTGAGGATGTTGCAGGTCTTGCTGCAAGGATTGCAACTGTTAGAGTTGTTTTGCCTACGGCAGAACAAGCTCGTTGGGATGTTAAGGATGCACATGCTCATGCATTGATTGCGTTGTCTGTGAAGCGCACCATTGTTCCTCACATCCGTTTAGCAAAATTTGCAAAACAGGCTTGGGATATTCTAGTAGGTGTTTATGCAAGCCACAATGAGGCTAAAATTGCTTTGCTGCGTAAAGAGATGGAGTCGAAGATTATGCATGAGGAAGATGATATGGACACTTTTCTTGCTGGTGTCAAGGATATCAATGAGCAACTTATTTCTACAGGTGAAGTCATTTCAGACAGTTCCCTTGTGCAGACTGTTCTTGATGCCTTACCAAATTCTTACCAGACTTTTGCTAGTACTTGGAGACTTATGACCCAAGGAAAATTCAGAAGTTGTCAAGTTTGATGCATTATACACATTGTTGTTGCAAGAGTCACTTTCCAGAAAAAACAGGACTAGACAGTGTGCAATTGAACAGGCTTTTATTGCTTCTCAAAGAAAGGGTGGTAACAGCAATGCAGCCACTTCTTATGGTTCTGCTGCGAGTGGCAAAACTTCTGTTCCTAATGCTTCTATTGGCATCACTTTGTCTGGCAATTCTGGTGATAAGGTTAAAAAGAAGATGTGTTGCCATCATTGTAAATCCAATGATCACTTGATCAAGTTGTGTCCTAAGTTGAAGGCCAAAGAGGGTGGTTCCACTGCAAATGCTGGTTCCACTACAAATGCAGCCATTGTTCAGTCTTCTGTGAAAGGAGACTATAATGTTGATGTTGATGCAGAATGGGCTTTTAGCGCAGAGTGCACTTACAATCTTGTTGTCCATGATGCATGCTTGTCTGTTGCTACAGATTCACATGTGTGGTATCTCCACAGTGGTGCTACAAAGCACATTACCTCACATCGTGAATTGTTTACCTCTCTCGAGTCTGTCCCTCATGGGAATTCAGTCACTTGTGCCAACAATGCCTCTTATCCGGTTCAGGGAGTTGGAAAGATTGTGCTTACTGCTGCAAATGGCAGTTCCTTTACACTTGTTGATGCACTTTATGTACCTGGGATCAAGAAGAATCTCTTGTCTGTATCCGCACTTGCTAGACTTGGACTTGTAGTCAAATTTGTGGATGACAAATGTACAGTTCATGATCTCAATTTTGGTGGTGAAATTGTTGCATCAGGCCTTTTGTGCCGTGGGCTGTATAAGAACACTTTGTATGACAAGTGTGGACAAAATTTTGCAAATTTTGTTGCAGATTCAAGGGCTATTTCAGATGCAAAACTTTGGCATGCACGTTTTGGTCATCTGAATTTTGCCAGTTTGCTACGTTTGCAGAAATATGATATGGTTGCTTCTTTGCCGCCTCTTGAAGCACCTGTCAGACATATTTGTGAAGGCTGTATTTTGGGTAAGATGCAGCGTTCTAAGTTTCCAAAGGATGGTTCAGTTCGGGCCACATGCAGGTTCCAGCTTGTGCATAGTGATGTTTGTGGGCCCATGCAAACTCCGTCATTGGGCAATTACCTGTACTTCGTGACTTTCATTGATGATTACTCTAGGCATGCATGGGTATTTCCGCTTAAAGCGAAGTCGGAAGTTTTTATGTGCTTCAAACAATTTCTGGCTATGGCTGAAAATGTCTCGAAATGTACTATGGGCACCCTCCATTCCGATTGAGGGGGGGAGTATATGTCTCATGAATTTAATGCATTTCTGGCTAGTCGTGGGATAAAACATCAATGTACAGTGCCTTATACACCTCAGCAAAATGGTGTTGCTGAGAGGAAAAACAGGTCACTGATGGAAATGGCACGATGTATGGTCAAAAGTCAAGCTCTGCCGCATTCTCTTTGGCTTGAGGCCATCATGTGTGCCACTTATGTACTTAACAGGAGTCCTACAAAAGCTTTGCAGTCTATTACTCCATATGAAGCATGGCATGATAAAAGGCCTTCTATTGAGCACATGCGTGTTTTTGGTTGTTTGGCATATGCTTTGGTGCCACAAGTGCAGCACATATAAAATTGGATGATAAGGTGTAAGATCCCCAACCTGCCTACACCAAGATTCCGGGATGGGATCCTTGACAGTTCTCTAGGTCTGATAAAAATCGGAGTCTCTAAACAAGAAAAATCCAAGGAATAGACCTTTACCATTGACAATGGCTGGGGTCTATAGCCTTAGAAGCAGACCCAGTCCTGTCTCGCAGCGGAAACGGGACAATGTATTCAAACAACCTACAAAAAAAATAATCTTATTTAGGCCCTATAACTTCATCACTCAGATTATGGTTTCCTTAGCCAACGCTTTTTTCCCCCTAACATATGTGAGGGCACAGCCGTTGGTGGATTCCTCTTCCAAGTGAGAAGTTTCTAAAACGTTTTACTGCACGGGAATGGATAGTTACCTGACTAATCAGGTCCACCCGTCCATGATTGACAACCTTAGTCAATCCCCACTTACCACCCCGCACTCACACAAGATTCATTTATCTTATTATTACATTGTTTTAACATTTAAAATGATGGTTTCTTTTAACGTTCCATCACAGTAATTCCTTGAAGACAGCATTGAAAGCATTCTTTCAGAAAACAAACATCTTTAAACTTAAGACAGGGTACTGTCAATCAAAACATTATCCATAATAACCATGACCAGTACTCTTCTTGTCTCAAGACCACCTAAGGGTGAAAAACGGCACCCATTCCTTATTCAAATCCGGAGTGGATAAACCCCCACCCAAGGTTCCGGGTGCCCATACACCAAACCAGTTGCCCATACAACCGGGCGGCTCCCCTAGGATAAAAAAAACGGTATCCTAACTTATGTAGAAACATCAAGACATGACACGGAGTAGAAACTCGTCGTTCATGGGGGTAACCGACTTAACCGTGGCTAGAAAGCCAATCGTTATCATCAATTTATATCAAGGAGTCGGAGGTGTCTTGAGACAAGCTGTCTTAAGGATGATCAAACATATCTTTCCTAATTCAACCAGTTTTAACCCAAACAATTCTTTCCTACATTATAAACAAATGCACGCTGGAAGTTACCTTGCGTTTTCAGTCAATTTATCCTTCTTACGTATGCAATGCTAACTTATAAAAGAACTTAAACTAATTAAAGACTTAATTGAATAATGGGAAACCCACCTGGGATTGATTGGCCATCTGTTGTTGTGCTGGCGCCTGAAGACTCTCCTCCGTAGGCCTACTACTAGGTCCGGCTTCGTCGTCATGCGATGCTCTAGTTCGTTTTGGAGCTACGTTCTCATCATCAGATGTAGGATTTGCTCGGGTCCTTTTTAGTATCATAACTTATTATCCTTATAAAAGGACTTCTAATCATTAGGTAAATAGTTCAAAATCTAAACTTAACCTTTGTATTCAACCGTAACCCATCCAAGGTTAAATATATAGTCTTAATTGGTAAATTCTTGACCTAGTAATTTCTTATTTGTCTATATAAGCATGATAACTTCTTCCACCGCTTCCCTAAGGGTTTTCTAAGCTCTCCGAACTTTCTTATAATTTTCTATATCTTTTTCCTAGTTTTCCTATCAACTTTTAAGCAAATAATTTACTTATTTTGGGCTTAATATTTATTGTATTTAATTTCTCTTAAAGATTTTGTTTCCTTAACTTGATATCATAGGTTTATACTTACTATAATTTTTCTAAAAACTTTTAACCACAAAGTCTATTTATTTTAATTAATCATTTGCTAAAAATAGGACTTTTGGTTAATTATAATTTACTAACCTCACTAATTAACTATGGTATAATTACCACAAGTAGATAAGGATATTTTTCACCTCTGGTAATTATCTTATTATTTTCCAACTTAGTTATATAATTTCCATCTTCAATTTTCAGCTAAATTTAGGATAATTTGACTTAAATAAATACTTATACTACTTTTTTTACCTTGAAATATTTATCACGGCCTCTTTATTATATAAAATAATTTTGATAAATAGAATGTAATCATATAGCATGATTTACTAATTTCCCCCTTGAAATTTCCACCAAAATTAATATATTTTGACTTAGATAAATATTTATACTACTTTTCTAACCTTGGCATAATTATCACAAACTCTTTACCCTATAATACAGCTCTGATAAGTAGCAGTAATCATATAGCATGATTTACTAATTTCCCTCTTTAATTTTTATCTAAAAATAGTGTAATTTGACTTAGATAAATATCTATACTACTTTTCCAACCTTGACATAATTATCACGGCCTCTTGACCCTATAATACAGCTTTGATAAATAGCATGTAAGTATAGCACATGATTTACTAATTTTCCCCTTTACTTTTTAGCTAGAAATGGTATAATTTGACTTAAATAAATATCTATACTACTTTCCTAACCTTGGCATAATTATCACGGTCTCTTGACCCTATAATACAGCTTTGATAAATAGCATGTAATTATAGTACATGATTTACTAATTTTCCCCTTTACTTTTTAGCTAGAAATGGTATAATTTGACTTAAATAAATATCTATACTACTTTTCTAACCTTGGCATAATTATCACGTCCTTTTTACCCTATGATACAGCTCTAATAAATAGCATGTAATTATAGCACATGATTTACTAATTTCCCCCTTTACTTTTTTGCTAGAAATGGTATAATTTGACTTAAATAAATGTCTATACTACTTTTATAACCTTGGCATAATTATCACCGCCTCTTGACCCTATGATACAGCTCTGATAAATAGCATGTAATTATATCACATGATTTACTAATTTCTCTCTTTACTTTTTAGCTGGAAATAGTGTAATTTGACTTAGATAAATATCTATACTACTTTTCTAACCTTGACATAATTATCACGGCCTCTTTACTCTATAATAAAGCTCTTAAAAATAGCATGTAATTATAGCACATGATTTATTAATTTCCCCTTTAAATTTACCCCTAAAAACAACGTAATTCCACTAAGATAATTAGTTAAACTAATTTTCTGAGCTTCTCATAATTATCACAAGTTCCTTAACACCTAATTAACCATTGAGAAATGTATCTCAACAATTGAAGTCAATTTACTAATTTCCCCTATTTACAACAATTGAAGTCAATTTACTAATTTCTCATAATTATCACAAGTTCCTTAACACCTAATTAACCATTGAGAAATGTATCTCAACAATTGAAGTCAATTTACTAATTTCCCCTATCAATTTAAATTGGTCAAAAAATAGAATAATTCTACCTAATTAATTAGCTAGATTCATTATCTGAGCTTTTCCTAATTATCACGGGTTCCTTAGCACTCAATTAACCACTGATAAATATATTATAGCAATTGAAATCAATTTACTAATTTCCCCTATTTAAATAGCTCAAAAAACAGAGTAATTCTGCATAATTAATTATCTAAATTCATTATCTGAGCTTTTCCTAATTATCACGGGTTCCTTAAGATCCAATTAACCACTGATAAATATTTTATAGCAATTGAAATCAATTTACTAATTTCCCCTATTTAAGTAGCTCAAAAAACAGAGTAATTCTGCATAATTAATTAGCTAGATTCATTATCTGAGATTTCCTAATTATCACGGGTTTCTTAACACCCAATTAACCACTGATAAATATTTTATAGCAATTGAAATAAATTTACTAATTTCCCCTATTTAAATAGCTCAAAAAACAGAGTAATTCTTCATAATTAATTAGGAAAATTACTCAGAAAATTATAGGATAAATTTCCTAGCTTAATGACTGTCTAGTGCAACTCTGATAATTACCTCATCTTAATCTAAGCTTAATTAATATATTTATCATTAATTCATGGTTAATTGGCTAATTTCAGCCATGATATGATAGGATAATTAATTAGCTTAATATTACTAAGCTTAATTACAATAATCAGCAGAGATTAATTAATTTAAAGAGGTTTAAGGAGCATGCATAGGCCTAATCTTTGATTTATTAACAATTTATCTTAATCTAACCTTGCTAATTAAGAAGGATTAAGTTAATGACAGTTAGGATTAATCAATTAGAGTTAAACTCTAATGATTTCTGCGTAGTGTTCTCTCTAGATGAGAGAGAGAGAGAGTAGCAAGGCTCCGAGTCTCTGTAAAATGTGAAGCTAGGGGTCCTATTTATAGTTTTCTGGCACTCATAAGCTCTCACCGGCTGAAAAAGGCAGTTGCTTGAAGTTCAAGCAGCCCCCAGCAAGTCAAAAAACGACCCCTGCTGCTAAATGAGTCCCTGGCAGGTCAGTGATGACCCTCCCATTACCTGCCAGCTTTTAAAATATCAATTATGCTATATTTTGACCTATTTTTACTTAATTGGTAAATATCTTGTAAATATCTAGGAGGCCTTTAATAAAGTCTATGCTTAAATGATTACTGCAACCCTTCAATTTTACCTATTTTATTCAATTCACAGTGTAAACTTCCAGGGGTCATAACTATGCCAGTTTTTATCGGAATTCAATTCTGAAAATTTCTAGCCCGAGGTTTGCTGTGCTTAAGATTCCAAAAATACCAATATTTGCCATGGTCGGACAATTCTACATTTCTTTTTCAATAATCATATCAGTTTGATTCAGCTTTATACAACCTTTAAGGTTTCAGAAACTGGAAACCTTACATAAGGCTGTCAAATGTATTTTTGTTGGTTATAGTGCTGAAACAAAGGTTATAGGTTGTATCATCCACAAACAAAACGTATTCTGGTTTCACGTGATGTAGTATTTGTGGAAGATTCTGTTCAGCCCTTGCTGCCATGTACTAGAGACAGTAATGTAAGCTCACAGGACATTTATGACACTTTGTTGCCTCTTTTCAGTGGTGGAAATACAAATCTAAGTTCCAATGAGGCAAATGTACAGCCTATGGGGGTTTCTGAAAATGTTACAAATCAGCCTATTACTAATGCAGATGTACAAGATGTACTTGATGAGGAAAGGGCTGAAAATGAGCAGGCTAGAGGTATGCCAAAATGGCCAGTGCACACTTTGCGTGACAGTAAATTGGATGCACCTTTGTCTAGTCATACTCGTTCAGGCTCTCGCCATGCATCTTATGCATCAGATTGTTATGCTTTGGCTGTGTCTAGCTTACATGATGTTGAGGAGCCTCTGTCTTTTGATGAAGCATAGAATTCAGAAATTTGGATGGCTGCCATGCAATCAGAATATGATGCACTTATAGAAAATGACACATGGACTTTATGTGATTTGCCTCCTGGCAAAAAGGGCATTGGTACGAAGTGGGTTTACAAGTTGAAACGCAACCCGGATGGTGAGATCGATTGCCATAAGGCTCGACTTGTTGCAAAGGGCTATGCACAACAAAAAGGCATAGATTATGAAGAGACTTTTCCTCCCACTTGTCGTATGACTACTGTGCATTTTCTATGTGCATTGGAAGCTCATTTTGGTTGGGATGTACATCAATCATACATTGTTACTTCTTTCTTGAATGGTGACATATTTGAGGAAGTTTATGTAACGCAACCTCGTGGTTTTGTCATAAAAGGACAAGAGGACAAAGTGTGCAAATGTAAGAAGGCTTTGTATGGGTTGAAGCAATCTCCTCGTGCTTGGTATGAGAAAGATGACACTCATTTGGTTAAACGAGGCTTTTGTAACAGTCCAACAGAAAGCACATTGTATGTAAAGCATGAGGGTGATGTACTTCTCATTGTGGTTCTTTATGTTGATGATTTTCTGATCACTAGACCAAATGAAAGACATATTGCTAAATTTAAGGCTGATTTGAATGCTAATTTCAAGATGAAAGATTTGGGGTTGTTGCATCATTACTTGGGTATACAGTTTAAGCAGTGTGATGGTGGTATTGCCTTGTGTCAGAAAAGTTAAATAGAGACATTGTTATGTAAGTTTAGACTTGAGGATTGCAAACCTATTGCCACTCCCATGGAAACAGGTTTGAAGTTGAGTCTACATGATGCTGGCGATCCTGCTGATGTCACTCTTTATCAAACTATTGTTGGCTACCTCATTTATGTATGCAACACGAGGCCAGATATTCAGTTTGCACTCTCGCAGGTCAGCAGATTTATGCATAGCCCAGGGTCTAAGCATTGGCAGGCTGCCAAGAGGATTTTCCGCTACCTTAGTGGCACTTTACATCTTGGCTTGTTCTATCCCAAGGGGGATCATTGCCGCCAAACTTACATGCTTTTTCAGGCTCAGATTGGGCCGGTTGTTTTGACACGCGAGTGTCCACAAGTGGTTTTTGTTTCATGCTTAGCAGTTCATGTATATCATGGTTGAGCAAGAAGCAACCTACTGTGGCCACTTCGAGTTGTGAGGCTGAGTACAGGGCAGTCTTCACAGCTACGGTTGAGTGTGTATGGCTCAGACGCCTTATGGCTGATTTGGGTGTTGGACAAGACACTGCCAACACTATCTACACTAACAGTCAGAGTGCATTGGAAGTTGCGAGGAACCCAATTTTTCATGCTCGCACAAAGAACATTGAGGTGCATTACCACTATGTCAGGGAGAGGCTATCAACAGGAGATATCAGCTTGGCTTTTGTGCCAACACATGACAACCTTGCAGATCTTTTCACAAAGGCATTGTCTTGTGAGAATCTTGAAGCTTTCCGCAACGCTTTAGGCTTACTCCCCTTTGTGGAGTGATCATGTCCTGAGGGCATGGCACTTCCCTTTACTCATGTGCCAGCTCTCGTTCACCGCATCACTCCAGGGGGGATTTGTTACCATATACATGTGGTAGTGATGTGTGTGAACACACTAGGACCGCCGGGGCATTTTTTCCCTCTTTAGGAGGTTTTTTCCCCCGAGCATTCTATATACACCCATCCACTCTAGGGCTATCTATCTTTCCATTGCACACTAAGTAACACACTCTCTATTGTGTGCCTTGAGCTTCCTTCATCTTTTCCAAGCTGTGTGCGTTTCTCTGCAACCCTAATTCCAACAAGGCCTTTCTCTTGTTTTCACTGATAGTGCAACACTTGATGATTCTCCTGTGCTTCTCCTTCTCATTTCCTCACTTAGGAGAACACCCACAACATCATCAAACTTAAGAGTATAGGTGCCAGAAATAGAATTACTTACAGCCATCTCAAGGTTGTCCCACATTCCAATAGAGACGATCGTATAAGGAGAGCTTGCACTTCGTCATCAAAGTTTATTTTTACTGATCGAAGTTGATTTATGTTGGTGTTAAATTCATTTAGGTGTTTTGCAACTGAACCATTCTCTGCCATCTTTAGATTGAACAAGCGCTTCATGAGAAATATCTTACTGGATGCCGATGGTTTCTCATAGAAGTCATCAAGTGACTTCATCAAGTCCTTCGTGGTATTCATCTCCAAAACATTGAAGGCCGCCATTGACGCGAAGCTTAACCGGATGGTTCCCAGTACCTTTCAATCAAGGACAATCCCTGCTTCATCTGCCATCGTTGCAGGCTTCTTTGCAAGACCGCCTAGTGCAAATAGAGGTCCTTTTGATAGAGATAGTCTTCAATCTGCATCTTCCAATGTTGGTCGTTTTTTCTGTTGAACTTCTCGATCTTGAGCTTCCCTTACTCTACCATTACTCCCACTCAATTCAAGGAATCATTTCCTTGAGATAATTTAGTTACGAGCAAACCTTGCTCTGATACCAGTTGTTAGGAAATATGATGTAGCTAAGTAGATAATTGAGTAGATTACTTGATTACTTAATCGGCTTCTTATCCTTGAATGCCGATTGAAGATGAGCAAAAGCTCAACTTCTCCTTGTTGACCACCTTTGTAAACATGTCTGCAGGATTTTCACTTGTATGCACCTTTCCTAGCTTTAGTTGTCCCTCTTCCAAAAGAGTGCGTATGAAGTGATATCTCACCTCAATGTGCTTTGTCCTTGAATGAAAGGCTGAGTTCTTTGCAAGATGGATAGCGCTTTGGCTATCATTGTACAAGACACAATGTCTTGTTTCAATCCAAGCTCTTCTAAGAATCTGTGAAGCCACAGAATTTCTTTGCTTGCCTCCATCATTGCTACATACTCTGCTTCCGTGGTAGAAAGTGAAACCACTTTTTGCAGCTTTGAAGCCCAGCTTACTACTGTGCCTCCAACCATGAACACATAGCCAGTAGTTCTCCTTCGAGTATCTTTGTCACCTGCCATATTTGCATCAGCATACCCTTCTAGAAAAATATCAGTTCCTCCAAAATACAAAGCATTTGTTGTTGTCCCTTTTAGATACCTAAGTATCTACTTCACAGCTTGCCAATGCTCTTTACCTGGGTTGTCCATGAACCTACTCACAACACCCACTGCATGTGCAATGTCTGGCCTTGTCCAGACCATAGCATACATTAGAGAACCTACCGCTGCAGCATATGGAACTTTAGACATATAGACTATCTCCTCTTGTGTCTTTGGACACATATCCTTCGTTAGTTTAAAATGACCAGCCAAAGGTGTAGAAACTGGTTTTGCATTTTGCATTGCAAACCTTTCTAGTACCTTCTTGATGTAATCTTCTTGAGATAGATTTATTGTCTTCTTCGTCCTGTCCCTTGATATTTTCATACCAAGTATCCTCTTTGCAGCACCTAAATCTTTCATTGAAAAAGATTTAGACAGCTCCTCTTTTAGGTCTTTGATGTCCTGCATGTTAGCACTTGCAATCAGCATGTCATCAACATACAACATTAGGATGATGAACTTCCCATCTCCCAAATTCTTTGTGTAGATGCAGTGATCCGAGTTGCATCTTGTGAATCCATGATCCAACATCCATCGATCAAACTTCAAGTACCATTGTCTTTATGCTTGCTTTAAACCATACAAGCTCTTCTTTAATCTGCAAACCATTTTCTCCTTACCTTTTACTACATACCCCTTTGGTTGAAGCATGTAGATTTCCTCCTCTAAGTCAGCGTGACGGAATGTCGTATTTACATCCATTTGCTCGAGATTTAAATCATGAGCAGCCACAAGGCTTAAGACAAGCCTAATTGAGTTCATTTTTACAACAGGAGAAAATATTTCATTGAAGACAATCCCTTTCTTTTGAGAAAACCCTTTTACCACAAGCCTAGACTTGTACCTTTTCTTCCCACCTTCTTCTTCCTTCAGCTTGTACACCCATTTTTTTTGAAGTGCCCGCTTACCTTTAGGCAACTCAACCAATTCCCATGTTTGGTTGTGATGTAGTGAGTCCATCTCCACTTGCATGCTCTTCGTCCATTCTTCTTTGGATTCATGTTATATAGCTTCTTCGTATGATTCCGGCTCTACAGAATCTGAGATTAAGAAAGGTTGAAGGAAGGAACAAACCTTTTTGGAGGTCTACTTGCTCTTGTAGATCTTCGGGGAATAGGTTGAGGCTCCTCGTTTGGTTGACGTTGTTGCACATTATCACCATTTGCAGTCCTTGAGTCTTCACTGTCCTCAAGCTCCATGTACTCATCACCTGTTTCTTTTATTTGTTTTCTTTCCCAGTAATCTGTGTACATATTTTGTTCATTAAAAATTATGTCCCTACTCCTTAAGATTTTACCATCTTCAGGATTCCATAGGCGATACCCAAAGTCACCTTCTCCATAGCCAATGAAGAAACACTTTTTGGACTTTCCATCTAGCTTTGATCTTAGGCTTTTATCTATGTGCATGAAAGCCTCACACCCAAACACTTTTAAAAATGCATAATTCACCGGTTTACCTCTCCATGCCTCTTCTGGAACTCCCCCATCCAATGCCGTTGATGGTGACCGGTTGATTAAGTACACAGACGTACTTACAGCTTCCGCCCAAAGCTCAAGTAGTAGGCCTGCATGTAGCCGCATGCTTCGTGCTCGCTCCATGATTGTCCTGTTCATCCTTTCTGAAATCCCATTTTGTTGAGGTGTCCTTGGGGTTGTCCTTTGCCTCCGAATGCCATTGCTAGCACTAAAGCTTTCAAAAGCTTGGCTGCAATATTCACCTCCATTGTCGGATCTGAGGCATTTAAGCTTGGTACCTGTTTCATTCTCCACAAAGGCTTTCCACCTTTGAAATATGGAAAATACATCGGATTTATTCTTCATGACATAAACCCATGTTTTTCTAGTCGCATCGTCTATGAATGTTACATAGTACAATGAGCCACCAAGTGATGGTGTACTTGCAGGACCCCAAACATCAGAATGAACCAACTCAAGTTTTTTATTTTTTCTTTCATTTCCTGATTTTTGAAATTTTACCCTCTTTTGTTTACCATAAACACAATCTTCACAGAACTCTCAGTCCACTTCTTTAAAACCTGGTAGAAGCTTCTTTGTTTGAAGGATTTGCATTCCTTTGGCACTCATATGCCCAAGCCGGTAGTGCCACACCGCACTGTCAACTTCTGTAGTTGATGCACAAGCTGAAGGCTGTGTGTTGATAGTACACAAGTAAAGTGTACCGACAATTTCTCCCTTGGAAACCACCAAAGATCCCTTTGAGATCTTTCACCGTTTGTTTCCGAATGCAATGTTGTGACCTTCATCATCCAATTGTCCTATAGAGATCAAATTTTTCTGAAGAGAAGGAACATGCCTAACATCTTTAAGCTTCCATTCATTTCCGTTAGCAGTTTTGACAGAAACTGTACCTTTGTCGACAATGTCACAAGCTTCATCATCTCCCAAGTATACATACCCAAAATTACCTTTGGTGTAATCTTGGAAATGTTGCCTGTGTGGTGTCGCATGGAATGAAGCCCCGGAATCTACTATCCAGGAATTAGACACGTCTTCTAATGAGAGAACTAGAGCATCTTTCTCTACTTTACCTGCCACATTAGCCTCGGATGTTGGCTTGTTGTCTTGAGACTCTGCCTCCTTCTTCTTCTTGGACCAGCAATCCTTCTTGACGTGGCCCTTCTTGCCGCAGTTCCAACATTCAAGAACTGACTTTGTGCGTGACACCCTTTTGGTTTTTGAACCTCTCCTTAGGCCTTCATCTTGTTTCCACTGACAGTGCAGCACTTGATGATTCTCCTGTGCTTCTCCTTCGTATTTCCTCGCTTAGGAGAACACCCACAACATCATCAAACTTAAGAGTATTTGTGCCAGAAATAGAATTACTTATAGCCATCACAAGGCTGTCCCAACTATCCGGTAGAGATGATAGTATAAGGAGAGCTCGCACTTCGTCATCGAAATTGATTTTCACCGATCGAAGTTGACTTATGTTTGTGTTAAAGTCATTTAGTTGTTCTGCAACTGAACCATTCTCTGCCATCTTTAGATTGAACAAGCGCTTCATAAGAAATACCTTATTGGATGCCGATGGTTTCTCGTAGAAGTCGTCAAGTGACTTCATCAAGTCCTCTGTGGTCTTCATCTCCGAAACATTGAAGGCCACCGTTGATGCCAAGCTTAACTGGATTGTTCCCAGTGCCTTTTGATCAAGTACAATACATGCTTCATCTGCCATTGTTGCGGGCTTCTTCGCAAGACCGCCTAGTGGCAAATAGAGGTCCTTCTGGTAGAGATAGTCTTCAATCTGCATCTTCCAATGTTGGTAGTTTTTGTCGTTGAACTTCTCAATCTTGAGCTTCCCTTCCTCCGCCATAACTCCCACTCAATTCAAGGAATCCTTTCCTTGAGATAATTTAGCTACGAGCAAACCTTGCTCTGATACCAGTTATTAGGAAATAACACGTAGCTAAATAGATTTTTGAGTAGATTACTTAATGGAGAGAGATAGATTTTCACACACAAGATATTATAGAGTAGAGAGAGAGAGAGAGAGTACACACGATATACGTGGTTCACCCAATGTGGGCTACGTCCACGGGAAAGCATCCACTCAATGGCTTTAGCTCTTCAAAAGAAGAAGTAGTTTACAAAGGGATTAAACCCTTAATAGAGCTCCCGCCTTGCTTCACTCTCACCACCTCACACTCACCTTGTTGCATCAACTTCACACTATGAAATGTGTGTAGAAATGGCCTCCTTTTATAGGCCAAAAGGGCTGCCCTCTCTCATGAGAGGCAGCCATGTGTAGTCGCCCTTGTGCGAATAAGTCCAAATCGGACTCTCCAATCCACCCATGTGTGGCCGCCCTTAAGAAGACAAGTCCGCTTTTGAATTCGGCCACCGGCCACCAGCCATTGACTTTCGACCACCGGCCACCGGTCATTGACTACGGGCCACCGGCCAACCGACCGGTTGTTTTCTGACCACTTTTCGGCCGCCGTCCGGCCATAATATTCCGGCGAAAAGGAATATTCCGGCCAGGGAAAAAAGTCTCAGGGGGCTTCCGCCCCCGAGGCCCCTAAAGTTGCCCCTAGTTTTTGACTGTGAAAATTTTGGTTTCCGGTGACTGATTTACCTTCATGCACGATGGCTTCTCCTCATAATGGGGGCCTTACAAATGTACACTTTTACCACAGAAAATTACAAGGGTAAATCAGGCTCCATACTTAACAGGACCGTACAAGTCTCACCCTCATGAGCAGGGCATTTATGGGAAAGGGATTACAATCTGCAGATGAGGCCGAGGATGTTGAAAACAATATGTGCAAAATGCGTCATAAGCAAGATTATTATGGAGTGCAATTAGAGAATAATATTTTGTGGAAAGCAACATGGACACTCCCACATGAGGACCATGATACTCTGAGGTGGTATTCACACATACATGTATTAAATATGTGGTGCAGCAACAATCTAATGGGCAACTCTTGCATGTCCCTGGCATGGCGAGTTTCAAGTAGAGTGGCACCTTGGTGGTGGTTTCAAGACCCTAAAGTGCATGTTGGGTACTAAAATGGGTGCCAACACTTTTTTTCCTTGCATATATTGTTGCCATCCCAAGATGCCTAAGGATGCTTTGGGAAAGGGCAAATGAGGGACCAAACAAAAAGGACGTAAGCAACAATGCCGCAATGGTGCAAACGAGTTGCAAAATGGAAAAGGATCACATATGTGGTTTAATGGCATCATGAGTCATGAGCAAAGCAAGAAACCATGCCACAATGATGATGATACTAATTGGAATCCTTTTCTTTCAATTCCACTCCTTTGAGTACACATATGTTCCTTGCACGCTAGGCTCAAATTTTTGGACAAGTTATTGGTGCTCCACATAAATTATGCATGGAACATGGAGCCTCAAGCATGGCGGGAAGAATGCATTCAAGCACCTGAAGTGTCTTATCCCCTGTGGGGCTTTATTCTGGTGCGGTTACCCTCTCAAAGGATCAAAAGAACCCAAACAATACACAAGATAGTCCTAATAAGGTTTGCATGGGTGGTGCAAAAGCGAGACACTTGCTCTCAAACCACAGTAAAGCATAAAGTCATACCGACTTTCAAATTTGGAAACAAGTGTGCGACATAACAACCTATAGAGTCAATGAGGCTACACTATGGCTCAAGAGTTTCTAACCGCAAAGGAGAAATAGCTCCTACAACAAGCTGTGAAGAGGTTTCAAAATCTCAGGGCTAGCAAATACCCCATAGAAAACATCAAATAATTTCTACCATTGGCATTAGCCAAGGCATAGAAGCAACAACAAGAGGAAACTCCATGTGATGCAAGGATACTCCCCCCTCAAAGAGAAATCAACAAAATCTTTGATGGAGTGTGCACAAAGGTAACACAAAAGGACAAGGGAGGGGATTCTATTACTACAGAGAAGAAGAGATTGGAGGTAGAATGAGCAAAGAAAATCAAAGAAGCTATAAGACTAGCAAAAGAAAGGGAAGAGGCCAGAAAGCATGTTTCTCCAAGTGGTAAGAAAACACGAGAAGGTAGTGTCCACGATGGGGCAAAGGGGAAGACAGTTCCTAAGCACAAAGACCCCCCTAGCATGCAAATGAAACAAGGAAAGCATTTGAAGAGCGGCAAAAAACTTACCGCCATGATACTCTTGTATGGACATGTAGAGAGTAGTCTCCACCACCCCCCGGGGGATTTAGTCTTTATAGAAAAGGACCTCCCACCTACGAGTGAAGAGTCTTAAAAAACCCCTATTAACGACTCATGTGAAGTAAAAATGACTCCCCTTTGTACACTTATAGGACATGTAGTTACTAAAATTATTATTCCCCTAACTTATATATAAGGTTTGGTACATTGTGTAACCTTCAAGTTAAAAACAAACAAACTTGATGCCATACAAGTTGAATTTTTAAAGTCCATACCTTAACCATATTGACTTTTATTGGCATCTAATGGGGTAACCAAAAAATCATTGATTTATATATCTATATGTATGTTATCAATCTCTTTCACTACCTCCAAACACCCCTTATTTTCCCCTTGAAGTATATATCACAACCCCCTCCCTTATGTTTTATTAATGGAGAAGAAATTATTAAGGGACTACTCCTCACTTATACACTTATCTATCCTCCCAAAAAAACCCCTCCCTTGAACTTACGTGGTACAATAAGTTTCTCATGGTGAATCCCTCGGGCAACACCCCACCAATCTAAAAGAAGCGTAGGTGAAGGCCTGGCATTTATGCTCTCCGTGAGATACAAAAATATCAAAAGAGCGCAGAGTCAATAATTCCCAAGGCACCATTTACAAGGCTATTAGAAGAAATTATGTTTCAATACTCTGGCAATGTCAACAGAGTGCAATCAGCTACCTTAGGAGCACTACAACAAGGCACGGAAGAGATTTTGGTTTCTCTTTTCAAGATTCAGTGTTGGCCATGGTGCATGCCAATAGGGTTACCACCATAAAACCCAAAGATATGGCGTTAGTAATGCATCTACGTGGTGATGATTGCCTCCATCCCCACTAGTTAGGAAAGCCTTTGTAACAATCATAAGATGTAATTTTTAACAAATCAATGAGAAAAGCACTTATTGTGGTTTGATTATGTGTTGATTTAAATTTTTAAGCAAATTTCAATGGTGTTGGTGCAATTAAGATAACATTTTTATCATTGTATGCATGTGGTGTATTCTTGCAAAATAATCATGATGATCGAGATAATGCGTTCGAATCAAATCCAAGGTCAAAAGGCCAAAGATAAAAATATGTTGCTAGCGCAAAGTGAGAATTAATAGGCTACCAAAAAGTGCCCCTAAGGGTAGGTGGGGGCCCGGGGCTGCCCATTGGGCAATACCCAGGGTGCAAGCCGGCCAAAAGCCCGCTTTTGGGGGGCTTGTGCTCCATAGGGCGACTTTGGCATGTTTGACCGGGGGCCCCTAGAGCAAGCTTCTAGCTGGCTTGTACTATGGGTATCACCCAATGGGCTCCCTTGGGCCCCACCTGCCCTTAGGGGCACTTTTTGGTGGTCTTGATGTGCACCGACCAAAACTGGGCTACTAAAACTTGCCCCTATGGCAAGGTGGGGGTCTTGGGGAGCCCATTGGGCAATACCATGTGTGAAAGCCGGCCAGAAGGCTGTTCCAATAGGCTTGTGCTCCACAAGGTGACTTTTGGATGTTTGACCCAGCACACCCAATATCGCCCAATGGGCTTCCCCTGGCCTCCACCTTGCCCTAAGGGCACCTTTTAGCAGCCCAGTTCCAATCGATGGCAAGCACCACAACCCCAAGTCAATTGATGCTTCTCCCACCCTCTCGCCCTCCCGCTCGACGAATTGATATTTCAATGCAACAAGTGACCCTACCCCGTACTTGACTTTGCCACAAGTCTATCGCTTCCCCACCCCAGTATGTCACCTTGCAATGCACTCCTATGCACATTTATGCTCCCTTGTCCCGTCCGAGCACACAAGCACTAAAGTGAATACTTACACACTCATCAAGCACCTTTGTCATCAAGAGTCTTACCGTGTGGCAAGCGAGATTTCTCGAGCGAAGGAAACTCCGAGCAAATGAATAAAGAAACCAAATGGGCTTTGTTAAGAAAGATGAATGAAGATCCTACTTAAATTCCTAAGTGATAGCAATAACACTGTTCAAAATGAGAATCTTTCCTTGAATCCCTAAATAATCGTAGCAATAGCATTGTTCAAAATTAGACTCTAGATTCTTTTGTGCAGTTATGGCTTGATGTCGAGCAATGAGAAACCCAAGCTAGTAGCAAAGCTATTATAAACCATGCAATGATCCACAACTACATTCAACACCATAATTTAAATTCTAACTTTAAATTTAGTCAACAATGCTCATACATCTACAAAGTTTTTTAAACTATATTAAAAGACAATTGTCATATCTTATACCCAAAAAAGAGAGATTTCTTTAGAATTGTAAGATAACAAGTGAAATATTTAGTGGAATATACAGAACAGCATGTCATGCCTCTGCACTCTAACAACAACAAGAAATGCTATGGTTGTATCTCGTGACTATGAAGAGTCACACTCGTCATCAATAAAGACATTGCACCTCTGACACTTCTTGTGGGTATCAAAATCATATCATATATCAGCAGCCATGGTTTTTGCAATCCCCTCAGCATAAACTGGCAACATACTTCCATATAAAAATAAAAAGATAAGTCTCACAATCCACATGTAAGCAATATAGAACCTACATCATAGAAACACAAGAAATCTCAAATTATTGTTTGAATCATTATGCATAATTTCCTGAACAATGATACCAAAAAGTGACAAAATAGCATAAAAGTATGATGGAAACATAAAATAGGGGGGGGGGGGGGGGGGGGGGGGGGGGGGAAATGAAGTGTAAGGCGGACTCTCACTAGTCATCAAAGGGGTTGACATGCGAAGGCATGTCACCCACGTCATCAACATCAAGAGAGGTGGAGGCCCCCTCTGTGCTTCGCTTTTTAGGGAAAAATAATGGCTGCACATAATTTGAAATCAAAGTGTCATCATTGTCAATTGTTGCACACACCTACCGTGTGTCTAAGCATGCTGCCAATACGGGCGTTGTACCAATCCCAACTCCAAACAAAGACCTCCAGGCCTACAAAGAAGCTCCACAAAACCATGCAATAAAAGAATGACTTTGTTGCAAGCTACCACGCCATGGCTCCCCTAATGATGATCTCGCTAGAGAAGACTTTGGAAGATGGTGCATCATGTAAGAATCCAAAGGTGCCAAGTCGATTGAATAGCAGGGTGCTCTTAACCACAAAGCAAGGTGGTTGCATGCCAACCCTATGCACCATAAGTACGAGAGAACAATGACACTACACCGCCACATAAACAATTATAACAATAGCAATAATAATAACACGCCAAATGAGAAACAAACAAGTTAATTATGTAGAAGAGAATTACCTCAATCCGACCACCAAAGCTATTACCATAACCATAAGCTCCATGATGAAGGACTACAATGCAATGATGAATAGCCATCTCTGATGCACGACAAAATCTCTCAATTCAGCCAATGGTATGTCCTGCAAGAAGTTTGTAAAGTCACAATAGAAAATACACAACAAAAATATAGACAAGTATTGTATAAAATTATGATTGAAGCACAAACCTTTCATAGAGACCATGATCAACAACCACCCTGAGTCTGACAAAGTCGAATATGCAAGTTGCATGCCTGCACAAACATGATCCTTGCTACAAATATCCCAAAGGGGCACAACAAGGGAGGCTAAGTGGGAACCACCAAAGGGAACATCCAAAAAAATAAAATCAGCAGCCCATGAGACTGTTCTCCCACCACGCACGCACAAGGTACCATCGAAGCGTGCACATCCCGTGTGCTCATGAACACGAATCCATGCCGGATGTTGAACACCAACCCTAAAATCAGCAACAATGGCTATGTAGTCCCCAGAAATGGCCATGCATCATGAGTCAGATAATGAGGACAGAGAAGACAAGGGAATATCAACGATGTATACAAAAGAAATGGTTTTCTTTGCAACAATCTCCCCATGAGGTACTGCGATACAAGAGGCCAAACAAAGTGAATTAACTCCAATAAATGAACAAAACAAACGGCTGCAACGTAAGCGATAGCTCACCATGCTCTTGCTCCATGTTTTCATCCACCCTAGTCTCAACAATCACCTCCTTTCCCTTGTGAGAAGTATTTGTAGCTTAGAAAAAGCAGAAAAACACAATATCACCAGTATGTAAACCAAATAATTTAAGGAAAAAGAGAGTTTAAATCTCTTCAACGAATTATGTTTGAGACTGTTTTGAGTAGCCATTCACCTCATCAACGGATGTACCACCAACTCTCATAGTATCGTGAAGATCTCTCTCTCTCTCTCTCTCTCTCTCTCTCTCTCTCTCTCTCTCTCTCTCTCTCTCTCTCTCTCTCTCTCGCCAATACATGCCCAGAAGCCATGTCTATCCACCATGGACATGTCTCCATCTCCCAAGTAGTGAGCTTATGTATGGAAGGGGAGTACATGTATTCTTCCCCAATAGATAGTTGTGCCCACTGCTTAGCTAAGAATGGAATCCCTGGAAGAAAGCCTTTTCCAACCAAGGATAATAGAAATTTAAAACAATCAAACAAAATAACATCACTACAAACTTTGTAATTATGAAAAGCTTGCAATAAAAGTATGATGAGCTTGACCTATAGGCTAGCCATTGAGATGCCATGCGTACTGTGTCCACTTTCTTCATAGCTTGCTTGTCAACATTTTTTGTCTTAGCTTCAAGAGAGGTTTCCAAAGGAAAAAGATAGGGTCATGCTTCAAACTTGAGCTCCTCAAAGTAAGAGGCAAGACAACAATCATGAGGCAACAAAATACCACCAAAAATGTTGGTTAAGTCCTCCACAAACTTTGTGGCCCTATCAAAAATCCTTTGTAGAAGGCCCTCTCTACGAATCCAATTACATAACAAGGAAGATAAGAAAAAACTAAAATAATCACAAAAAACTAGCAATCCTACATCAAATATTCTTGAAAGTCAAAAGAAACTTTACTTACATGCGATACACATTATCTCCTTTCTTTAAACCATGAGATGCTCTAGTAATCTTGTCTACCTCAAGCAAGGAAACTCATAATAGTTTTCTCAAGACAGGAGCATCATGCATAGCAATCAAGTTCAGTTTCTCAAGCGTAGCCCAACTATCAAGACCCCACTTGAGTGCAAGAACTCGAACCATGCAATCCGGTCCAAGATTCGGATCAACAATATTTAGCAGCTGCAGTATTTGAGCAACAAATTAAAAACCAAGTTTGAACAGCTATTACACTATGTGCAAAACAGCTAAACAAAAACAATTCAACCACCTTTCCAACACGCTCTCCATATTTGAATGCTAAATCATTCAATATCTTCTCCTCCTCTTTTATAAGTTCTTCATTTGTCATTGTGTGCCTAGCTTGCTCTATTCTTTGGCTCAATTCCTTGGACATTTGAACCTTCAACACATACTTAAAAATAAATAATTTGCAAAAAACAAGCACATACTCTTTGGCTCAATTACTTGGATATTTTATCCTTCAACACACAATTGAAAATATATAATTTTCAAAAAAAAATAAAACATAAGATTGTTCTTAAAAATCAAGCCAGAGACACTTACATCATATAAGAGCTTTCCCAAGTATCGACGAGTGAGTGGATACCAAGGCTCCACACCCTTCGAGTATTTCTTATGGATTGCAGCAATCAACTTTTGATCTTTTTCTGGAAGCCTTGTTACATAAGCTTCATGATCCGCTGCACAAATGTGGGAGCAGTTGACAAGCTCATCCCTAAGATGGGTGACCACAAGAGCATGTGTGTTCATGCTATTCCAAGTTCATATACAATACATACAAATTCAGAAACATAACATAGAAATTTTTTGCTAAAATATATAGAAAGTCATAAAACTTACAAATTCATTCTTTGCAAGCTACTAAGAAGAGCTACCTCTGGCACTCGTGTAGGATCAATAACTCTACAAAGCACACTACAATGTTTCTCTCGATCAATGGAGAATCTCTCTTTAATAGCAACCGTCCAAGCAACCGTTCTATGATTTACCCTCACAGACGTAGAACATTTTATTAGAGAGAACTTGAAGATTTGGTCTTTTAGAAAACTCAATTCAAACTCTTTATGTATATCAACCCATATTGGGTCCCATGGAGTAAGAAGTTCCTATGCAAAATAGATAAGCATAGACAGAAAAGCATACTCAACTACTATTTATGAGAACAACAAAAACACAGTAGAAACAGACAGTAGGAAAGATCAAAGTAGAGAAATGAAGTACCTGTAACATAAGCTCCCTCCTTCTTCCAATTCCAAATTGAAACAATAAAAGCTCCTTTTTCATGCATGTAGCCCTCCTTTGCAAAAGCAGATCTCAATCCACTAACATCATATCTTAAGCCTATCACCCTTGCATAGGGGATCAATCGACATAAAGGAATTGTTGGTCAATCAAAACAACTAAACATGTGAGTACATTGAAGAATATCTTGTCCTCTATGCATGTAAAGCTTGTGCTCATCCCTTGTCTCAGTATCTACTGTTACTTCATCTCTTACGACATAAGGCACTATTTGAAAACATGCCTCTTGTGGGGCAAAAGATTCATCAACTTCATTTATGGATCCAAGCCCCAAGTCTTGACTCTGCATCTCCTCTTCCTGTGTCTCCAAAGCTTCTGTTATATCTGTGACGGAGACTACACTTAATTCATCACTGCTCTCTAAGATATTGGAAGCTTGAGTTGAAGAAAGTTGTCTCCCTCTGCGACCTCATCCACAAATTGAAGGACTTGCAAAACACAACCAGAACCAATTTATTTACTTCACCGAAATTGCTTCTAGGTGTCCATGCCGACGCAGATGCCTAGAGGCAATTCAAAAAATCAAAAACTTTATTTATTGATCATCCACCAAAACATCCACATCAGCTTGGACTTCTAGAGGGAGCTAATAGATTAATAAACATCATGACCAATTATAAAATTTTATCTTGAGAAATTCCTTCTAGCCATCCATGTAGGCATGGATGGCTTGAGGGAGCTTATTGAGAGAATGAATCACTGCAAAAAAACAATGTCGCAAGAAACTCTTTCTAGGCGTGGATGGCTACAGATAGTTCTTAGAGAAGCTATGCAACTCTACAAATCTCCAGAGAGAGCTTATATATAGATAAATTCACACATTCAAAAATTCCTTCTAGCCATCCACGCCGGCGTGGATGGCTACAGACAGTTCTAACAGAAGTTATGCAACTCTGCAAATCTCCATAGAGAGATTATCTATAGATAAATTCTCAATTCAAAAATTCATTCTAGCCATCCACACCGGCATGGATGGCTACAGATAGTTCTAACAAAAGCTATGAGACACCATAAATCACAAAAGCAAAAGAGGGTATGTTGTAGTTTTGTTTATCCAAGAGTTTAGGCTTAGAATGCATCTCTATTGTAGTTTAGTTTATCCTTCAGCAATTGTTAGAAAGCTTTACAAAAGGTTTTTGTATTCTTTGAAAGGGTCAATGATTTAAATTAAAACCAGTAGCCTTACAAAACTTAATCTTAAACGTTAGAAAAAAAACTACCTGTAGCCATCCACGCCAGCGTGGATGGCTACAGGTAGTTTACAAAGGTACCTGGCTGGAGGCTTTCAGGCTAAGGAAGACTCCCTTCTCCCCATGACAAATTGTATTCAAACTCTAAGCTTGGGTTTAGGGTTTCATTAGCGCTTAAAGCGTGCTTAAGACTTGAGAGAGATTAATGAAGGTTGAAGGCAAGATTGCTTGCAATTGAAAAGGATTGCATAACACAGACGGCCTCAGAGGGCATAAGAGTGAGTAGCACAAGAAACAAAGCCTCTGAATGTGAAGCGCAAGCAAGGCATGAGAGTAGCACAAGCATGTTGCAGCCAAGATAAAAGCGCAGCAACAGCAGGAGAAGGCAAGATAGAACACAGGAAAAGAGAGGGCCTGAGAGAGGTTTAGGAGAATTATTTAAAAATCACAAGAGAAATATTAAATTAAAGCTATAGAGGGCCTCACCCTTTCAATGTAAGAGTGTTTACACACCGGATGCCCAAGATTGGGTGCCTCACGCGTGTGCTAAGGTGGGAGACACACGTAACAAATGATTATTAGTGGCACAGTTTTTGGCGTGGACATAGCAATGGGCAGCCAATCTCCCCTAACCAACAAATGGGCAGGGTTGCGCACTAGAGGCAACCATTAACGTCGAGTGCATCAACCAATCAGCCAAGTCCCTTTTCATGCCAGCTCAACGTAAACATTGGGACCAGCCCGCTTGGTGTGTAAAGGGGTGCCCACCACCCCAAAAGGGGATGGGCAAGCGCTCCCAGTGTGTAAACACTCTAGAATTTGGTTGGACCGAGAGGGTATTTGAGATTTGTGCATGGGATATTGAAGAGGGTAGGTGAAATTTGGTTGTCATTACTATGCCAGATTGACTGAAAATCTTAAAACTCAAGAAGGCTCGTTTTTTCAGTGTTTTTAAAACTAAGAGCAAGCTCGTTTTTCTAGTGTTTTTAAAACTAAAAGCAAACTCTTTTTTTAGATACTTTATATTTTATGTTGTAAATATTTTATATAGTGAATTATTTTTATTAATATATTTTATACAGCTATGATTGTTGTTCCTAGGAACACGAACGTGCAATCCTCCTGGCGGTTGTGGTTATGAATAAGATTTTAATCATATCATTCTATTCTATTTACACCCGTTGTATCAATCAGAACCATGCCACTACTTTCTAATATTTCTTACCATCTGCTCAGCACACTATTAGCCCATGGGGAGATGTGTTACAGTTTCCGGTCCAGGGCGTGGACAAAATCTGGTGCTTATGTTTCATACCAGAATTTATTCTTTAACAATTGATTCTTTGCAAGAACATTTTGAGCTTCGTGATGCTAATTTTTGTCTTCGTCCATTACCATTATCTGGACCGCAAGTCAAGGTAGAAGCTAATATATCATCAGATGGTGAACAAATTTTATGCTTGATCATGAGCATCACCAGTTCTAGAAGGTGGATATGAGAAGTGAGGATCATATTGATGCTGGCATTGGCAGAGTTTCTCAAGACAAGAAATACAAGAAAGTACCTCTCTCGGAGATCAATGCGAGTGTGATTGACATGATTAAGTGCATGCCATTGCAAAGCAATTTATATATTGCACTCCATCAAGCCAAGAAAGTGGTCTCTAATGATGAGCTCCGAGTTCATTATAATGGGTATCTTGCTTTTGAATTACCGCCATCTGGTCATTCTTCAAGTATGAGTGGTATGAAACAAAGATATGATAGTCACATGTGGACAAAGTATGTCACTTGTAGTAGTGATAGTTTTGATGGTATTGTCAGATTTAGTAGATGCTCTGGGCATTTGTGTTGCATCAGCATTGATTGTCCATTTTATTTGTACTCAAATATGTCCAATGAGTCTTAATGGCGAGGTTGGCTTATTAAATCTAGTCCTAAAGGATTGATCTCTTCTCAGTATGGCACACTGGTATGCACTCACTGTGGACAAAGTCCCAAATGTGTTTCTATATGTCGTGCAGTTATTTACTATTGTTTGCTTAGAGATAAGCATAATTGTACTAGGTGTTCTTTGCATCTTGGAGAACATAATCATCCATGTGCAGAAGGGAGGAGTCGAATGGTTGAAAGTCACATTGATGAAATTTTTCTTGATCATGCAAGTCAAGATCCTTTGGTGACTACAAAACAATTGGAGCAGGCCACCATTCATGATCTTATCATGGAAAAGCTTATTGGAGCAAGTTCAACAACAAGTGCTATGATTGAAGATTTGGAATTTGTTGGATTCCTTGACAATGTGACTCCCCTGTCAAATAAAAGGAGAGTGGAACAAAGCTTGGATTCTTCAAAAAGATCAAAGAATATTACTTCAAAGGGTCTTGAGGCAATGCTTGACTTGAAAAGCAAGTGCAAATATCCTTTCATCCATAGTATCCTTTTCCTAGGCCAATTGGGTGATAAGGTACAACCTCATGTATTTAAAATGTCAATTAAGGGACCGGGCAATGAAGTTGATTTGGTGAATTGGATGCGCCCTGGAGGTAATTTAGAGCAAATGTGGGTGCACTTTGATCATGTTCACCGAATACAAGAATGGCCGACTATGTCAGTACACGTCTATGACCCTTATGTACGAGAGCTGCTCACCATTGCAACTATTGAGTTTAGCGTGGAAAATAAATAAGCTCAGATTGAATTTTGAAAGATGCTGAACAATGTGGTTAAGGAATAGGTTTTTGATAAGCCAGAGTTCAGGGGATTTATGGCAGATGAAGCAAGTGTCAATTGGATTGTTGTGCGTACTGTTTATTTTGGAGGAGCAAAGAAGTCTATTCCAAACAGAGAGATCATGTTTGTTTCATTGGGAGAAAAGTATGGTTCAGCATACTATCAAGTGCATATGTCCTTCATTTCAAGAGGAGCACAAGATTTTGTGCCGCAAGTGGAGAACTGCACCTATAGAGAATGCGGCTGAGCATTGTAAGGGAGAGCTTAGAAGATTTTGGAAAATCAGAATGGCCATTGAAGAGGAGATCGCTTTGTTGGAGACATGGTTGTCTTGGTGGGATGTAGGAGTGCCTCATTGGGAAGAAAGGAATCTTTGTCCCTAGCACAAACTTGTTGAGTCAAAACATGCTAGTATGGCTGCCTTTGTTGGTTATAAGGATCACATAAGTTTCTATGAGGCAGCATGGCAGATATGGATTTAGTTGTGCTTCAAAATGTGAAATATAATGCCTATTTGAAAGGTGTTGGGAGCTCCACTGGTCCCGTCATTAAAGATTTGGAAGATTGCTTCATGAATCGACCTTCATCTGCTTTAGTGGCAGCAGGAAAGAATCTAGTTGACCTTACACATTCTTCAATGCATGAAATGGGTGTCAATAGTCCTAAAATGAATAGAAATATACTCCAAGAAAAGAGTATTAGAAAAAAGAGGCCAATTTTTGTTGATGCAAATATTGTCTTGGAGGAGGACAGCCACTTGGAACATTATGTTACAATGACAACTTCAACACAAAAAACAAAAACTTCAAGGTATGTCCCATATCCCAAAGTAAATGTAGCAAAGTCAGTTTGGGCAATAAGGAGAATAGAACCTGGACAAAAGATGACTTGTTTTGGTGTGGTGTCAAAAGTTGGAGATCGATGTGGGTGGTTCATTAATGATTATTCAATGGATGCCAAAATAATGGTGCCAGCTCCTTGTTTTTGGGGTCGCAAAAAATATCCTCCATCTGGTTCACAACTGGGAGGCCTTGTGAAAGGGTTCATTTGTCTTTGTAACTCCAATAACATGCACACCTGGAAGTTAAAGGGCGGTGGTAATGTGTGTGCTAGTCTCCACCCAACTGTGCTATCTTATAGCCTCCCCTAGCATACACATTGTCCGGCCGTGCCGGTGGCCTTGCCCATAGGACCCATTTCCTTACATTACCCCCCCCTTGGAGAATTGTTTTCGTCCTCGAAAACAAACGTAGGTAAATGTTTCTTAAGTGCGGAGACATTCTCCCATGTAGAACCTTCTTCAGGTCTATCTAGCCATTTTACCAACACCTGTCGTCTGACATGATGTCTGGTGCGAACCTCATGAGAATCCAAAATATTTTCGGGCTCATGAGGAATGCCTGGCGGTTTGATAAGGTCAACCAGCACACCTGTGTCAATGACATTATCATTCTGTCCTAGTTGTTTTCGTAAATGGCTAACATGGAAAACAGGATGGACTCGTGAGTGCTCTGGAAGAGCTAACTCATAGGCCACTTGAACTATACGTTTGAGAATGGTAAACGGTCCACAATAGCGTGGTGAAAGTTTAGCAACTTTTCCCGTCTTCAAACTTTCTGAATGCTCCGGAACTTTGAGGAAAACCTTGTCTCCTTCTTCGAAAGTAGCAAGACGTCGATGCTCATCTGCGTACTTCTTATATCGATCTTGAGCTTGCTTAACATTCTGTCGATCAACTCGAAGCATGTCAAATGGTCTTGGAGAAAATCCTTCGCTTGTCGTATCTTCTCCTTAGCCAACCCCACCGTAATGGGTGATCTAGGTTGAAATCCATACAAAAGCATAAATGGACTAAACCCTGCAGTCACATGCTTTGAACTATTATAAGCAAATTCCAATATAGGTAAGTAGTCTTCCCAATTGGTTTGCTTCTTGCTAACGTATGCTCATAGCATATCCTTGAGCACTTGATTAACTCTTTCTGTTTGACCATCCGTTTCTGGATGATCAATCGTACTTAGATTAAGTCTAGTTTCCAACTTTTGGAACACAGCTCTCCAGAAGTGATTATCGAACTTTCGATCTCTGTCACTAATGATACTAGCTAGAAGACCACAGAGTTTATATATATGCTCTAAAAATATCCGTGCTAATTCCGGTGTTTTAACTGTAGGCTTAGTGGGAATGAATCGACCCATCTTTGTGAGACGGTCTACTATTACCCAAATGGCATCATGGCCATGATTTGTAGTAGGTAGTCCTACTACAAAATCCATAGAGATACTCTCCCACTTACCTTGTGGAATCTCTAAAGGATGTAAAAGGCCACCTACCTTAAGGCGCTCTGCCTTATTAACTTGGCACTGTTGGCAGTTTAGTGCGTACTCTTGAACATCATGATGTAAGCCCGGCCAATAAAATTGCCGTCGAACTAAGGCATACGTCTTACGGATACCTGGATGACCGGCACTTGGACTATCGTGACACTCAAACAAGATTTGGTGCCTAATGTTTGAGTCCTTTGGCACACATACTCTACCTTTGTGGAGTAAGTAGCCATCATCAATGGAAAAAATCTTCCATCGCTTAAGCTCTTCCTGAGTAGGGTGGAGCTCTGTGTGTTGGAGTTTCTATATGCGCGTGTAGAGACATGTTGATCTGGCTGTTCAGAGACATGTGAGTGTGAGGGATCCCTTTTTAAAACTGCACTCCACACTTTAGCATATGAGTGATCTTGTGCACACTTGCCACGTAATGACTCCAAAAATCCACTCTTTAGTTCCGTGAAAGCAAGTGAATTAATCTGAGGCATCTGACTTAGTGCATCCGCTACTACATTATATCGCCCCTTGCGATATCGTAGCTTACAATCATAATCTTGAAGGATTTCTGCCCATCTAGCTTTCTGGCCCTTCAGGTCTGTTCAAGTAGTAAACCATTTGATACTCTCATGGTCAAAAACTACTTCAAACTCGGCACCATATAAATAGTGTCGCCACTTTCGTAAAGCATGAATTATGGCATAGAGCTCTCTCTCATAGGCAGAATAATTTTTTTGAGCTCTATCTAACATTTTACTTTCAAAGGCTATAGGTCTTCCCTCCTGGAGAAGTACCGCACCAATGGATTTATCACTAGCATCAGTCTCTACCACAAATGGCTTAAGTGGGTCGACGATTGTTAGGATGAGAGCAGTGGCTATAGCTACCTTGAGCTGTTCGAAACTGCATTTTTGGGCTTCTTCCCAAGAAAAGGTCTTACCTTTTGCAGTTGATCCGTCATAGGAACAGTGATTTTGGCATAGTCACGGATATATTGTCGATAAAATCCAGCCATGCCTAAAAAAATTCGAAGCTCCTCAACCGTGTCGAAGAATGGCAGCGACCTTGTCAATGTCCATCTTGATGCCAGAATAAGATATCACATGACCGAGGTAATGTATCTCTATTTTAAAGAAATCACACTTGCTTTGCTTAGCATACAGCGCGTGAGCTCATAGCTATTCAAACACTAATCGTTAAGTGTTCTATGTGTTCATCTTCAGTCTTATTATAAATGAGAATATCATCAAGGAAAACAACAACAAATTTTCCAAGATAGGGACGTAAGACACTATCCATGAGTGTCATAAATGTAGTTGGAGCATTGGTTAGACCAAAAGGCATAACCAAAAATTCAAAATGCCCGAACCGTGTTCTAAAGGCAGTTTTGGAGATATCTTGCAGTAGGATACGTACCTGGTGGTATCTTGAACAAAGATCTATCTTTGTATAGTATCTTGCCCCGTGGAGTTGATCAAACAACTCATCCACTCGAGGCAGAGGATACTTGTTCTTGATGGTTATCGCATTTAATCCGCGATAATCTACGCACATGCGCATAGTACCATCTTTCTTTTTTATCAATAGAATTGGTGATACCCAAGGCGAAGTGCTAGGGCGAGGTAGTCAGCCAACTGACTCTCAATCTCCTTGGCTTCTTTGGCACTCATACGATAAGGTGGTTTACTCACCGGTTTAGTGCCTGGCAAGACATTTATGCCATGCTGCACATCACGTGTAGGGGGTAAACCCGGTGGTAAATCACTTGAGAACACATCACTATACTCTGTGAGTAAGTGAGTTAGCTTTTGTTATGCAAAAGGAAAATGTAAACTAGAGTTATGCTGGGATGGAGAATCTTGTAATTCCTGTAATGTTTGTTTTACAACAGTTGCACGTCGCTCTATAGAATTAAAATTGAGAGCACTTTGCTCGTTAGATTTGTTAACACTTTGTTTATCAGTAAAATTAATTGCACTTTGCATACCATTACTAGAATTCATTGCACGTTGCATACCCTTACTAGAATTCACCGCACTTTGCTCTTGAGAATTCACAAGACTTGGAGACAAGCAGTAACACAAAAAGACTTCATCTATTAAAAAAAAATTCTGCAAATTAGAAAGCTTGGTTGTACATATAAGAGGTGCAGATGGTATATTTTTCTCACCAAGCAAAAGCACATGTTTACCATTGGCCATAAAGGATAAGAAGTTGTGTTCATAACTAGTGTGCAATGTGTTTCCTAAACCATGCAGCCACTCCCGTCCTAAAACTACATCAGCATGGTCCATGTTCATAACTTGGAAGTCAAGGGTCATCGTCCGTATCTTGAACAATAAGCTCAACCCCTTGAACTACCGTGTCCCATACTTCTTTATCATTCACAGACATCTGCTCCACCACATACTTGTGAGAGCAGGGAGTCTATGTAAGCTTCAATTTCTTGACTAGCTTATAGTTCAAGAAGTTATGAGTTGCACCATCATCCACTAAAATACGAACACGTTGTTCGTTAATAGTGCCATGCATGCGAATCAAATCATGGGGGCCAAAGGTGGGCTGCCACATTGAAGCAGGCACACAACACTTGTGTTTTTCTTCCATATGAAGAACCTCTACAGCACAATATTTAGGAGATGAATCTAATGTGAGGCGTTGCACCGTGTGCATGGCCTTTTCTTTGCCTTGCAAAAGAGGACAATCTTTCTTGTTATGTTGGTCCGAAAGACATCTAAAACACAAATTGTGTTTCTTTGCACGCTCAAAATCAGCAGTGTTGAGAGACCCACGCAGAGTATCTCGTGATTGCTTAGGCTTCTTAGCCTCTTGTGGGCGTGGAGAGGTAGATTGTCTCTTGTTCCTCTTGGAACGTGTGGGAGATCTACCTCGCCATTGGCTCTTAGCCACATTTCTCTTAGCAAAAGTATTCTTAGAGTAGGGAACATTTCCTTTCCTCTCTTGATTATCATCATATCTTTGTGCATGACTAATGGCTTCTTCCAAAGTTTTTGGATGTTGGGTCTTGACATGAAGACGATAGTCTTTGTCAAGACCCCTATTAAAACCCCGTATCTTTTGGAATTCATCTAGACCTTCTAGTTTTAATATGATTTTCCGATACTTTGAAAGGTACTATGTGAGAGAGAGGCCAGACATGCGGCATGCATCCCATGCTAACCAATTCTTATCTTCTTCATTGGAGTCCAAAAACTCTTTGGAGAAAGAAGCTTGAAACACAGCCCAAGACGGAGGACGAGCATCTATTGGAAATGTCATCCACCACTTATAGGCCTTGCCTTTAAGAGATAGACTTGTTTCCACAGCCGTCTTTATATCCGGGGTGTGTCCCAATCTATGAATATCACTCCATTTGTGTAAGAATGTATTGACCGCATCCTTGTTGCGATCACGCTCTTCCCCGTGAAACTCAGGAATGGTGATATTCTTAAGTAATGCATTGCTACCTTCTGCAGCACTTGTCTCTTGGACTCTTTGAGTCGTGCGAGCTTGGTTCCTTTGAACCGTGCCACTTGTGGCTCCTTGAGTTGTCTGTGAATTCATAAATTTCACAAGTAACTCTGTAAGATTGGTAACATTTGCATTGAGTGCAAAGAGGTTTCTTTCAAGTATGCTTTGGCGATGTTCCAAAGTCTTGAAAGAAGTCATATCTACAAGCCCATGATCTCCTAGATCATCATCATCATGCATAATAGTGTCAGTAGCACTCGTGGTGCCCTGATTTTGATCTACGTGCTCAAAATCAAATGTGTGTGTAGGTGGGATATCCTCACTGGCCATGGTAAACACACACTAATGCAAAGAGAGAAAAAGAAATGACAACTTATAGCTTGAGAAATTTAAGTCTTTGTGTTTTGTATGCTCCGTGATTTGCGTTGCATGCGAACCTCGCCTTGCGAGAAGTTGAGCGCTTCACTTGTTGTCCTTGTAAAAACACCATTGATGATTCTTCACAAAAACTAGTCGTTTTTGTGAAGGCTTTTCTTCACTTTGAAGCTACCTCCTTGAGGAAAAAAGAATTTTTGGAGGAAAACTTGCCTTCTTACAAGAAGTGAAAAGGAAGGGTAAAGCTACTTCCTTGAAGTTTGAAGCTTTCTCTTTCCTTTTAGTTTTCCTTTCAACACAAGTAGACTATCTTTCCTTGTTATATACAACAAGGGCCAATATCTTGATGGCAAAGTGTTGGCCTCTTACCCTCATGGGGTGGGTTCAACCCTCCTTCATGCAAGGGTTAAGCGAGCCTTCCTATGTGCGCAGCCAACGACGCCAACGGAAGCCTTTAGAGCCTCGGTGCCATCAAGTTGTCGGTCGAGTTTGCCTTGGTCGCCCATCATAGAGGGCGTAGATGGGGTGGATGCAGTCGTTGTCTGTCCACGTGTTGCTCGCATAGGAAACTGTGTCTGCCTTCTTTTTGTTGCACAGCGGAGGCGTCGCTGTTTGCGGAACGTAGGGGAGAAGCAGGGCGTCGCACGCACATGCAAGCCGCTTTTAGCCTCCTCCCAAAAATAGCTCGGATACCAATGAAAGGGCGATGGTAATGCATGTGCTAGTCTCCACCCAACCGTGCTATCTTATAGCCTTTCCCTAGCGTATACACTATCCGGCCGTGCCGGTGGTCTTGCCCATAGGACCCATGTCCTTACAGGAAGGTTCACAGCATAGTTGAAGGGCCGCCAGGTCCAGCTCCCGATGTTTGGGTGGTTGCAGAGGGCACAAATTTGAAACCTCAAGAGGTAGTGCAATTGCAAGCCAATGGTTTTTTTTTTTGGAAGCAGGAGTGACATCAGCAACAAGAATGCATGAAACAGTTCCATTGAACCAAAGAGTTGCTAGCAACGTCCGTCCCAAATTTAGAGATGCAAAGATTATGAAATGGAGATCACGATTAATAAAGGAGCTTCATGGCAAGATTGAAGTGGGTAGAACCATGGCAGCAGAGTTGGTGTGAGAGGTCATTGTGGTTTGCAATGAAACACATACTTTCTATGTTAAGATTGTGGGGTCAAGTGCAAAGTGAGTGACATACTCTGTGACAATGTCAGATTTTCCTAGATGTACTTGTGCGAGGATTTTCAAAACCAAGAAAGCAAGCACCTTGTGTATATGCCATGTAAGCACATTTACTTCATACTTATGCAAGTACTTGGTCTTGACACTCATGCTCATGAGTTCATGCATCAGGTTGCTCTAACGAAATTGGAGTTAGTCCAAGCACTTGGAGGTTCACGGGTGCTGATGCAGCCTTAAGAGCTTGTGGACCTTGCAATGGTTTTAAGAAGTAGTTTTTTGGGTGGTATGTGCTTATGGGTATTAACTTTTTTCCCAAATATTCTCGTGCGGCAGTATTTTGTTTGTTGTGCTCTCCATTTTGATTTGTAAATGCGATACACCTTTTTGGTTAATTTCAATGTTGATGGAAGGTTTTTGGCATGTGTTAGTGATAGAACACTTTAAAATTTATTTTTATAGGTAAAGAAACTATGTAGGGAGTGTCTCTAACCAATAAAAGTCCAAGATATATACAACTAATATATTGCACAAGGATATTAAAAAAAAAATGTAGTTTTGCAAAGTTTATGATTTGCTCAATTTTGCATCAAGAAAAATTATAAGTTTTGCTCGGTTTATGGTTGGCTCAATTTTATTGGCTCGGATTTTGGGATTCCCCGTCATCAAGCACAACAAGCACCTCAAGCTTTGGACGGGTTCCCACCTCAAGCTCATCCCTAGCTTACCTAAGGTCAAAGGAATTTTAACACTAACCTTTGGAAGTCTTTAATGAAGCTAGCCCAATTAGGGTCTTTTAAGCTCCATTGGTTAGCCTTGGTCTTTGACAAACCATCTCTCATTTGGACACCTTTACCATTGGCCCCGTGTTGAGATAGATCTATAAGCATATTCTAACCCTTGTTCTTGTTTATTCTCCCAGATTAAATGATCAATTTAATATGAGAAAATATTTGGATCGGTTAGATATTAGATTTTATGAACCTCTCTCTCAAAATCATAGTCGTCCTCAACTATGATGTAGAAGAGATTCATTAGTCAATCTTGCTTAGCGGGTAGAGGATCCCTCTTTACCCTACGTCATCTTTTCAAGATGGATGACTAATCCATTTGGTGCTTGGGAGACATAGCTGCTGCAAGCATGTTTGCTCTTTAATCCATTTGATTCTCCCAAGTAGAGTGATAAATTATATTTGGTGTTTGAGAGACGTCGTCATCACAAACATGATTCTAAGCATCAATAGTATTTAAATTTGTACACAATGAAAAGAGAACTAGTCTTATAAGACAAAAACATTGGTCATTTGAAAGAAACTTGTACATTTTCTTACTCTAATGTAGCATTGTAAGCATTGACAAGGTTCATACCATCCTTACGTTGTATTCCTTGCATCCATCTAGCATCTTCAAAAGGATAATTTTTCAACTTAATAAGATATCGTCGCATAATCTTACCATACCATAATACCTTGTCTTCATGCCGAAGGATAGCTTTGGATTGTAGCACCTCTTCTTGGTCTTCGATTTCAGGAGAGTCTTCAATAATTGGTTCACTTGGTGGCTCTCCTTTGTAGGGCTTAAGTAGGCTCACATGAAAAGCATTGTGTATGAGCCAATGGTTGGGTAACTTGAGTTGATAAGCCATCTCATTTTGATGGGCTTCAAGATTTGGAAAGGACCATAGTATCTTTTTGCTAGTTTAGCATAATACTTTTGATGGCCCGTAGGATTTTTGCATGTGGTTTGCCTCAATCGAGCATTGGGAAACTTAAGTAAGACCCAATCATTTTCTTTGAATGTTAAGTCCCTTCTTTGTTTGTTAGCAACAACTTTTTTCCTTTGTTGAGGGATGGATATAGCCTCCTTAATCTTTTGAAAAGATTCTTGTAAGTCACGGCTATACTCATCGGCATCAAAGATCTTCCCATGTAATTTAAGTAGCAAGGGACTTTTAGGTCTTCCCTCAATGATTTCAAAAGGTTCTTTTCCCATAGAATTATGTATAGTATTATTGTACGCATACTCTATAAGAGGTAAGTACTTTTCCCATTGTGAGTGGTGATCTACATCTATAACAAAAGTCTTTAGTAGATCGAGTATCATAAGATTGACTATCTCACTTTGGCCATCCGTTTATGGGTGATAGGCCAAAGAGAAATTCAATCTTGTACCTAGATTTTCAAGGAGACCTTTCCAAAAATTATTAGTCATTCTAGGATCTCTATCTAACAAGATGGATGTTGGCAATCCATGGTGTTTGAAAATCTAAGATATGAAGAGAGTTATCAATTGGTGTGCCTTAATAGTCTTTTTGACAGAAATAAAATATGCTTGCTTGCTAAACCTGTCAACTTTTGTCCATATTTCCGTATTCCCATGGATAGACTTGTGTAATCGAAAGATAAAATCCATGGATATACTCTCCCATGGTGAATTTGGTATAGGCAATGGCTGGAGTAATCCAGGTTGCTTTCCTCTATCATACTTGGTCTTTTGGAATACCACACATTTTGAAACATACTCTTGTATGTCCACTTTCATGGTAGGCCAATAGCAGTAGGTTTCTACTCCTCAGAGAGTAGATTGAATGCCTCTATGCCCCGCATAGGGAGGCACATGGGATTCATACATGATTTTCTCACAAAAGGAGTGGGTAACACATAGCCTATTGCCGTTGGTGCAGGCAAAGTTGGTATGAGCTAGAAAGTGGTCTATGCCAATCAAAAGCTACAGGCAGGTGTAGTGCACAAGCCTAGGGCACGTATGGAGTCCCTGGGCTGACCAATGACATCGGGAATGTATGTCTGAAGCAATTTTTAGGCCAAAAGAGCTTGAGGATGGTCTAGATGGGATAGCAGATGAAGGTGCCAGAAGTGCCAAGTCAGTGCTTTGGAATGTAGTGTTCAATGTGCTCTAGAAGCCGGTCCAGATGGCTTGTCAAACGGAGACCTGGTGCTTAAGATATTGCAGTTAAAAGTTAGAAGGTGTTGCAGATCCTCGACGGGCAGGGAAAACCCCAGACAGATGTCAGCAGATAGATGCATAGAGCTTGAATTATGGAGCATGCCTATCTTGTCGGATTGCGGATCGGGGCTCTGGTTGGCAAGTTATGGTCGATTGCAGTTTTGGGGGGGTTGGGTCTGTGCCCACTTGTCCGCATTAGAGGATGTGCCATCTGACATTTCTTGAGCCTCGACAGGATTCTAGAGGGTAGCATGCATCATGCGGAGTAAACAAAATTGATGCCGTGTGATTCTGAGCCTCGAGCGCCAAGTTATAGATGAATAAAGTTTGGGGCAATTGCCCGGAGAAAGGTACCAAATTTATTTATTTATTTTGACGACCTCGGTTTGCGGCCTTGCGAGGATCAAGAGGTGGCAAGAGCTGAGCGGGTTGAAGTCCAAAAGGGGATTTGTCAATGGGTTTCTCCAATTCGGGCATGTAATCACTGAGCAGGAAGAAGCACGGCTCTGAAGGGAAAGACTTTTCATTTTCAAATTTTTTTTCAGGGGTTTTATATGCTCTTGAGGGATGAGGTCCCCCACAAGTTGCCACATGGCACGACATAGCTCCCACATGCATTGGAGGAAGCAGGGCGTCTGGGCTATATAGGCTAGGCCATGCGACCCTTTTGAAGTGTAGGTTGGAGAGAGGGGAGCTAGGAGCCCTGTTGGCTATGGCGCAAGCCCGTGGGGCGCTGAGTTGGCAAGCTCGTGGGGTGCTGCGTTGGCAGGCCTGGTGGTGCGTGGTGGCGCGAGGGGGCTGGAATAGCCTGTTTTGGCAACGGCTGGTGGTGCACCCGTGTACTGTGTAGGCAGTGGGGATTGATGATGTGGCCGCCCAACGGGGGGCCCTTTCACACGCGTGGCCCTTGAAGGGTTTTTTTTTTAAAGCCAAGAGGGGAGGCAATAGCGACATCGCTAATGCCCCCCTCCCCGGTGCATAATAAGGAGGTAGTCCTGTAGGCTGTGAGAGAGAGAGAGAGATAGAGAGAGAGAGAGAGAGAGAGAGAGAGAGAGAGAGAGAGAGAGAGAGAGAGAGAGAGAGAGAGTTCAAAGCTCGCCTCACCGAAAGGGGCCGCCACGTGTACAAGGAGTGGGTGGGGTCGTTTCAAGGCCGACCAAGAAAAGCAAAGGCAAGGAGGGAGGTCGGGACCAAAAGGGAGAATGGGGAGAGAGAAATAGAGAGAGAGGAGGCTGGTGGGGGATAGGTCAAGGAAAGGGCCGGATAAAGGTGGTCAAGGGGGAAATCAAAGAGGCAGTGGAAGAGGGGGCCTTCCAAAGGTTGAAAAATAAATAAGGGAAAATGAAAAAATAAAAAAAGCCTAGGCATTAGCGATGTCGCTAATGCACCCCCTCTCAAGTGCAAAAGGAAGAGAAAAAGAGGAAATGAAGCCAAAGGTGGCTACCTCCTCCCAAAGTTACCAAATGTGGATGCAAGGTGGACCAATTAGAGCCCAAATGCCCAAATTGAAAGGGGCACCCCTATATAAACCATTTTTGAGCCTTTTTTCATGCTTTTTGCCAGAGTAGGCTTCTTGCCAGGGCCTTGAGCCAGTGAGCCTGCAAAGAGCCAAGATAGAGAGAGAGTGTGAGTTCTTGGGTTGGCCTTTTTGTGCAAAGGTGTGTGCCTGCAAAGACCCAAGTGTGCGTTTTCTTGTTGGACGACCATGTGGGTGCACCGTTTGATGTAAATGAGTTGTAAAGGGTGTTTGAGCAGTGGTGAAGCCTCCATTGTGTTTTCTCTCGTGTCATTTTCCCTTCCCCCCTTCTCTTTCTCCTGCTTTTGTGTTTCCCCTTAGTGCCGATTGTGTGGATGTGTGTGCCCCCCCGGATCGACGGTGCTTTATGTGAGAGAGTGAGATTGAGCGGTTGTGTGCGTGTGCAAGGTGGAGACAGACCGTGGCAGTAGGTGTGCGTTGTGTGGTGGATTTGTGGAGTGTGTGAGCAAAGGAAATTGAGCAGGCGGTGGTCTACTAGTGAGAAGTGTGTTTTTGAAGGTGTTTTCTGAGAGGATATGGGTATTGTGGATACCCTGAGCTATAGAGAGGCCCTTGTGTTTTTGTCGGGTGTGTTCCCCCATTCCCCCTCGCCATCTTCTGGGGGCCCCACGGAGGAGTGTGTTGATGCTCCTAGTTGATGTCGAAGTGGTGATTTTGGTGCCCCCACTGAGGAGTGTGTTGATGCTCCTAGTTGATGTTGAAGTGGTGATTATGGTGCCCCCACTTAGGAGTGTGTTGATGCTCCTAATTGATGTCGAAGTGATGATTCTGGTGACGCCGAAGGTGCAGCCTTTGAAGAGCAGGTGCTGCTAGTGATGGCTTGGACAAGATTTCCCATTTTCACTTGGGTCAAAGATGTAGAAACCTGGCTTCAAGATTACGGATTGGTCGTGTTGGAAAGTGGTCTATCGAGAGAAGACGGTGCGGTACAGGTGTTCCCGCTCCTAGTTCATGGTAAAACGAGGCTATGGTTCAATAGCCTTGGTGAAGAAGAAGTGAAGCCCTAGAGACGGCTTTTTGAAGCAGATTTGTAGCGGATGCGCAGCTAGATGAAGTAAAGCGAAACCTGGATGGTTTGAAGTAAATCTTGGAGGGTGATTTTCAAGCGTTTGAGTGGGATTTTGAAGCCCTTTGGGGGAAATTGATCAAGGCAATTGCTACAGAACATGCCAGTTTTTTAAAGTTGAGTAAATTCATGGATTTCCTGCATGAAGAAGTGCATGATAAGGTGGAGATAGATGGCCTGGTGTCGTCTGAAGAGGCGATAGCTCTAGCGAAAGGGTGGACCAAAAAGATTTTGAAGAAGCGCGAAGCTAGGTAGGGTTTTTCAGGCACTGTGATGCCAAGGAAGTGTGATGCGATGGTGGCCGAGTTGTAGGTGGTACAAAAGGAAGTGCAAGTGCAAGAAGAATCAAGGGTTCTTTGGATACAAAGAGACAGATTGGTTCCTATGCCAAGGATGCCGACTAGAGCGGTTCCAATTGTGGAGGATGTGCAGGTGGATCCATAGTGGACAAAGGAGGTGCTGCCAAGTTTGAGTGCGGATGTTGAAGATCCATTAACATGTGGTGAAGGTCAAAGAGTGAAGTTTGCACACGAGGTCATAGTGGTAAAGCTAGAGGAGATTTCCGAGCTTGAAATAGGGGAAGAGATTGAGTCAAGTGACAGTAGTTCTATGGATGCAGACACGAGTTGGGAGACCGAGTTGTCTCAATCCAGGTATGATGAGTTTGACCTCTTGCATGTAAGTGGAGAAGCAGTAAATGTGTGAGAGGAGCAACATGAAGTGCAATCCGAGGTGCCTAGTGAAGACAAAGTGGAGCTGTCTAGACCTACTGGTGAAGAGCAGGTAAAGGTGATGTGTGGTGCCATGCTAATGGCCATGTTGGTGAAGTTAGCTCTAGAATGTGCCATAGTGGTGCTACAGGTGCAAAGTTATGCCAAAAGGCATAAAGCAGCCGTGCATGTGGAAGAAGACGAGGATGATGCGATAGAGAACGAGTTTTTCTCTTCCTTGGTGGAGCATGATGCAGTAGAAGAGCAGGTGGTTGCAGCCGACAAGCAAGTGGTGTTGTTTGAAATTGAAGGGACAGTTGACGAAGAGGAGCTCGACAATGCTGGAATTGAGTGCATGGAAAGTGAGAAGGGAAGTGCGGAGTCAAAGATAGAGGTCCTTCCTATGCAGTCAGTGCACTCTATGACAGGTAATACGGATTCCAAGGTGGTTTCCAAGCTTTCCAAGGAGCTTTGTGCGTGGTGGTTGAAAGGAATGGTGATTAAAGCAGTTGTGCAGTGGGCTGTTGAGCAAGTGCAGGATCTGCTAGATGAGGATCTAGCTTTACATGGATGGGAGGGTGGGTTAAGTATGTCAGGTATGTCGAGAGTGTTGGTTGAGCAAGATGGTGAGCATAATGGTGCTCTATTTGGTGTTCTTGGAGGTGCTTTCTTGCACGTGGGCAGTTTGCCAATGAGTGCTTAAAGTGGTAGAGGTATGTTGTTGGCGGTTTGGGTATGTAGTTGGTTAGGTGCCTTGGTGTGGCACTATGCAACGGTGTTATAGGTGGGCGAAAGAGACTAGTACATGGTGTTTGACCCAGGCGGTTGATGACAGGTAAATCAGGGGGTTGGGCAACCCGCTTGAGCAACGACGGCGGGTCACAGGTGCCAGTTTTGTACATGTGTTAGGTGTTTTGGTGGAGAGGAATTTAGAAATGCTAAAACAATTAATAAAATTAACTAATTTATCATTGGACCCCTTGGGAGGCCAACCAGTAGGCTTTAGGCACACCATGAGGGCAACATGAGGAGGAGCTTGACAAGTGTCCTATTTTCTTTCTTTGTACCAAGCTTGCCTTGTGTGAGGGTGTGTGTGTTCTCTCCCTAGCCCCTCCTCGTAGGGCTCGCTCCCTCCTTGTAGGGACGTTTGTTGACTTTGTGGAACACCTTACCCTCAAGCACCTTAGTCAGCAAGCATGACAAAGCACCTCAAGCTTGGGTAATGTTCCCACAAGCATCTCAAGCTAGCTCCCTAGTCGGCAAGCATGACAACCTCAAGCATCTTAGTCAACAAGCACGACAAGCACCTCAAGCACCTTATTCATCAAGCACAATAAGCACCTCAAGAACCTTAGTAATCAAGCACGACAAGCACCTCAAGTTTGGGTCGGGTTCCCACCTCAATCTTGGGCTTCCCACCTCAAGCTCAACCCTAGCTTACCTAAGGTCAAAGGACTTTTAACACTAACCTTTGGAGGTATTTAATGAAGCTAACCCTAAAGTCTTTTAAGCTCCATTGGTTAGCCTTTCTGTTTGACATACCATCTCTCATTTGGACCCCTTTACCATTGGCCCCGTGTTGAGATAGATCTGTAAGCACATGTCTATATTCTAACCCTTGTCCCTCCCATATAAAATGATCAGTTTAATATGAGAAAATCATTTGGGTTCGTTAGATATTAGATTTTATGAAAGGGATAGCCTAAATCCTGATATTAGCTGGTTAGTTGTGCATGATGCATGCATTCATCAATAATTTTTGGAAAAGAATAATGTATTCATGATGGATTTATGGGTGACATTGATTGGTTATACTTGCTTGAATTGTTTTTCTGCGAGGATCTATGTGGTATTAACAAGTTACTTAAATTATTATATCTCAAACTCCATGGCAAGAACTTGGAATAATAAAAAATAAAACTACTTACTATATCAAGAAGCGAATGTCTACCATAGATGTTTGCACAAAGTTGACTAGTGAGGATAACATAAAAGTGTAAGTAAAAGAAAATTTTACTTTGCACCAACTTGTTCGGGAAAACTTGAAGAAAACCAATGATACAATATCTGCATGAAGTTATTTAAATGTGCATAAGCTCGGAGGGTTCACTGTTTAGTACCCCCCGTATATAACGTGCGTTCGTGGGGTATTAAAAAAACTCCTCTTTTAACATGTCTAAACGAATAAAATGACCCCTTATTTTAGGATTTTTTTGTGCAAAACTGAATATAAAACCCCTTATTTTAATGTATCTATGTTAAATTGCCTTAAATTTTTTTCATTTTAAAACCCCTCCTTTTGAACTCACATTATACATTAACATGATTACATAGTGCACCCCCCGAGTGCACAAGAGGATGTAAAGTGATTGCTCCTCTATCAAGGTAGAGAAAACACGACCACAAGATAACAAACACACAATTAGGAAAATGAAAGGATCTTACAATGTGACAACACGCAAAACTCTATTTTGCTAGAAGAGGCACTCACAATTTGATGGAAGTCTGCCTTTGAGAAAATTGCTGCAACCACTTACTTGACATTAAAAAAGCATATTATAGCTACGCTCCGCTTGTTCCTTCAACTATTCAGACCAAGGAGGCTTCCCTTTCAATGGTGATTCAAAATTCCATGTAAGACAAGGGAAGCTAGAGCCTAAGAGTCCACTACCCAACCACCCATTATATAGGCAAGCTCCTGGCCCTTTGCCCTAGTTGGACTCCCCGTTCCACACCGCCTGGCCCTGCCCTTGTCTAGTCCGGCCTTGTCGGTGTCCTGGCATTACTCCCCCCTTTAGAAGAGTTTCCGTCCTCGAAAACAAAAGTGGAGAACCTCTTCTTAAGAACACTAATTTTTCCCAAGTGGCATCCTTCATGGATCCAGTTGTTTGGTTGACCGGAACACGGTTCAGCAGGAGGTTCAATGAAACAAAGAGTAACATCTTGATCATAGTGTGTAGACTCCATTTAGAACACACATGAGTATGCAAAACGAGTTTTTCACACAAAGATGTACCCTAAAGAGTACCTCTTTTCACTTTCCATGAAAGTAACTTGCTAACATGACTCATCAGCCAAGTTTAAGTCCTTGACTTGTTTTCCAAGTTCAACAGTAAATAACCCCACTATAACTAGTGTTCAAGGTGTTAAGTATGGAGCCTGATTTACCCTTGTAATTTTCTGTTGTAAAAGCGCACATTTGTAAGGCCCCCATTATGATGAGAAGCCATCGTGCGTGAAGGTAAATCACTCACCGGAAACCAAAATTTTCACAGTCAAAAACCAGGGGCAACTTTAGGGGCCTCGAGGGCGAAAGCCCCCTGAGACTTTTTTTTCCCCTCATCGGAATATTCCTTTTCGTCGGAATATTATGGCCGGTCGGCGGCCGAAAAGTGGTCGGAAAACAACCGGTCAGTTGGCCGGTGGCCAGTAGTCAATGGCCGGTGGCCGGTGGTCGGAAGTCAATGGTCGGTGGCCGGTGGCCGAATTCAATGGCCAGTGGCCAAATTCAAAAGCGGACTTGTCTTCTCAAGGGCGGCCACACATGGGCGGATTGGAGGGTCCGATTTGGACTTATTCGCACAAGGGCTGCTACACATGGCTGCCTCTCATAAGAGAGAGCAGCCCTTTTGGCATATAAAAGAAGGCCATTTCTACACACATTTCATAGTGTGAAGTTGATGCAACAAGGTGAGTGTGAGGTAGTGAGAGTGAAGCAAGGCGGGAGCTCTATTAAGGGTTTAATCCTTTTGTAAACTACTTCTTCTTTTGAAGTGCTAAAGCCATTGAGTGGCTGCTTTCCCGTGGACGTAGCCCACATTGGGTGAACCACGTATATCGTGTGTACTCTCTCTCTCTCTCTCTCTCTCTCTCTCTCTCTCTCTCTCTCTCTCTACTCTATAATCTCTTGTGTGTGAAAATCTATCTCTCTCCATTAAGTAATCTACTCAAAAATCTATTTAGCTACGTCTTATTTCCTAACAGCTGGTATCAGAGCAAGGTTTGCTCGTAGCTAAATTATCTCAAGGAAAGGATTCCTTGAATTGAGTGGGAGTTATGGCGGAGGAAGGGAAGCTCAAGATTGAGAAGTTCAACGGCAAAAACTGTTAGGGTATAGACGTCTGTGCCTTGCCCAGCCACCCAGAGTCTGGGCGCCCACTGACTTGTATACCTTATACATAGCATAAGTGTATAGGGGGCTGCTCACTCTTTGAGTCTCCCCACCCACATCGTGTGTGTGTCTCCTTCTCTCTCTCTCACTCTCCGTCTGTGGTGCTCCCCGATCCCCTTCAATTGGTCTCAGAGCGTAGGTGCGGAGGGAGCGCGTGTGTGCACAGTCACGACGACAACGGAGAGCCAGTTTCATTCCCGAAATCGTGTCCGTGCGCGCGCGCACTTTCAAGAGTGCAAACAGGGTTTCGACTTCGGCATCGGCAAATTCAGCTTTCCGAGAGCGTTTCCACTAGGTGTCCTAACGTTTTACCCCCCTTTCAAAGCCATTCGAGCCATCAAAAACTTCATTCGAGCTACGGTTGAGGAGCTACATTTTTCAGCCCTCTTTTGGCAGTTTATGCTGCGTTTTTGGGTCGATACGGAGGTTTTTTGGCACAGCTTTCACACCCGAACTCGGATACATGTGATCCCAGGAGTCTACCTTGGGGATTTGGCACGCTCCGGATGCGCTCGTCATATCAAAATTTTAAAATTCTGAACGCTGAATTTTTTTTGCAGCAGCAGCAGTTGTTTATTATGTGTTGATGATTCCACACACGGTTTGCTCTCAGATGTGAGAGTGATATTTGCTGCAAGTTTCCTCACAGGTGGGAGGATACGATGTATGCCTTATGTGGTTTGATGCTCAGGGAGACTAATGTGATTGCATTTTGAGCTCGGCAATGTATGCCTCGAGCATGTTTTTTGGCAGTCACAGGTAGATCAGATATTTGTGTACTAGATTTGCAGGTGTTTGCAATGATGTATGCAAAGTGTGGAGATTGGTGCATGCATTTGGAGTGCGTTTTGATGCGCTTTGGTTGCTCATGGTTTTGAGCGTGCAGTCAGTTTGGTTACTGGTTTTGTGGCCATTTTACTAACAAAACTCTGGCGAAATTTTCCCAGGAGTTTTATGCGTATCATTTATGCGATCTAGGTAGAGATTGCGGGTTGCACTCAGCATTTGCGTGCGGTGTTCTCTGCAGGTGGGAGATTTGTGCGTGTGTATGCATCGATACCGCACAGTGTGGGCTTGGTGATTAGCTCACGGGTTTGACAGGCGTACAGTTATCTTGGCTCACTCACAAGAGTGAATATTGTGATGTATGCTTGTGTGGCTACGAGCTAGGTAGTCGGATTCGAGCACTAATGGCTTGAGGTTTTTCAACAGGTTTCAGCTACAGGTTTACAAGTTACAGACAGGTTTGAGGACTTATTTGGGCGCTGAATTTTGAGCCATTGTTTCCTCTTTGCAGGTGTCCATGTATGGCTCAGTTGTAGGCTGATTTGGGACACATTTGTGACTTGTTTATGCAGCTATTTAAGAGCTGAATTTTGGGGCTGTTTTGGGGCTGATTTGCAGCCATATTTGCAGACTTTTGTTGATGCGATTCGAGCCAGTTTAGGGCTGATTTGGTTGACATTTGCTACTCATTGTTGGTTGCTCTTTTGTGAGCATTATGGCTGATTTTTCATTTGACTTCCAGCGTTATGGTCTGACACAGTTTGATGGTGTAGATTTTGTTGCTTGGAAGGAACATATGCTTGTTGCATTGGTGGATGTGGTTTATCGGCGAAGCCCAATTCTATGCGTGATGATGATTGGCAAGATCTTGATGAGTTAGCCATGTCTACGATTTGTTTGCATCTGGTTGAGTTTGTTTACTGGCAGGTCTCGAGGGAGACTACAACTCATGCTTTATGGCAGAGTTTATATGCTATGTACGTGACATCCATGTATACAGGGAAGTCTAGTCCCACTTCTATGTCCATGGGAGAGATTGGTCCCACACGCAAGTCTCGACGGCATAGAGACTTGACATGTTGGCATTGTGGACATAGAGGGCACATTAGGCGTCGATGTTTTAGGCGTTTGAGACAACGGAGGCGACAGATGCGTGATGCAGATTTGGGCATGACAGATGCTAGTGAGATCAATACGGTGGTTACTGAGTATGCTTGTGACGGCGATGTCACATTTACATCTAGCTTGTCTTCAGACGATCTTATGTCTACGGATTGCATATCGGATTGCACATTGTCTTCACATTGGTTACTAGATTCAGATGCTACTTTTCATGTCACGTCGCATCGTGAGTGGTTTAGCACGTTTTCTAGTGGGAGACTTGGTTGTGTGCACATGGCTGATGGTGCTGTGTTTGACATTGAGGGTACAGGAGACGTATGTTTGTCCTTGCCCAGTGGTATGAGATTTACCCTGCGTCATGTGCGTTATGTGCCAGATCTGAGACGGGATTTGATCTCAGTCAGACAGTTACGAGATAGTGGATGTCGGGTATCGTTGCTTGAGCGATCTTTTGCGTTGCATTTGGGTTTGCTAGTGATTGCGAGAGATGCCAGGAGTGGTACAGGTTACCCATTGCATGTGGATCACGAGAGAGACGGTGTTGTCTCTGACATTCTAGAGCATGAATAGACAGGTTTGATAGTAGGTCTTGGCTTGTGTGGTAGACTGACAGGAGGACGTTGTGCAAGAGTCTATGATACGGAGTTTGAGCAATATAGAGGTCTAGTGTGTCATAGCAGATTGAATGGTCATGTTTGCAGTGGATGATTGCAGAGGAGGCTGAGACGTCAAACGATTATGCAATCATTTCTTTCTTACTATGATCGACAGTGAGCATGGGGATATGTGTGCAGGATATGTCTTCCAGCAGACACCTAGAGCAGTTGGTTTTCTCTGAGGTTGCACAACAGGTTGATGCGTCTTTTGTGGACAACCAGGAGATGCATGTGGCTGAAACGCCTTGTCAGTCAAAGATGCCTATTGCCAGGGATATATATGTTGATGCATGCTCTGTAGAGCTAGCAGGGCCCGCTAGCATTACATCGGCATTCGGGGGTCTCATGTATGAGATGTTGATCTTGAGACCAGATATCGCAGCTGCAGTGGGAGCATTTGCAGTTGGGGTTGTCAGTCGTTTGTTGACTGATGATGGCATAGTGCACGAGGGAGATATGCAGGTATTGCGTACATACTTGCAGTACGTGTGCGGTACGTCTGGTGGTGTATGGACTTACACATGAGCAGGACAACCGGATGCACACGATCACAGCCAGCCAGTGGGCATCGATTGAGAGCGGTTTTCTCTCGCCTTTTGTAGTCTTTAGACTAGGTTCTCTTGCTTAAAGGCACAGTCGCCTTTAAGTGGGAGGTTGTTGGGGTATAGGCGTCATAGCATAAGTGTATAGGGGGTTGCTCACTCTTTGAGTCTCCCCACCCACATCGTGTGTGTGTCTCCTTCTCTCTCTCTCTCTCTCTCTCTCTCTCTCTCTCTCTCTCTCTCTCTCTCTCTCTCTCTCTCTCTCTCTCTCTCTCTCTCTCTCCGTCTGTGGTGCTCCCCGATCCCCTTCAAAAACTACCAACATTGGAAGATGCAGATTGAAGACTATCTCTACCAGAAGGACCTCTATTTGCCACTACGCGGTCTTGCGAAGAAGCCCGCAACAATGGCAGATGAAGCATGGATTGTCCTTGATCGAAAGGCACTGGGAACAATCCGGTTAAGCTTGGCGTCAACGGTGGCCTTCAATGTTTCGGAGATGAAGACCACGGAGGACTTGATGAAGTCACTTGACGACTTCTACGAGAAACCATCGGCATCCAATAAGGTATTTCTTATGAAGCGCTTGTTCAATCTAAAGATGGCAGAGAATGGTTCAGTTGCAGAAAACCTAAATAACTTTAACACAAACATAAGTCAACTTCAATCGTGGAAGTGACAATTTCAACGATGACGAAGTGCGAGCTTCCTTATACTATCATCTCTACGGATAGTTGGGACAGCCTTGTGATGGCTATAAGCAATTCTATTTATGGCACAAATACTCTTAAGTTTGATGATGTTGTGGGTGTTCTCCTAAGCGACGTGGAAATACGAAGGAGAAGCACAGGAGAATCATCAAGTGCTGCACTGTCAGTGGAAACAAGAGGAAGGCCTAAGGAGAGGTTCAAAAACCAAAAGGGTCGTGATCGCTCAAGGCGGAGCAAGTCACGCACAAAGTCAGTTCTTGAATGTTCCAACTGCGGCAAGAAGGGCCACGTCAAGAAGGATTGTTGGTCCAAGAAGAAGAAGGAGGCACAGCCTCAAGACAACAAGCCAACATCGGAGGCCAATGTGGCAGGTAAAGTAAAGCAAGATGCTCTAATTCTCTCATTAAACAACGTGTCTAATTCCTGGATAGTAGATTCCGGGGCTTCATTCCATGCAACACCACACATGCAACATTTCCAAGATTACACCAAAGGTAATTTTGGGTATGTATACTTGGGAGATGATGAAGCTTGTGAGATTGTCGACAAAGGTACAGTTTCTGTCAAAATTGCTAACGGAAATGAATGGAAGCTTAAAGATCTTAGGCATGTTCCTTCTCTTCGCAAAAATTTGATCTCTAAAGGACAATTGGTCGATGAAGGTCACAACATTGCATTCGGAAACAAACGGTGGAAGATCTCAAAGGGATCTTTGGTGGTGCTTGGGAGGGAGAAAGGGTCAGGTACACTTTACTTGTTGTACTATCAGCACGCAGCCTTCAGCTTGTGCAGCAACTACAGAAGTTGACAGTGTGGTGTGGCACTACCGGCTTGGGCATATGAGTGCCAAAGGAATGCAAATCCTTCAAACAAAGAAGCTTCTACCAGGTTTGAAAGAAGTGGACTTCGAGTTCTGTGAAGATTGTGTTTATGATAAACAAAAGAGGGTAAAATTTCAAAAATCAGAAAATGAAAGAAAAAATAAAAAACTTGAGTTGGTTCATTCTGATGTTTGGGGTCCTGCAAGTACACCATCACTTGGTGGCTCATTGTACTATGTAACATTCATAGACAATGCGACTAGAAAAACATGGGTTTATGTCATGAAGAATAAATCCGATGTATTTTCCATATTTCAAAGGTGGAAAGCCTTTGTGGAGAATGAAACAGGTACCGAAGTTAAATGCCTTAGATCCGACAATGGAGGTGAATATTGCAGCCAAGCTTTTGAAAGCTTTTGTGCTAGCAATGGCATTTGGAGGCAAAGGACAACCCCAAGGACACCTCAACAAAATGGGATTTCGGAAAGGATGAAAAGGACAATCATGGAGCGAGAACGAAGCATGCGGCTACATGCAGGCCTACCGCTTGAGCTTTGGACGGAAGCTGTAAGTACGTCTATGTACTTAATCAACCGATCACCCTCAACGGCATTGGATGGAGGAGTTCCAGAAGAGGCATGGACAGGTAAACCGGTGAATTATGCATTTCTCAAAGTGTTTGGGTGTGAGGCTTTCATGCACATAGATAGAAGCCTAAGATCAAAGCTAGATGCAAAGTCCAAAAAGTGTTTCTTCATTGGCTATGGAGAAGGTGACTTTGGGTATCGCCTATGGAATCCTGAAGATGGTAAAATCTTAAGGAGTAGGGACGTAATTTTTAACGAACAAAATATGTACAAAGAAATCAACAGTTGGTTGAATAACCATCGTGGTTAACGTGAAAGATCCACAAACACCCAAACCAAGCCATGACCTCTATTGGTGATTGGTAGACCGAAAAGTAAACTCATTGAGATATGCACAGAGAGTGCAAAATACTTCATAAGCAACAAGTTGAGGAATATGCATGCCGTTCCAAATTAGCCTTTGCTAAACACTAGGGCCTATAACACCTAGTGTGCATGCATTTAGCAAAAAACAGATCCGAACTTGTATATCCATGGTGATCCTTGCCAATACTTATGGCAAATGTGATGCGCCTAGCACACATTAAAAAGGAATGTAAATAGTTCTAAAAATAAAATAAATACTTTCAGTTGTAATATTGTGCAAGCCTTGCTGAAACGTCTGAATCATAATAGAAGGTGAAACATTGATCACTTCTAGGTACAAACAATGAAACTTTTTCATTAACAACTTAGAGCCTTGCTATATGTATAAACAACCATCTGTAATGTTGTTTAGTAGTACTTGTACGTGAACAAGTCATGCTAAGTATCCGACAATTTCTAACCACTGAAATTGCTCCTGATACCTCGTGCTACAAATGGTCTAGAAAACTTGATTGGACCAGCACTTAAGGACTTTGTCGTGACACATACTTGATATAGTGGGCACCATTGTTATTCCCAGAGACTCATATTCTCCACATGTGGAATATGTCTCATGTAAGAATGTCTAAAAAAAGAACATCCTTCAAGTACAAGATGTACTTGTGCGTGGAGGTAAGCGGAAACACTCTGCGACGGGAGTGAGAGGGATCCTCATTATCCTTGCTCCACACTGGCTAAACCAAACTCCTTGAGTCCCTAGACCATGTTGTATCCCATGTGACAACATGTGCCAAATCGAATCCTACAAGTGGATTCATAACAGCATAATGTACATTGGACACTACGGCCCAAAATACTTGTTTTGACATGCCCTTGGAATGGCCCTTAAATATTCAAGCGTATTTAAACGACTTGAAAAAACCAAGCAGTGCATACTAAAAACTGGAATAACACCAAATCAATAGATGCATACGTGGAGATTGAACTGAATGTTCACTTACCCGTATTCAAATACAGAGGAACACGTCGTCCACGTCTGAAAAAACAAGCAACATTGCACCGGAAACCCTGGGTGTTGCCGTTACAATCCAAACCCTTTGAGTAGAATCTACGTAGTCAAACCCTTTGGTAAGACCCTTTATAGAAACTGCTCGATTAGTAGGTAACGGTAACCAACATAGTCAATCGTGTACAGAATGATTTGGAATCAACTTGAGAAGGTGAATTCTTCTGCCATCGCGTGGTATAGTGCGGACTTCTTTCCTTGAAAGTATAACGAGAATAGATCAATTGTGATCCTCCATGACTATGGGGTTATTTAGTAAGCACCCGCGGGATCTTACCCCAGAACAATGCGTCCATAGACACTCGTAGTGCTATAGAGAGAGCAAGAAATCCACACCAGTGAGAAGCCTAGCTCGTATCAATATCCATGTTGTCTCAACTGTTTGCTGCCTGTAGACTCCATTGTATAGATCAGCTGATGTAAGTGCAAGAGTATCAAAAACTCAACTTGAGCGTCGCACTAGAAACATATAGTGCAAAAATGACACCCTAATCCTCCGAAATGACAAGACTCAAGCTTGTTCATGAACATCGGTGTATTCGATGTGTACTCCATTGGGCAGATCTATTCGATCATAAGAACAGTCACCCAAGGAATGCCAATAGTTGGATCCTACCCAAAATTCGACAATGGCTCTTAGCCAGCCTGTGTGTGGCTCCTAGCTCTTACGGCAATTAGTGTTCAATTGATAAACCGATGAAAACTAATGTGAATAGAATCTTGGCCAAATTCTAGCTGAGAGTTGGAGCACCTTGGCTCATGCTGACTCCCAAACAAAACATGTAACAAAAGCTTCTTAGAAAGTTTTCATTATTCTTGAGAGAAATAAGAGAAAGAGAGAGAAGAAGAGCATGCGGGGCTAAGGAACTTTCCTTAAATTTCTAGTGTGTGTGTGCCCAGAATGTGTGCCCTTAGGCATCTTATGCCTATTTTGCAGCTTATCCTATAAGCATACAACAATCTGTCTGTATGATGCTCTCATCGAGAGAGGCAACAGAAAGCAATTAAAATCCTTACCATCTACCGTGTATGGGTCGTGACTGTAGGAGGATGAGTTGAATAGGACACCTTGCCGGAGAACCTAGTCAAAATTTTAGGTGCTTTTTAGTGTTGTTGTGTGTTGATAGCAACCAACAATCATATTAACAAGCCATCATTAGTCTGTCCTTGACAGAGTTGCGAGTGTGATAGCGGAAGCGTAATGCATGAAGCGGTAGAATTGAATCCATCGCCCTAGCATGCCTTGCATGCAGAATTGTAAGCCCTTGCAGAGAGTGATGGCCTCAACCCTGAGAACCAAAACTATAAGTGCCTTGCACAGTGTAGACTGGTAGGGATTCTTAAGTGCCTTGCACAGTTTAGACTGGAAGGGATTCTGTGAGCTGAGATTCCCTATTTTGCCAGTTCCCCGAATCTGTGTTTCCTATAAAATTTCCAAAGAACTTTGCTTTGCACAATGACAAGAATTGCCAAGTAAAGTATAAACAGGAAAAAAACAAGAAAAACTTAAACTTGGCTAACCTGGGGTCGTTGCTATAACCAGCTGGCCTGATATTCTGTGGAAGAAAACTCGCTTAAAAATGGTGCATAACCCTAGCCATGTCTGCTGCACTAGTGGGAGATGTCGTATGTACAGATACATCCCTTGTATCATATACGCCCGTCGGTCATGTAATGAAATAGCCTGCAAGCATTTTGTCAAGTCCGTCCCAAGTTTGTATGCTCATAGCATAGACCAAATGTGGGGAGCCGCAGTGCAAGATGCATAAATAGAAGCCGTTTGTTCAAAGCAACCTTTGCTTGACAAGTTGGCATTGTGAAAATTCATATGGTGGTCAACAATGCATTCAACTTCTAGCTCTAGATGTTAATGTTTTTTCCACGATGCTTCATGTACCTATATTGCATGTTCCCTAGCAGGGTGCAATAGCTTGGAAATGAGTATGCCTCCAATGCATGGAGTCGTGCTCCCAGAAATCATGCTTTACGCCATCTCGAGTTAGCACAAGGAGGAGAGATCAAAAATTAACAACCGACGTAAGGCACAAATCGGTTTATTGGAGTGTCAAAATTGAAGGCGATGTCGTATGTACAGATACGTCCCTTGTATCATATACGCCCATCGATCACGTAATGAAATAGCCTGCAAGCATTTTGTCAAGTCCGTCCCAAGTTTTTATGCTCATAGCATAGACCGAATGTGGGAAGCCATAGTGCAAGATGCATAAATAGAAGCCATTTGTTCAAAGCAACCTTTTGCTTGACAAGTTGGCATTGTGAAAATTCATATGGTCGTTAACAATGCATTCAGCTTCTAGCTCTAGATGTTAATTTTTTTTCCACGATGCTTCATGTACCTATATTGCCTATTCCCTAACAGGGTGCAATAGCTTAGAAATGAGTATGCCTCCAATGCATGGAGTCGTGCTCCCAGAAATCATGCTTTACTCCGTCTCGAGTTAGCACAAGGACGAGAGATCAAAAATTAACAACCGACGTAAGGCACAAATCGGTTTATTGGAGTGTCAAAATTGAATGAGAGAGACAGAATCCGTGCTTCACGGATAATGGACATGCCATGCATGTCAAAAATTGTGTCAAGAATCAGCAAAGAAGCAACCTGCGGTGCATCATCAATCACTGCTACCTTGATTGGACAAGAATAATTCTTGAAGCAAGAATTGACTTGTGCAAATTTCTCGAATATCTCCTGCAATGTAAATCATACATAAAATGAGGAAACCTTAAAAGCATGAAACCTCAAACCTGTTGATTAGTCTGAATCCTTGTGCTCTGGTTGAACCTTGGTCTAGTCAAACCACGAGCACATCCCTTGGAGCATCTTGACAACATGCACTTTGTCGATTTTTTTCTTGAAAGCTGGCTAACACTTTGTGTTGCCAAGTGCATGTGTTACTAGGCCAGTTACGGCTTTCAGCAACCACCCAAAACACACCTTGATTTGCATATCTATGTGACATTCGGATATTGTTGAAGGTTTGCATGCTATAAACCGGATGCTTTCTAGTCTCGTTCTTGCATTTGCATGCCTAATATGCTCGAAAGCTTGTGTTCGGGCCCACCATGGCAAAACCCTGCACCATGGACGCCTTGCGAAGCCTATGACGGTGGCCTTTGCCACACGACGACATGCAACATGTTGGAGCACATTTGCCGCCAGCATTGGATGCCTAGCATCGGCTGCAGCCCTTAGCAAGAGTGGGTGCCCAAAATAGGGCGCCCAAAAGACCCTTTATTTATTAAAAAAAAATAGAAAAAACGTGAACTTCCCTGGCTATGGTGGACTTTTGCAGCCGACTGCGCACAAGAGATAACGAGATGACCCTGGTTTGCGTTGCTCGCATCATCGCGCTCACGAAGCGAGTTTTTCTCCTCAACTCGGTGCGCTTCTACCGAGCCTGACTCCTCACCGATTTGCTGAGGTCAAAAAAGTTATCCCTCCCGACACAAGGGTCGTTTCCCCCGTGGCTTTCAAGACTCCTCCCAATCTCTGTGTATCGAAGAGGCCATGCCCATGGCCTGCAGAATCTCCTCCCTTGCTAGGGGGCTTGTCCACTCTAGATAAGGGTTCATCCCCGCACCCTGTTGACTGAGATCCCTTCTCCTAGAACCAAGAATCCATGCCCGCCATGGGAAAGAGAGAGAGAGAGAGAGAGAGAGAGAGAGAGAGAGAGAGAGAGAGAGAGAGAGAGAGAGAGAGAGAGAGAGAGAGAGAGAGAGAGAGAGAGAGAGAGAGAGAGAGAGAGAGAGCTCGGAAGAGCAAGAGAGAGAGACCATGCATGCAACCTTGGCTCATGCAACCTTCCTCCCCCCTCCTCCATGGCTCCTCCTCCCCTAGCCACCATCTTAAAACATGGTGAGGGCGAGCAGTGGACGGTTGCATGTATACACGCCCACCTTTGAAGAGATCTTGTGGTACATAGACTTCATCTTGCTTGCTTGGTGGCAAAAAGTGAGGTGGGAGGGGGAGAGAAAGGAGAAGAGCTTTCTTGGTGTAAGAATGGGAGAGAAGGGGGAGGAGTCTTTTTGGTGCTATATTGGAGGTAAGAGAATGTGGATGATCTCATTAGGTGTGTCAATGGTGGCAGGTGGAAGAGGGAGAGAAGGACGAGGAGCTTGCATGGTGCTCACCAATGGAGGTGGGAGAAGGTGAGTAGAGAGAGAATGTCGGAGTAGAGGATGAGTATGATTGTTGCAGCAATGGAGGGCTTGGGAAATAAGCCCTAGAGAGATAAAATCACTTTCTAGATATGGGGTAGGCTTGGGAAAACTTTTAAGAGTTTGAAATAATGTTTTGAAAAGGTTTATCACAAAATATTTTTTTTTGGATTTCAAGTGCACATCTTTTACTTTTAAAGGTTCAAATTTTCGTTTTTGACTATAATATAGGCTGTGGGGGGGGGGGGTTGTTAAGGAGGAAAAATACTAATTTCAAATTTCAAATTTTTAGGGTATTTTCAAATCCGAGTCAAAAATGGGGGGAAATGAGGTCAAAGGGGTCCCCCCCCTCCCCAACCTTCTCACTAGGTAAGAAGCCTTTAGGATGTGTAAGACTACCTTGTCCCTCTACTTTTTTGAGAGTAAAGAGTGTGTCCACCACCCTCTTCCTATTGGCTAGCCTTTAATTAACATTAATCCCAAAGGGTTCCTAGAGGGTTCATAATTTTCCTAATGGCTTTCAGATACCTATTCTTGACTAGAAATGCTATTTTTTGGTCTTTCGGGCTTACCTTAGGAGTCCAAAACATGAAAACTCTAAACTTTATAAATAAACTCATTGATGAAAATGTAAAGAGTGAGATAGATCGGAATTCCACCTTGGTTTCTACTTAACCTACTCCTAGACAAATAAGCAAGAAAGTAATGGAAAGTGTCTACAAACACTAGGTTTTTTCTCGTTTTTCTTATGGAATGAGTATCAACTCTTAGACTCTGACATAGCCTAATTTTTCAACCATTCAAAAATAACATAATGTATTCCTCAAATGTTCTTGGCAAGTATGACTACTCCCAAGACACCTCTACATAGATAAAGACAATACTTCTCAACTATGCGGTTTCTAAAAGTTGGTGTGTTACTCTAGGTAAACCTAGAGGAAGTGTTTTACTCTAGATAAACCTAGAGGAAGTGTTGCACAATAATATCCAAATGTTGAGGTTTTTTCTAGCTTAGATTACCTTATTTCTGGCAGTGGTGCCAAATGTAAGTTCGGGGGTTTCCAAGCCTCACTCTACCTTGTTGTAGGGATAGCAAGAACCACATACATAGATGTCATATTATGAATAGATTCAACATGACTAATACATGGAGGCTACAAGAGGTTGTCAATATTTTGTAAAACACACTCAATTCTTATCAACTGCCACGCTCAACTGTATGTCAGACATCAAAAATTAATCGTAACATCTGCAAGAAAACCTTGACAATTCACCAAGCAAATGAAGCCCAATCATTACCAAAATTATAGGTCAGGTAGACAAAGCCTAAACACACATGTCTAAGGTCTCAAATCCACATTTCAACCACTTTTAAACAAAAAAATTTATTATGTGCAAGGTTGTTTTGACCTAGTCCGTTTTGGCTCAAAATGCCCTCAATAACTTAGTAATGTTGCCCTAATCCCTCTCCTATGCTTAAAATGCTAAGTGGAAGCTTAAAACTTGTTTATAAACTGATTAAGAAGAGTATTATCTGCACAAACTCACAAAATCATCGCAAGAAACTTACAATGTCACGTAGACCTTTAACCTGTGAACATAATAAAACAGGTTGCACATCAAACAAACAATCTGTGAGGGAGTTATGAGCAAGAGAAGATTGTAGGAGAGTACACAGAGCTTATATATGTATGCTTATTATCAAAAAACCTAATAAGGTTTTTTTACAAAAATTGGCCTTTTTACCTTAGCAAAGGTTTTAAAAATGTCAAAAGACTCAAATCTAGGCAAGAAAGGACTAGAGATAACATACGCCTAATTACAAGCTAGAAGCTCATAGCCATGACTACCAACTTTACATTGTCGTAAAGAATAATTGAAATTATAACTTTAGATATGATAAATTTTTTATAGAAAAATTAAGAGAAGCTACAATATTGAGCTTAAAAAATGGGTTGTTTTGTTAGCTTGCTGCTAACAGTTTTCCATCCAAAAAGCTTCAAAATAATTTAGCTCAAAAGTTAATCAAGGAATGTGAACCTTATTACTTAATTATTGAAACTCTTTATAAGAGAGGAAAAGATGACATTCTTAGGTGTTGCACTCCTGAGGATGAGTATTTGTACATTTTGTAAGAAGCATAAATGGGCGTATTTAGACGTCACTTTTCAGGAGCTTTGAATGCTAGAAAAATGTTACAATCAAGCTATTGGTGGATCACCTTATTATAGGATGCATCAAGTTTTGCAAAAGGGTGTGATGAATGCCAGCATTACAAAACAACACAGTGGAAGGATAAAACGTCCTTACATCTTATTAAGGTCACCCAACAATTTGAAAAGTGCGGCTTAGACTTTGTAGGTCCCATTAGTCCCACGGCCTGTAAAACTTAATCTTGGTATATCATCATTGCCACTAATTATGTGATGAAGTGGACTGAAGCTAACAGTACAGGCAAGACTGATGCAAGGAAAACATCTAAGTTTCTCTTTGAGAACATTATTATATGATTTGGATGTCCCTTTGAAATTGTGTGTGACAATGATATCCATTTTTTAAATGAGGTGATAAGAGAACTCAAATCAAGTTTCATGATATCCCACCACAAGTCTACACCTTATAAGTTATTATCCACAAGAAAATGGCCAAGCCAAGAGTACCAAAAAGTCTCTAAGTTCTATTTTGACTAATATGATAGAGGCTAATTGTATAGATTGGGATTTGAAACTTATATCGAGTCTATGGGCTTATCATACTACTGATAAAGTGGCTATTAATTGCACACCATTCAAGATGGTATATGGCCAAGAAATAGTTATGCCATAGTTGTTTGTCATTCCCAATCTTTGAGTAACTTCTCAAAAAGGTTGGGATGGTAATCCCTTAATCTAGCATTTACATATCCTTGAGAGGCTAGAAAAAGAGAGGCAATTAGTTGTCCAGAATGCTCTTATGGAGAAGGATAGGCGAAAGAAGTGGTTTGGCTGCCATTTAAAGAATAAGGATATCAATTTTGGTGATAAAGTCCTTATGTATGGAGTACTTAACAAAAGGAAAAAGTTGAAATATGTTGGACAAGGACCATATAGAGTATGTGAAATACCCCACAAGGTATCATTTTTGTGGAGACTCTAGACAAACTTGAATTCCTCAATAGGCATAAATTCAAAAGATACTTTGATCTCTTAAGCCAAGGAAAATTATGTGCCATCCATACAAAAAAAGCAGCCAAGGCACAAGCAAATTTGAAAAATATCAAGCCCAAATTGAGGCATGAGAATGATATCAACATATTAGGTTCCAACAAGAGGCTAAAATTGGAGTTACACCTGCATTCCAAGTTGAAACAATTGGCAATTCTATAGACTCTAACCTACCTCTACGATACCCAATTGATTTAAATAGCTCATATGAAAAGGTACTATATATGAATTATTGGAGACAAGAGCTCAACATAATTTTCTGTCCTAGTTGGGGTAAAAAGTCCACTAGTGTATATGGCCGGGGACCCGTTTGAAAGAAGGATAAATGTGGCAACGTGAGAAATTTTTTAGACAAAGTTGGAACATATAGTGATACACCAAGTGGGGTAAAAGATATGGTCCAATCATTTTTAGGTGTAAGTAAGGGGAAACCACCTCCTTTGTTCAAGGATGTTACAAGCCCCCCAAGGGTCTAGTGAGGCAATGGTTTTGGTTCAACATTGCTTCCTCATTGATCATAACATAGAGACAAAACCCAAAGCTCCAATTCACGTGGGGACAAACTTGGCTGATGTAGAGGTCAATGAGGTGGATATAGAGCAGAGTGTTGTGTAGATGAAGGAACTCATGTAGCTGTAAACACACTCAATTCTAGTAGTATTGGCAATTCAATCCACATTGGGAATCTTGTACCTAGTACACCTTCAATGCATATTATGCAACATATAAGGCTTAACCTAAACAAATTAAAACATTCATCCGAACGATATCACTAATTCAATAAGTTCATGGCAGAATCTACAATCTAAATATGCAAAAGAGATTTTTAATCATTTATCATTGCAAAGGGTTCAAAAATGGGAATTTGCTGCAATGATTTTACAAATGTATTTCAATCATCATTTGGCACCACAAGCCTACATTGGGTGATAGTGTACATGTTTTATGCTATCTAACTGACAAGAGTGTATGTACAATTTTGTGGGAGAGAATAGAATATTCTTCCAAGAAAAGGTTGAGGGCTTGCTTGCACTTCCATGAAAAGGTTGAGGGCTTGATTGCACTTTGACACCCAAGTGAGCTAATATGCGGATTTATCTTGGGAAAATTACTTCAACAATTCCAATATATGCTTCATTAGGACATACAAATCATGTGATTTTGTATGAATTGGTGGGTTGTTTGTAGGTATGCATTATGGGGAAACCACCAATACCTCTTCTTCCACTCTTTTTGTGTAGATGATTTCACTTTGAGAGGACTGACTGAACGGGCACCCACCTGGCCGGACACGTAGCCGGACACCACATTCACACTAGTGTAGTAATATTCTATGTAAATCTTGATTCCATAGTAGTGAATCAATTCCCTAAGTTGTAATGTTGTAATGATATTTGTAAAGGTCCATGTGAGTCGACCACTGGTTATTTAGAAATCCCTAGATATAAAGGTCAATAACTTTAATGTGAAAAGAGGCTTATCTTTAGAGAAGAAGGGAGCTCAAAAAACGTACGCTTAAGCTACAAAGCTACTCCAACTTGTAATCACCGCAACTAATGATTGAGTAAAATGTTTTCAATTCTAAAACTTGCATCATGTTCCTCTCTCTTTGCTCTTTCATTTAAGTGTAAGAATTGTCAGTTTTACTGTGGTTCGCAACTGCACATTTGTGAGCCTTAATTGCAAATTTGAGTACTTAAATCACTATTTTTAGTCATTTTTACCATAGGAGAGTGTTCCTAGACCATAAGGCTACCTTTTTGGACTTATCTGTTGCAATATTTTAGGACCTTTTTATGAAATGGATCGTGATTTTGGTACCTTGTCGAATTGAGACCAGACTTGGTAGGATAGTGTCCCTAGGTGTCCTATACCTCCTCATAAAGTTTCTTGAATTTTGAGTCCGTTCGAGTGCCAAAATGGCGTGATGACCTAGAGCTGTGAGAAAGGACATAGGCCGATTTCCCTAATCATTGAGTGTTGGTTTGTTTGTCAAGTTGGTGTGTTTGCTTGTTAAGGTTCAATTCTTGAGATTGACGATCTCAAAGAGTCTCTGTGCCCCATCTGAGTCACTTCCCTGAGTACTGACAGTATGTTAGTGTCCAATAGCTATGCTACATACGTCCGTCGCGGCGACCCGGTAACATTGGCACCGTTGTCGAGGATATGATCCTTAGATGTGGTGAGTGGCCTAGTGCATATTTAGAGCGTTCTTTTTTTAAGATTTTTCTTCTATTGCATTTACTCTTTAGCAATGAAGCAACTAGACACGGGGTTTAGTGCTTGGTATAGTCTAGGAGTCGAGGACTTGCTAGATCTATTCTCAAGAGGTAAAGAGGGTTGTGAGTGAGATAGCCAAAAGAATTTCATTTTTCAATTTTCTCTATGCTTTCAGAGTGTTGTATTGTTTTCCGTTTCAACTTTAGTTTGTATCATTTTGTTTGTTTTTGTTTCATGTTTCATTTCAGTACTTAGGAGTAGGGTAAGTAGAAACTACCACCATCAAATTTGGGCTAAATGATTGAGGGAAAAAAGGGTGAAAACTATCATCAAAAAATTTGGGTTGAGGTTTGAGCAGTAGATAGCCGGTATCATTTGGAACAACTTTCTCAAAAGAACTATATGCAAAAAAGTTGCAAAAAGTAGTCAAAAGAGCCAAAAATAGAACATTGTCAAAACTAACACATCAGACTGTAGAAGTCAGTTTTGGTTGGGCAAAACTGATCCAAATTCAAAAATTTGTGGATAAGGAGGCTACAAAAATCATAAGATATCAGCACATCAAAGATCAAGTCCAAAAGTGATGGAACATGGATCGCGATCCATGTACCTCTTGAGGAAGTCTTGGATAGAAACTTTACCAGCCTGTAGCAGAATTCATTGTGAAGAAAAGCTCCCAAAAAAGCATTGTCAAAAAAGTTCAAAAAGTGGTTCAAAAGAGCAAAGAACTGTTCAAAGATGAAAACCCTAAAACAAACCTGTAAATTGACTTTTGCTTGACCTAAAGTGATCCAAATCACATAAAAACCACATAGCAGTGATCAATGGATCAAGGAGGGGTGTGTGTCAAGTTTCAATACCTTCTGACACATAGGTACATAGATGACGATCCATGTTTCTCTATCACATATTGATACCAAACTTGCACCATAGATAGAGGACATCACAAGGAATCTAGTGGTCTTTTCAAAATTGAATTTGTATATCAAAAACCAAACCAAAAACCTGTAACTGCCAAGTACACTGAGAAAGTGCCAAAGTTGACCTGACTTTCAATCCAGACGTCCATTTTCAAAATAATTGATACCAAAGGACCTCCTAATCATGTTGATTCTGATGGTACCAAGGAAAGTTAATTTAGGCTTCAAACATGGACCGCAATCCATGTACTCATAGTGATAGCTTGACCTGAAACTTTCCAGATCATTAGTGCAAATTTGGGTCAAAAGGGAGCAAAATAGGCGACAAACAGAAAACTGATGTGCAGACCTATCAAAACAAGTCCAAATCCAAAAAGATTTGAGATTTATCTTGTTGACATAGAGTGCAACAAACTCCTAAGAGATCAAGTCCATATGTGGTTGAACATGGATTGTGATGCATGTACTTCCTATCCTTGGCCAACCACTTTTAAATTTTCCATCGAAACAAACATTTATCAAATTACGGCGAAAACATCTGAACTTTACAAAATTTACAGACATGAATTGATTTGTAGTAACACTCATCCAATCTTTAACAACCACAATGACTTGTGCCAAACTTGTCCCATAATTAAACTATTTACCTATTCAGTCTACAATATCATAACTCATTAATTTGTATGCGAGATTCCCTCAAAATCTCGCAATTGCAAGAAAAAAGAGTTCTCTCATTGACATCATTTGCCAGCTCCCTCTACACAGATCTACGCAATGCTCACCATTGGATTTTTTACACACTTGGTTCCCTTCCAACTCTCGTGATCGCAAGCCTATCCCCCTCAAAGTCTTATCGCCAACACTCTCTCTCTCTCTCTCTCTCTCTCTCTCTCTCTCTCTCTCTCTCTCTCTCTCTCTCTCTCTCTCTCTACACCATGTCATCTACATCGCCCTCTCTACGTGCCTTGTCACATCCATGGTGAGTCTTCCTTCGATAGCTACTCACCGCAATCACCATACGACTCATACAAAAATTCTTTTTCTCTCTGTCTCCATAGCCGATCATAGATGACATCTCTCTCTCTCTCTCTCTCTCTCTCTCTCTCTCTCTCTCTCTCTCTCTCTCTCTCTCTCTCTCTCTCTCTCTCTCTCTCTCTCTCTCTCTCTCTCTCTCTCTCTCTCTCTCTCTCTCTCTCTCTCTCTCTCCCCCCCCCCTTTGGACACTCCTCTCCTCCTTCACCACCGCTCAGAAAGGAGATTCCAACTCTCGTTCACGTTGAATGCTCACCCCTCACCATCTCCCTGTCCCTTCCATAGAGACGATCAGCCACTCTCGCTCCGCCTACAATCTCCAAGCCTGGCTCTGGATAACCATGCCAAAGGGGCCACAATTTTCACCTACTCGTATAGCAGCCCATCTGCATTGGACTTCTCCATTGCTACCCACATGCATCTCTCTCTTCGTTTGCACTGCTTGGGAGCTCCCTCCTCATGCCTTCCCGTGTCACAAGTTTCACCTGGTTTGCTGATGTCGTCCTGGCCATCACTGTCTGGCAACCTGCATCATCAGCTTTGATGATGCTCTCCCTCACCCTCATCAGTACATACTGAATCGCGATGCAGTTTCCACCTAGAGGATCACGCAAGAGAAAGCAAAGTTCTTGGATATTGGCTACGTAGCCACATGGAGATTATTAAAAGAATTCGTTCCCTATCCCTGCATACTTGTACAAGCTATGCCCACTAGCTGCCCATATACCTGCATCCGCTACCCCTACACATGTTGCACCAAATCCCTTTCGCCCATGCTTTGCCACTTCAACCGGCATCTGGCATTCATACATTTTTTCCTATTGAAACCAAAGGGCCTTAATAAAGCACAAAAAAAAAATCTTTCCTCCATGGGCTACATCATCCCGTCTTCCCTCAAATCCATAAAGGGAATCCACTGAGATTCCTCTTAATAAGCACCTCAAAAAAGATTGGCACGACCTACTACTTACTTATAAAAAGTTTTGACAAATACTCAAAAACCTAGCCACAATCTAACATGATTAAAATCCACAAATCCTGGATACATATTTCCAATCAAGACAACTGAATATTTAAAGGCCAAACACATTTGCCAATGCCATCATACACAACTTTAATGTTGTAACCTTTAATGACAATAATTTACATTGGAGCTTACAATAGCATTGCCCACTATATCTAAACTGCTATATCAAATTAGACGAGGAGGCATCACAAAATTGTCCGGTCCCTAAAACACTCCTCCCACCAATGCATCCTTCTCCACACTGCAATTGGTTGTTTTAGACCACTTAAATGAGGTAGTCATCTTTTCAAAAATTGTCCACCTTTAAACTTTCTCAAAGTTTATTGCGAACATTTACTTTGTTTTGTAGTGAGAGAGCGGAAAATGGAGTGGCCAAAGAGGAGAGAGGGAGACGTGAAGGAGCTTTTTGGAAGTTAAACATTATTGCAAGTATTATGATGCATGTTACCGTGCATTTTGCCGCCTTTATTACCTCTACTATTACTGGAAAACGCTCTGGAGCCAAAAAAAAAATATTCAAATTTGGGTACTACTTTCTATATTTTTACAAAAAAAATAGATATGGGTACTTCTGTCTATTTTACAGAAAAAAAGTTTATAGAGTATGATATTTTTCATAAAAAGTGAACAAAGAAAATGGTAAACATTTTCTTATTAGATTAATCACATACATATGATTAACATAAATTAGCATGCTTAATGCTTTGGAGCAAAAAAAATCAAATTTGGTTACTTCTTTCTATTTTACACAAAAAATTTAGGAAGCATTTGATATTCTTCATTATATTTCTCATAAAAAATTGGACAAATATATGATAGATATTTGATCATTAAACTAATCACACACATTTGATTAACATAGATTAGCATGCTTAACAAAATGAGAGAGAAAGAGAGAGAGAGAGAGAGAGAGAGAGAGAGGCGACACGGTAAAAAATTCTTATATAATACAATAGACAAAATATTTATAAATCATCTTAAAAAAGATCTCTAGGATACATTTCAAGCATTTGAAAGCAGACTGCAAACTATTGCATACTCTTGTAAGTGTGCATTTATCTGGTCATTCCCACCTTTTTTCCTTTTAGAGTATTTTACTTCTTTTTCCTTTAATATTATTAAAATTATCTAGTTACCTTTCAAGAAATCACATATACTTCTCAACGCATATCCCTATCCTCATCCTAGGACTCTGCGGGTATCCTACCTCCTCTGCCACGTGTGTAGGCGGCGCCTTTACCCAATTTCCAATTCTTATTTTTCTTTCTCTTGTTTGGAAAAGTCTTATAAAACTAATATACCTTACAGTGTTCGCGAAAAACCATTTTCTCAAATATACAAAATCCTTTTCTTGAATTTGCCAAGAGAAAATCTTTCAAAATTAGTTTTTTTTTTAATACTATTTTTCTCTAGTTTGGGGCGGAATTTCTCCTTTTGCATTTGCCCTCAACCGGCATTCTTGAAATCGAAAACAACACGATATTAAGTTGAGACACATTTTTCCCGAATATTGATACCTTAAGTTCCTTTTAGATAAATATCCCGAGAAGCAAAGCAAAGGACCAACTGATGAAGAAAATTGCAGAATAGTCCATTTAGGTTTCTAGACTTTCCAAGGTTCCTTTTTACCAAAAATTTAGACGAATTCCTTATTTAAATCACATCTTCCTCCGTTATCTAATCCCTTCTTGGGTCCATTTTCCTTCCTCTATTTTTGTTGTCATTAAGCCTACCCAGACTAAGCCGATTTCCAGACACATATCCGACCAGGACTCACTCCCATCCAATCCAAATTCCAGGAAATCGAATGAACTCAAGCTCAAAATATAGACCAATGGTTATTAGTCCTAACCAACAAGAACCATCCCCTGTGGCCTCCCACAAGTAAACACCTGCATCGAGCTTTTCCCAAACATGTAAGACCATTTTCACACTTAAAAACTACTATGTTATGCTAGGGCTATCCATGTCAAATCTTCTTGGTAAAGTTTTAATCCTAATTGAAACTTAGATTAGGTTCATTGAGATATAGTACCTTAGTTCCTATTTTCTTTTAATGTCTACTCCATCAGAACTTAGGAAAACAAAGAGTCTCTTGGGAGTTTAAGGTTTTGTCTCGACGTAAGTTTCAAGTTAGCCCCATCTTGGGCGAATCCCATTTGTTTTCTTTGCATTATTTGCCTTTGTTCAAGATTTGATGATGCTTGGAGAGTTTGGAAAGATGCTCTATTGCCTGTGGAAGCCATGTTTAAAGAGGAATTTCATTTTCCTTTTACAAATAGCCAAAAAGTACAAGTATTCACGAGCCTGTTGTGGCCAGCGATCCTTAAGATGAAATTGCAAGAGAAAGATCCCAAATCAATGTGTGAATCATTGAAGATTGTGTTGCAAAAAGAGAGAAAGTTGTGTGTTGCTAAAGGTATGAAGTGCCCTTTGTCAATCTGTGGTATGGATAATGTGGATGACCTTTGTGTGCATAAAGTCACAGTTGGTTGTAGGTGTTCATGCTAGCAAGGATAATAGCTTGGATACAAGTGTGGATGCACATAAGTGCAAAGTCGATGCAAATGAAGTATGTAATGAAACTTTAGAGACCATACACATGCCTATGGTGCAAAATGGCAAGGACATAGTAGATGAATGCAAAAGTTTAAGCACTAGCACGGGAGGTGAAGATGATGAGAGTGAAATTGACAAGGATGAGGCAACCATGATGGTGACGCATCTGATGCTTGTGAGATCTGGTGCGATGATGTATGCGATGATGACATAGAGTCACTAGATCCATTGAAGTATATGCTAGCCTTTCACAAAGCGAAATGTATGTTTTGGGAAAGGGCTTTGCAACAACGTGGCATGGATGCTTGCATTAACAATGAGATGGTGGGCTATGGACAAGGAATTTCTATGCCGAATGAAGATGATGAAGGAGAAAGTGGTGCTATGCTAGATATTTTGGCCTTGGGTCCATGTGCTTTACCAGAGCTGGGAAAACCTCTACTGGTTGTGATGCAAAGGTATTGGTTCATGAAGGTGATAGAAACGAGTTCTATGTGTGCAATGATTTGATGCTAGTTCCATCTCCAAGGGATTTCTGTGATGATATGTGCCATGCGGTTGTTAAGTATAAACTTCTTGAGGATGGGGTAGACAAGGAGGTTAAAGTGACCTTTTGCATGGACGATGATCTTTTGGATGCATTTCGCATGCTTCAATGTATGTTTGAGCCATACCCTCTTATCTATGAAGATCCTGATTGGCAGTTAGTAAATCTTGGGGCAGGTTGGCATGATGAGGATTTCTTTATAATGTGCTATGGGTCTTTGTATGCATGCTTCCAACTTTTCAAGTGGAAAATTCCTTATGTGGAAGAAGAGGATGCTTCTGATAGTGTTTTTGAAGAGCGTTTTCAATTTTGGAATGGAGCTGTTAATGCTTGGAGTGATGGTCTCTTCGACGTGGGGAATGAAGAGCGGTCAATGCATCAGGAAGATAATGTGGGATTTACGGTTGTCAATCAAATGAGCTCTAGTTCTGAGATGCATTTGGAGGTAATTGTGGGTTCAGCTGATTAGAATAAAGTATGGTACGGCATGGCATGTGCCAACCTGGGAGAAGATTCATATCATGCATGGGATCCAGTGGCCGGTGGCATTTGGGCAAGACGATAGATGCTTTGTTCTTTGATGTGAGTGAAATTCTTGAGCACATAGGTGGTGCTATGAAGCTTGATGAGTTTCCCTATGATCCTGGAGAAAGTTTGGGGTCACTTTTGCAGTTTTATGTCACTGTTTGATGCGAGTGTTGAGCATAAGTGCTCAACTTGGGGTTGGGCAATGATGATAAACCACTTTTGGTATGTACAAAGTAGTGCGTATATGCATGGTCATATGTAAAAGAGGATGTAAATACCTTCATTTGGGAGATTTACAAAGTGGCTTTGAGTTTCAAAGGTGGTGTAATGTGTGCACATTGTAAATATTCATGCTTGCGTGCCGACGGTCGGGCACATGCACGTGTCTGGACAGGGCATCGGGGCCTTGGATATGGTTCTAGGTGGCTTATTTTGGTTATAGGGAATGTGTTTGCAATTTCTAGAATGTAAATAATGCAAGTGGGAGATGTGGGTACCCTCGTCCTGCCTATGAAGTTTGACACATGCAATAACTGTCTATTTGCGGTGTCTGATCTACAATGATGCATGCACTGCCCTAGAAGTGGTCAAAAATGGAATGTGGGGATGTGGAAATGTTCTTTGGGTATCAAGGATCAAGTGTTCAAAATTTGGTGAATTTTGGAGTCCATCTAGGGGTTTTCCCGCGAAAAATGCCCGTCGGGAGTCAAAATTGGCCAAACTGGGACCAATAGAGTAAAAAAAATGGTCAAAATGGTGTGAAAAGCCTGAAAATTGACACATCACTCATGGTTCCATGAGTGTTGAGACTGAAGGAGAACTTTTGATGAGCAATATCAGCACTTTCACCTCTCTGTGTGTGGGAGGAAGTAGGGTTCCTACAGGTGGTCTAGTGCAGTCCCGTCGCGTTCGCGTCCTGTTTTCAAGTGTGTGGAGGAGTGAATGAGAGCTTTCTCTATTCAAATTTTCACTTGGGAGAGTCTATGGAAGTTCTGATTTTTTCATGTATGTGTGTGTGTGAGGAATTGAGGAAAGAGGGTGTGGCTTTTTGCAAGACTATGTGACCCTGTATCGGGGCCATTAGGGTTGGTGCTACTCCAAAGAATCCAACAGAGTGGAGTTTGATGAAGTCTTTGCAATGGTTTGAGAGAGGCCTTTTGTGGCTGGAGTTTTCTGAGTTTTTGATGGTTTTTCTCGTATATTTTGGTCACCATCAAGTGTGATTTCAAGTGTTGCTCAACTCGACTCAATTTGTAGTGTTTGTGGGTAGGCAAGGCTTGTAGGTCGAGGTGTTGGGAGTTTGAATTGAGCTTGTGGGGAGTATTTTTATTGATCTCTTGAGTGGTGGTGTGTGTGGGTTGGAATTGAAGTCAATTCCTTGTGTGGTGTTGAGTTGTCTGGGTGTGTGAGTGTGTGCACGACGTCTTTTTCTCCATCAACGTCCATACTTATCTACCATTAAAACTTGCACTCCGTGGGCATCTGTATACGTGAATGCAAAGAGGTTCTTATGGAATGTCAATTCTCTAGCATTTAGTTCCACACACTTGTAAAAGATATATGGATCCCTGTTTGTGAACCTATACAAGCCCTCATGAACATAATCTGTAAGAACTTGCATGGTTTCATTGGTTCTAATGAATCTCACATTTGGTTTGTCGATCAGAGGATGCCATGTATTGTCTCAATCCCCATGTTGTCGGCATTCCAACGTTTTTCATGTCTTTGAGTACCCTGGTGGTGGATAATTTGTCATCATCAAGGCTCACTTAAAACTCTCAATATATTCCTTGACAAGCCCACTTTGGCTTAGTGTAACTTATCCCCTTTTTGGCCCTGTGGTTAGGTCTCTCAAAAGTTAGGTTTTTGTGGCTTTTTGGTCTCTAGAACGTTGTCTTGGGGTACCCTAAAAGTTTGGATTTAGGAAACCTAAAAAAATTCAGCTTTAAAACCAAAACCTTTCAATAAATAAATTAATTAAGAACGACCAAGCGTGCATGACACTCTAGCTTGATGTTGGTGTAGGGGAAGAGAGGTAAAAAAGGAAAAAAGGGGCGGTGGTGGGGGGGAGGAGGGGAAAGAAAAAGGAAAAAAATTAGGGGGAGAAAGTAAACGTGTTTCGCTCTTTAGAGAGCTCATTAGTGGTGTTTTTGAGGAGATTGGAGATGGTGAAGCAAACTTTATTCTTGGCTATACCTTACTTAATTTGGAGTTGTCTATCAAAAGTTAGATCAATTTTGGTGAACTGCACTTGAAACAGCACTCAAAACAGTTTCAAGACCACAACACAAGAACTTTGGCTTGTATCTTGGTCTCCAGAAAATATTTTTAGCTTAAACTTGAGATTTGGAATTTTCTCAAGTATTTCTACAAGATCATCAATTCAAATATCCCCATTATGCTAAGGTACATGGATCGCGATCCATGTTTCTTTGTCAAAAATAAAAATTCCACATTTTCCCAAATTTTGACAGTATGTAGACAAGGTCATACGCAAGCTCTGTATCAATTTTCATCAAGGCATACATGTTGAACAAGGCATTACCAAGCACCACATTTAGTGAATTGTTTTACCCATATCAATGTCTCGCATAGTGCCAAATGCCATCAAAATTCAAGCGTAGTTTATTGCATCTCGAGAGATGTTCTCACTTTGCTTCCCTTGAAAATAGCCCAGAGCTTCCTCGTCCTGCGCTTGTTGGGCATGTCCTGCAATCAAAGCACTCTAAGAGAGGGAATCTCGGACATGCATCTCCTCAAGCACTTTTTGTGCTTTCTGAAGTGAACGATATTTGGCAGACATATCAACCAAGGAATTGACAAGCACGATGTGTTCTCTCAGTAGCCCCTAAGTACTAGTATGATCATGAGTTCTTTTGCCCATATTAGTATCCTACATATTGTGATGCGACTTCAAGAGAAAAGCATAGGTGGATTCATCTTGAGAGATGTCCTTGCTTTGCATCCGCTGAAAATAGCCCAGAGCTTCCTCATCATGCCTCTATTAGGCATATCCTTTAATCAGTGCATTCCAAGAGTCGACATTCCGGATAGCCTAGAGCTTCCCGCCTTACCCCTATATCCTGCAATCAAAACGCTGCAAGAGGGGGCATCTTGGAGAGGCATCTCTTCAAGCATTTTTTGTGCTTTTGGAAGTAGAAGACATTTGGCAAACATGTCAATCAAGGCATTGCCAAGCACGATATTTTCTTTCAATATTCCCAACTAACAATATGACTGAGAATTCTTTTGCCCATATTAGTATCTTGTGTAATGCAACAAGCCTTCAAGAGGAAAGCATAGGTCGGTTTATCTTGAAAGATGTCCTCTCTTTGCATGCATTGAAAATACCCCAGAGCTTCCTCGCCCTACCCCTATTCGGCATATCTGGACAAGAAGCTTCTCAAGCACTTTTTGTGCTTCTTGAAATGCACCACACTTGGCATACATGTCAACCAAGACAGTGCCAAGCACTACGTTTTTCTCCAACAGCCCCGACTATTAATTTCATTGTGAATTCTTATCCCGATATCAGTATATTTCGTAGTTCCACACATCTTCAAGATGCAAGGATAGGTGATTGCAACTAGTTAGAGAGATGTCCCCCGGTTCACATGTGTTGAAAACAGCCCAAAGCTTCTTGGCCCTACCCTGTTGGGCATATATGAAAATCAGTGCACTTGAAGAGATGAAATCCCGGACAAGCAAGTCCTCAAGCACCTTTTGTGCTTTTTGAAGTAGACCACATGTGGCATACATGCTGACCAAGGGAGTGCCAAGATCTTTCATCAACCCCTGACTAACAATATCATCTTGAGTTCTTTTGCCCATATCAAAATCTTAAGTGGTGTCACATGCCTTCAATATGTGAGTGTAAGTGATTGCCGCTCTAGAGAGATGCCCTCACTTTGCGTCCGCTGAAATCAGCCTAGAGCTTCATGGCCTTGCCCTTGTTTGGCATATCCTACATTCAATGCAGTCCACAAGACAACATCCTGGTCAAGCTCCTCAATCACTTTCTGTGCTTTTTGAAGTATACCACATTCGGCATACATGTCGATCAAGGCATTGCCAAGCACGATGTTTTCTTTCAACAACCCTTGACTAACAATATCATCATGAATTATTTTGCCCATATCAGTGTCTTGAGTAGTACCACATGCCTTCAAAATGCAAGTGTAGGTAATTGCATCTGGAGAGATGCCCTCACTTTGCATCCTCTGAAAAGAGCCCATAGCTTCTTGGCTCTGCCCTTATTGGGCATATCCGACAATTAGAACACTCCAAGAGAGGGCATCTCAGACATGCAGCTCCTCAAGAACTTTTTTTTGCTTTTTGAAGTAGATGAAATTTGGCTAACAATGCACTCCCTCTCTCCCTCTTTGTCTCTCTTGCTCGCTGATGCTCTTGCTCCTTTGCTCACTCACATCTCCATGCATGTCACCCTCCTACCATCAAGAACTAGCCTCTGATCGAGTGGACACCTCGACTTTGATCTTGCTCAACTGTGATAAGATCCTCAGACACTAGAGAACACCTGCAACTCCACACAAATGAGAGGGGAGATTACTAACGTAGAAAGAGACGGGATCGTTGAGAATGAGAGAGACAGAAAGAAATCCAGAGAGAGATCTGGGGAAGGCTTTTCATGCTGATAACAAACTACCAAAACAAGTGACCAAGGGTGCCGCGATTCCCGCCGGTTTTAGCAGAGGTCGAAGCAATCAAGCGTAGAAGACAAAGAAGTTGTAGACAACAGTCCATACCGTGCACGCATGCAGATCAGCCCCAACCTGGGAAAAACAAGATATCCGAGTGTGTGTGTGTGTGTGTGTGTGTGTGTGTGTGTGTGTGTGTGTGTGTGTGTGTGTGTGTGTGTGTGTGTGTGTGTGTGTGTGTGTGAGTGTGTGTGTGTGTGTGTGTGTGTGTGTGTGTGTGTGAGAGAGAGAGAGAGAGAGAGAAGGCTCTCCATGTTGATAACAAATTGCCAAAATAAGTGGCGAAGGGTGTTCCGACGTGGATCTGACATGCCTCAACGGTTAGACACAACTTACACGCTATGGCCATCTGCTCCTGCACACGAGACCACTCACACAGGCTCAACATGGGCTACCCTAGCCTCCTGCACCCCCATGATCACCACCACATTTCCTTCATGCCACGTCGCCATTGTCCCACCAGTTGCCAATACGCACTTCCGAGTCCTCCCCAATGTTAGGGGCTTTCGGACTGCCTCATAATAGACATTCGCCTCTTTGCTAAAATGTTTTATGCATGCTTCCCTTTCAATCGTGGAAGAAACGTGCCCTGTAGGGCTTCTTGGCATTGACATGCATTGCCTACGGTTGCTCTTGCCATCGCCTATTTCAGTCTACACTCATGTGCCAGTATAACCTCCTGGATGTGCCTCCCAATGGTACTAATATGCCCTTGAACACAACGCTTTGTCTCTTGCACCCCAGCTAGGCTCACCTATGTAATTGAAGACCTACTTACACCCCTCATATCCACAACATCTATCTCAAGATGGTAGCAGGATTTGCCCGACATGTATGCCAAATCTGGTGTACTCTTTTTGCCACCACAACCACCACCCTCCACACCAAGAAGAGGGTGCAACCAACACCAAATCATCCTAAAATTGGAAAAACCTTTTTTGATTGTTGAAAGAATATCGTAAAATCTAAATTAAAATCATATTTTACTATTTTATGAATAGGCAAGCTCCACCTCGAGAGTGCTTTGTTATAATCATCTGTGAGGATTATTCGGATGGCTATGATATTTTCCCACTAGGAGTACCTCGCAGAGCGCCAAAGAGATAATGAAGATTGGTGGTGGGTATCCTATTTGGGGTACAGAATTCCAGAGGGCTGGATATGTTATGGTTGACTTACCATTATAGTTTTTATGTGGCCCCACCAAGCACACCACCAACATACTTGCTATATTGCTATGGTATAATACAATCTTATGTGCACCTCATATCTAGGTAAGCATCTTTATTTCTTAAGATTTTATCTTTCTAGAGGATGGATTACTACTTAGAAGTTTTCTCTTGGCATGCCTCAAAATAATGTTTGATTTTAAATCTTGCTATGTAACCTCTCATTGCACAATGCTTTGAAAGTAGAATGCCATGTATAATTTTTGTCAATTTTAAACATTTATAAGCACACATTAGAAAAACTTTAACAACTTAACGCTTGCCATGCAGTGCTAGAGTGAAACTTTATTAGTTTAAGTTTAGAGAATTTTACATTAAATAGTGGAGAAATGCACATTCCTATTCTATAATTTGGTAACTTGGCGTGAACTAAAACCCCTTTATGCTATCTATCATTGGTCAAGAGTAGGATGAAATCACAATCTCTACTAAGTTGGGAATTTTTTGATATACAATTTTTCAAAAAAAATTAATAGCTCATGTTTGGCCATGTGGACGTAAAAGTCATCGTGCATTGTTCTAAGGTTAACATTTAATTTTCAAATTACTGCATTTAAATTCAAGGGTCTTAAGTTTGAGAACATGTTTCATGACATTTACTTATAGGACAAACATGTCTACCTTGAGAAATATGCGCACCACTAGAAAGGGATGGTCCATTGCCAAATGTGTGATGTATTGCACTCCCTATATCCCTCTTTGTCTCTCTTACCCATGGATGCTCTCTCTCCTTTGCTCACTCGCATCACCATGTCTGTCACCCTCTTGTCTCCTTTCTCCCTCTCCCTCCCTCCCCTCGCCCAGCCTTCTGGAGGACGAGTCACACACTCATTATTTTAATCTGATTAATAATAAAGATTTGAATGCCATCAGCTATTATTTCGCATGCATGCATTGCAAACTTCTTTTAATTTTATGGATCCTGCATATAAAACTCACTTACTAGACACCTATTCTATTATGGCAAAGGAAGCCTACCATAGTACTTTGAAGATTTTAAGTTGTAAATGATGCTGTTCGAATTACATTTTTTGTATGGAACACTATTTTGTGAAATGCTCTAAGTGTGAAAAGAGCCTTTTCATATGTGAGAATTGCTCACTTATAAGCCATTGAAGCTTACCTTATCTGAAAAGGGATTTAATTAAATAAGCTTATATCTAAAAAATAATAGCTACCAATGTTCTAAGAAAAGGGGGGTTTTGGTCGGTTGAAAGTGAAAATTCCCGACTAGATTTCTAGCTTGTTTTGACGAAAAACTGGTAAAATTTTGCAAAGCTCTAGTATAATTCAAACCTAAAACTGGGAAAGTTTAAGGTGTGCCCTTTTTCTTTGGTTGTGAAAAATTCTCGCAAACCTTGATAGCACCGAGGTTCAATGTACCCATTCAACAAAATACTAGGTGAAATTGGACCATAAAACAAATCATTAAAAAATGGAATTAGCAAATTAATTGGTGGAGTTCAATATGGATTCTAAAATAATCTTGAAGACCAATAAAACCAATCCTTAATTGAGTAAAAGCTCTATCAGTAGGACAAAAAGTTGACCTATTGCATGTCTGTGATGTCAGCTCTTGGAGTGCATTGATTTCTAGATATGTCCACCAACAGGGGAAGGGCCAGAAAGCTTTGGGCTGTTTTCAACAGATACGAAGTGGGGGCATCTCTCTAGCTGCAATAACCTATGCTTGCATCTTGAGGCATACCAATTATTATGGGTTGTTCAAAAAAAACGTAGTGCTTGGCACTGCCTTTGTCAACATGTATGCCAGGTGTGGTGCACTTCAAAAAGCACAGAAAGTGCTTCAGGAGCTTCTTGTCGACTCTTTGACAACATTTATTTCCAAATATACCCAATAGGTGCAAGACCAGGAAGCTTTGGACTGTTTTCAACCATCGTGAACCAGGGGACGTCTCTCCAGTTACAATCACCTATCTAAATGGCATGTGGAACTATGCAAGATGCTATTATCAACAAAATAATTCACAATGATATTGATAGTCGTGGCTATTGGAAAAAACATAGTTCTTGGTATTGTCTTAGTCGACATGTGTACCAAGTATGGTGCACTTTGAAAAGCACAAAAATTGCTTGCGAAGCTTCCTATCCGGATATGCAGAATAGGGGTAGGGCGAAGAAGCTCTGGGGAATTTTCAATGGATGCAAAGCAAGGACATCTCTCAAGATAAACCCATTTATGCTTTCTTCTTGAAGGCATGTCACACTACACAGGATACGGATATGGGTAAAAGAATTCACGATCATATTGTTAGTCATCATTGTGCTTGGCAATGCCTTGGTCAACATGTCTGTCAAATGTCGTCTACTTCAGAAAGCACAAAAAATGCTTGAAGAGATGCCTCTCTGAGATGCCCCTCTTGAAGTGTTATGATATACACGGGTAGGGCCAGGAAGCTCTGGGCTATTTTTAGGGGATGTGAAGTGAGGACATTTCTCCAGATGCAATTAGCAAAGCTTGACTTTTGTAGGCATGTGGCAATATACAAGACACTAATATGGGCAAAAGAATTTACAAAACATGGTGCTTGGCACTTGCTTGCTCAACATGTACGCCAAAAAGCACAAAAGTTCTTTAAGAGCTTCATGTCCATCATGTGTTCTACTTCAAAAAGCAGTCCATCATGTTGTCTCTTGGAGTGAAGCTCTAGGACATCTCTCAAGATGAAGCCACCTATGCTTTCCTCTTGAAGTCATGTTGCACTACGTAGGGATAGTAATATGGGCAAAAGAATTCAGAATCACATTGTTAGTTAGGGGCTATTGCGAGAACACATCGTGCTTAGCAATGCCTTGGTCGACATGTCTGCCAAACTTTGTCTACTTAAAAAAGCACCAATAGTGCTTGAGGAGATGCATGTCTGAGATGCCCTCTCTTAGAGTGTTTTGATTACAGGATATGCTCAATAGGGGCTGGTCTAGGAAGCTCTGAGATGTTTTCAAAGTATGTAAAGTGAGGACATCTCTTGAGATGCAATTAACTATGCTTGAAATTTGAAGGCGTGTGGCACTATGCAAAACATTGATATGGGTAAAAGAATTCACGAAACGTGGTGTTTGGCACTACCCTGCTCAACATGTATGACAATTGTGGTCTACTCCAGAAAGCACAAAATTGCTTAAGGAGCTTCCTATCCATGATGTTGTCTCTTGGAGTGCATTGATTTCCAGATATGCCCAACAGGTGCAGGGCGAGGAAGATTTGGGTTGTTTTCAGTAAATGCGACCCAAGGGAATCTCTCTAGTTTAATAACCTATGCTTGCATCTTGAAGGTGTGGCAATTTTTATGGGATGTTTTTTATAAAAAAACCATAGTGCTTGGCACTGCCTTTGTTGAAATGTATGCCAGGTGTGGTGCACTTCAGAAAGCACGAGCATTGCTTGAGGAGCTTCCTAACCAGGATGACGACTCTTCAAGAGCATTGATTTACAGATATGCCCAATAGGGGAAGGCCAAGAAGCTTTGGATTGTTTTCAGAAGATGAAAACCGGGGGACGTCTCTCTAGTTGCAATCACATATGCTTGCCTCTTGACGGCCTATGAAATTATGCAAGATGTTGTTATTGGCAAAAGAATTCACAATGATGTTAATAGTCAGGCATGTTGGAAAAAAACGTAGTTATTGGCACTGTCTTAGTCGGCATGTATGCCAAGTATGGTGCACTTCAGAAAGCACGAAAAGTGCTTAAGAAGCTTTCTATACGGATATGCTGAAGAGGGGTAGGGCGAGGAATCTCTAGGGTATTTTCAGTGGATGCAAAGCGAGGACATCTCTCAAGATAAACCCACCTATGCTTTCCTCTTGAAGGCATGTTTCACTATGCAGGATATTGATATGGGCAAAAGAATTCACGATCATATTGTTACTCAAGGGCTATTAATAGAGAACATCACGCTTGGCCTCGTGCTTGGCAATGCCTTTGTCTACATGTCTGTCAAATGTCATCTAAAAATGCTTGAAGAGATGCCTCTCCAAGATGCCCCTTCTTGGAGTGTTTTGATTGCAAGATACAAGGATAGGGCCAGGAAGCTCTGGGCTATTTTCAGAGGATGCAAAGTGAGGACATCTCTCCAAATGCAATTATCAAAGTATCCTAGAGCGTTCAGTAGAAGATGAAACTTACATAAAGGAAACATTCCCAGAGAATTTGTTTGAACCCTTTGGATAGGATCAAATGCAGGTGACTCTTGATGCCTACGTAAACGAGGTAACCATTACCAGATTTTGCGACAAAGATGGCTATGACATAAATCCCTTATTTACGATAAAGGTGTTGAAGGAAACTCACGAGGTTTGTGAGTGTGAAAGCAGAAAAGGTGAGACAGATGGCTACGTCTTGGAACATGATACCAAAGTGCAAATGAAGGAAGCAAAGCAACCATGAGAATATGTCATCACTGACATACGTGAAGAATCAACAAAAGCTGTTTCAAAAAAGCCAACTCCAAAAAAAGTGCAAATGAAAGCAGATAAAGGAAAAGAGTTTCCAAGTTTGGCATCAAAATTTCAACAAACTCAAGATAAAGAGAAGGATAAGGATGCAACAAAAGATCGACTGTCTCCAACAATGATCGAATTCAGCATATGCAGAGAAACAGGACTTAAAATCACATGTTAAGTTGTAATAGATCGAGAAGCGACAAAGAATCTAATGTCTTATGACACATGGATAATGATGGGAAAGCCACCAATCACCAAGCTAGAGAACATAGTTTACACAAGTTCTAAAATGGCAATTCCTAAATTTGGAGTGACAGAAGCGGTACTCAAGTTGAGTATTGGGGAATTCAAGGATACTTTTCACGTAATTGACTCTCATCACATCAAAGAGAGTTTGGTCTTGACAAAAAGCTGAAGAAATATCTTCTTTCAACAACAACCAAAAGCTTCGACAGTGATAATAGTAACAATCCATAAAGCTTCTCAAATCCATGCGGAGAAGAAATTGCCAACCATCACAAAAAAAGGTAAAGCTAAGGTAAATATTGAGGAAGATCAATCTCACAAGATGACTTTACCTTTAACGAGCCTCCATCAAACTTCCCGCATAGCCACAACATCAAGTGCCACACTATCAACAATGCAATGGAGACCAAGAGAAAAGTCTATCAACTAACGTTTCAATCACAAAAAGCATCCAAAAGAAGCCAAAGAGAATCAATCAAGTGTTGGTATCCAAAGAGCATATCAAAGTCAACGACCCGTTTTGTATACATGAAGCACGAGTTCAACCTCAACAATAAAAAGTGATCGGGTGGGTAGCATCAAATGAGTCAATCACTGCTCAGGGCTACTTCCAAGGAAACACTAATGCTTGGGCCAAAAAGCCTAAAGTAATAGCTTGGACCTACTCACCTCAACCAAAGAGTTCTACAAGGAGCAAGTCGAGCTATCAACACAAGACAAACAACTCAAAGAGGAGAAAGAACAACAACAAAAGGCAAAAGAAAAGACCTTCCAAACAAGCAACACGACAAGTATGGGTGCCAAAGTTAGACCTCAGCCAAGATACCCAACACAAATACGTACAACAGCGGATGATTCTAGTCAAGCTACTCATAGCACAAGGATTGTATGAAGGTAACACGCAAATATGATTACCAAAAGTTATAGCTCAACTTGGAAAAATGAAGATCAATCAGGAAGCACAAAGCTCCACCCAAAGGCACACAATCAAGAGGAAAAGCCAACAGCCAGCCACCACTGAGGGTGTTAAGACCTCTAGATAGCTACCTCATCTTAAACTACAAAATCAAGCCTTCTACAATGAAAACAATTAGATATGGATACTGAAGCCTAGTCTCTATCAGGCCAAAGCAGAAGAGAAAATGCCAAAGACAGTCACACACGGACCAAAGACAAGGTGGGTTCCAAAATCGCTCGTGGAAACTCACAAAGCAATGTCAACATACGACAAGCAAGTCAAGAGGAGCCAAAATATGCCAATCTACTTGACAAAACGGTGAATCCGTAGACCAACACAATGAAAGAGGCCTAAATTTCAAGAACTTATGGAATTGGGTTTCTGGCTTTGAACAAGTAACTCCAAGTCGCCATTAAACACACGTGGCATAAAAGTCAGAGTTGGGTAGTTAAGCCACTTACTGAGCGAGGCGTTGGTCCCCAAGCTTCAAGTAACATTCTCTATGGTCTAAGCATCTTAGCTATTCTAGGTACTGCTCACGCAGGAAAAGTTGAGCATAATTACTTTGTGTCGCTCATGCTAGTACATGTGAGCATATGAGTCAAAGTCTATGTATTTTAAGTCTGGGAAGTTGAAGGTGTCATGAGAAGCGTGTGCGAGTGCAAGTGCGAGAGCAGAGAGAGAGAGAGACCTGCTTTGGGTGGAGCGCACAGCATCGTTATCCTATTGTAGCTCCTTATTCTATTGTATTAAAGAATAAGTGTATAATTGTTAAGTTAGTAGATGGGTTAGTAGTAAGTGGGATGTCCGACCAGTTGGCCTGTATCCCAACAAACTCCCACTTGAAGGCCAACGCAGCCCAAGTGACCTGCCTGGTATGTACAACTGTGAAGCAATCTAGTGGCTTCAACCTATACCCATCAACTCACTGCAATGTGTAAACCGCTCCAAAGCTAAGCCTTTTGTCAAAGCATCTGCTGGGTTGTCTTCAGTGTGTACCTTGACCAAATCAATGAGCTTTTTGGCCAGAAATATCTCAGGAGATGATACCTGACTTCAATGTGTTTCGATTCGGAGTGAAACACGGGATTCCTTGTGCAAGAGCACTGTGACTATCACAATATATCAATGGAGTCTCATTAATGCCAATATTTCTGACCAAGCGAGATAACCATACAGCCTCTTTACTTGCATCCGACAATGCAACGCACTCTGCTTCCGTAGTGGAAGACGACGTACAATCTTGAAGACATGACCTCCAAGATACTGTTGCTCCAACAAATATGAAAACATAGCCAGATATCGATCTCCTATTGTCAACACAACCCGCATAGTATGCATCCGCATAAACCCACGATGGATGCATCATTGTTCCCGAAGCATAAACACCTGTCGACCCTTTGAGGTACCTAACAATGTGCTTCACTGCTTCCCAATGCTTGCTACCAGGATTTGCCATATATCGGCTCACCACTCCCACTGCAAAAGCAATGTCTGGTCTTGTGGCCACCATAGCATACATGAGACTACCCACTGCCAAAGAATATGGTACCTTAGCCATTTCAGATCGCTCGGGATCAGATTTGGGTGCATCTTCCTTGCTGAGTTTCAAGAATGCCTGCATTGGGGTACACAATGCTTCCCCCCTGCATATTGAAACGCTGCAAAACTTTCTCAATGTATGTTTCCTTAGATAACTCAAGAATCCGACGTTTGCGATCTCTTTTGATTCGCATGCCAAGAAAGTATGTAGCATCCCCCAAATCTTTCATTGCAAAATTATTGCTAAGTGTTTTCTTCAAGTTGTCAATTTCCGCAATGGATTTCCCAGCTATAAGCATGTCATCAACATACAAAACTAGAATGATCATCGAGCCATCATCTAGCTTTCTTGTGTACAAGCAGTGATCCTCTTCGCTCCTTTTATATCCTTGAGACCTCATACATGCATCAAATTTATGATACCACTGCCTTGAACCCTACTTTAAGCCATAAAGTGCCTTTTTGAGCTTACATACTAGCTCCTCACGAGATGCGTTCTCCTGAACAAACCCTTCAGGCTGCTGCATGTAAACATCCTCATCGAGATCCCCATGAAGAAATGTTGTCTTCACATCCATTTGGACAAGTTCCATGTCCTCAATCGCTACAAGACCACGTATGGTTCTAAGCATTGTCATCTTGACCCCACAGGCGAGAAGATTTCATCAAAATCGACTCCTTTTTGTTGTTTGAACCCTTTGGCTACAAGTCTAGCCTTGTACTTTGGATTTGGATCACCTGAGGTAAATTTCTTCTTGTAAACCTATTTGCAAGGTAAAGCTTTCGCATCATTTGGCAGTTCTACCAAGTCCCAAGTGTCATTAGCCAGAATTGAGTTATACTCAGATTTCATAGCCTGCTCCCACTTCACGACATCATCCGTCATCATCGCTTCTTGGTAGCAGCTTGACTCACCACAATTGGTCAACATGATTCAATCAAGACCTGGCTTGAAACGCGCAGGTGGACGAGAGACTCTAGTAGACCGTCTCACTCCTTGACGATTGCTATCCGCTCCCTCTGTCGCATTGCTAGTGGAAGGTACATCACTAGCCCACTGAGTTGATTTCACTTCTCTGAGGAAACATTCTCAAAAGTGACTCTCCAAACCTCTATTTCCTTGATAGGTTGTTTATGCATCTTTGACTCATTGAAGATCACATTTGACTACAGATGACTCGACGAGATTCCGGGTGCCAGAGACGATATCCCATCTCTCCATTTGCACCATATCCAATGAAAATACATTTGTGTGACTTTGGCTCTAACTTCTGTCGAAGTTTTTTAGGCACGTGAGCATAAGCTTCACAACCAAAAACACGTAGATGGTCATAGTGTGGCTTACGTTTAGACCATAACTCTTCTGGTATCCCATAATTCAATGGCATACTAGGCGAACGATTTATAATGTTCTACCTAAAAGCCTTGTGTGAGATTTGCCCTAGAAAGCATGGTTGTGACTCTTTCCTGAATTGTATGATTCATGCGCTCAGCAACTCCATTCTGAGTTGGTGTGTATGGTGCAATAAACTGCCTTTTAATCCCCCTTTTAGCACAAAAATTGTCAAACTCCTTCAGTCCGCAACCTCTTGAGTTTCTTGCCAGACTGATTCTCAACAAGTGCTAAGAATTTCTGAAACACAGGAAGAACTTGATCCTTATGTTTCAAAGGACATGCCCACACCTTTCGAGTAGTGTCATCTATGAATGTCACAAAATAGTTGCCCCCCCTAGAGATTTGGTTGACATAGGACCACAAACATCACTATGTACTAAATCTAGAGGTTCAGCACGCTTTTGACCCGATGGTAAGTGCACGGACCTAGTCTGTTTGCCATAGATACAATGCTCACAAACATGAAAGTCAACATAAGACAAGACAGGTAAGTAGCCAAAATGAGTCAGAGTTCTCATTCCTTTTTGGCTAATATGACCTAGCCGGCAATGCCACAACTCAGTAGACGACAGCTCGGCTATAGATATGTAATCATGACCAACATCTGACACATGCATGGTGTAACATTTAATGGCCTAAAATCTTATGTGTAGCGGAAATTAGCATGAACATAGTGGGCATTTCATTAGAATAGATTCCTAATGAGAATTACAAGAGTGCTTGGGTGGAGAGAGCAATAAAAAGCATAACACCTAGTTAGATAGCATCGACAATACTTTCAAAAGAGAGAGCAATTAAGCTATTGACAACAGTTGAGGACCGGATTTGCATGGAGCCGGTCCCCCCTCCAAAAGGCTTTGTATTATGGTTTCTCCCATCAAGAGAGACATTGTACAATACAATTCTTTGTGTTCCTTCAAGACTAGCTAGTGCAATGAAGATGGAAGCTTCATACACCAAGCAAAACACTTAATCAAACACAACTTGAATTATCCCCGTTCTCAGACCCAAGACCTCACACACCTTCGAAGATGGTGAGAGCTAGCAGGGTATGAGAGTAGATTGAGAGGAAAAAGAAGTATCTTACGAGAAAGAAGTACATCTCCTCACATAATCACTCATATTAGCATAGCTTAGCTTAGTAATTAGCTTGGTAGAGAAGATGAGCATGCATTGAAGCTTGGCTCTTGGTTGGATTTGCATCCACATGCCAAGAGAGTGTTGATGTAGGCTTCTATCTCACAAGCTTGGAGTAGGTGATGAGCTCTCCATTAAAGCTTGGGAGGAGATAGAGTATTTTCCCTTCACACATGGTCAAGTGTGAGAGTGTGTGTGTTTCTGCCAAGCAAAAATCAGCCCCCCCCCTCTCTTGGGCGAGCCCTAGCTGCTAAATTAGTCTGGCTTTTGCCTCATTGGACCTCCCCAGGTCAAGCCAATAGGGATTAAGCAGCATAAGTGATAGCCTTCTGACATGTGTCCCCCTTTCCCCTTTTGTGAGAGCTTTAGATAATTAAATAATTAAACTAAACTCTCATTGGACCCCTTTGCCTCCTGGCCAATAGGAATCAGGCAAGCCATGGGGCTCCTGAATGCTCATTGGACCCCTTGGGAGACTGCCCAATAGTCTTCTAGGACACTTAATTCTTATTGGTTTCTTTTATTAAATGTTTTTAAATTAATTAAACTAGATTTACTCTAGCCTAATTCTCATTGGTCCACTTCAAGGGTCTTCCAATAGGAATTGGGCACACCTTGTGGGCATCTGGCCTAGGGAGCTGACATGTGTCCCTCATTCCCTTTGTGTAAAGGGAGCCTGTGTGTGTGTGTGTGGCTTTCTCTCTCATCCCCTAGCTTTGGGGCTCGCCCCCTCCCATGTAGGGATGTAGAAAGACTTTTTGGGCACACACTAAGCATCCAATTTTCCCTAAGGTTGACCTTTGGACACAACCTTTGAATTTTGGAACCTTAGCATTTTGGAAGTCTTAATGGGCTGAACCTTAGGGTCTTTTTAGCCCATTGTTTCACATGGCTCTTTTGCAGATGGCCCCCCCTTTGGATCCCTACTGTGGCCAGTCTGCTAACTTAACCAATATTCTAACTTTTTCTCCCTTGGCACTTCCCCACATTAAATGATCAGTTTAATATGAGAAAATCATTTAGGAGAATTAGATATTGATTATTATGACACATGGAATACAAGGTACCATGCTTATGACCTCTGAGTAGAACAAGATTGCCTTTGCGTACTATCCACGAACCATTGCCAAATATGGTGTTGTAGCCCAAATCATCAAGCTGACCAACAGAAATCAAGATTTTAGTCAACTTGGGCACATGTTTGACATTACGTAAAGTAAAGTGCGTGACATTCCTTAGATGCAATTTGACGTTTTCGACACCCTCAATGTCTAGTTCATAAGCATCACCAAGTATCACTTTGACACAAGAGTGAGAATAAGTAGAGAACCATTCTCAATGTGGTGTCACATGGAAACTCGCACCAGAATCTACTATCCAATTCTGTGCATACTGCGCATCTTCTGTAACAAGAGCCTCGACAGGTAGATCTGCTGTGAAGACCAATACATCAGAGGTAAGTGGCATAACAAATGTTGGAAGAGTCTCTACAATAGGATCATTTAAAGACTCTAGCACATTGATCTCCTCTAACTTTGCTTTGCCCTTGTTTGAATCATCAGACTTAGAAGTTTCACCAGATTGTTTATCCTTCTTGCTTTGCTGCCATTTCCTGCAATCCTTCTTCACATGCCCTTTTTTATATCAGTGTTAGCATCGACATTACACATAGAACCCCGAGACTTACTGCATGAGCCCCCACGTTCCTTGCTTTTGGCACAACTTTGAGTGCGACCCCTCTATCTATCATAGCAACATACGCATCACCATCCTTCTTGCCTTCAAGAGATTTCCTATGAATCTCCTCGGTAAACAGACTTCCAAAGACGTCATTGTACACTAGACCGGTACCAGGTGTTGAGTTGCTAATCGCAGTATAGAACGTATCCCAAGACGAGGGTAAACTGCATAGCAAGAAGATACATTTGATTTCCTTTTGGAAGAACAAACCCTGAGTGGTCAACTAAGTGAAAATGATATTGAACTCATTAATGTGAGTCGAAATAGTGCCCTCTTCCTTCATACAAAGGTCAAACAGCTTCTTCATCAAGAAAACCTTATTAGTGGCACTTTTGTTCTCATAACTGGAACACAACTTATCCCATACATCTCTAGTAGTCCTTTTCTCTAGTAAAGTACACAGATTCGACCAAATGCAAACGGAGGGTAGATTTGGCCTTAGCATCAAGTTTCTCCCACTCAACATTTGTATACTCGCCCTCTGGGTGCTCCAGGATAGGATCCAGCTGGCCTTTTTGTATAAGAACATCTTGAATCTACTCTTTCCAGATAGCAAAATTCGTCCCATCAAATTTTTGAATATTGTAAATATTATTTCCACCACTAGATGACATGGCTGCAAGCTAAAGATAATAAGGTGATAAACATTGGTAATTCTGAAAAATTCGGCAAAGTTTTCCCAAAAAAACTGACAGAATCTCAATCCAAAACTGTCACAAAGTAACACATCAAAAGTAATGCTCTCAAAGCATAAGGCAGGCGCATCAACCATTAACTGTGCATAAAAAGTCAAAAGCTGACCCAAGACTGCCAACACGACGTCAAATGCACCTAGCCCTCTCTATACATGTCCTATGGCGCGTATCACCGAAAGGATCTCAACATTCGAGAATCCCCCAGCTCAAGACAACCTCACGCTATCGACCCTTACAAAAGGTTATGCAGACAAGAAACCAGCCCAGTCTCAGAAAGGGCCTCCGAACCGAGTCTCAGAAACGATTGGGACTACCAGAAACAAGCCAAATCGGCTCCACAAAAGGTACATATGGCAGTTTCCGCAACTCAACGTACATCCATTGTCAACAATACTGCAAGGTGCAATATACGTGCTCAAACAGGCGCCAAACAAAATGTGCAAGCAGTAAACAAATCCCTGTGGGGAGTAAAACCGCTCTCAAAAGAGGTCAAGCACTATCAAAAGTGCCAAAACAATGCATATGCGCATCAAGTACTCCCACTGAAATCTGTGTTGATGCTAAACACTACAACCTGTAAGAAACCTTGATGTCCTATATGTATGCAAGAACCTGTGAGGAGATGGAAGCCTGAAAAAAACCCGAGACAATGTCGATGCCGAAAAGTGCTACTAATAATCCCATAAACATAATCTCAATAGCACATAATAGCCATAAAACGGCTATATACCATCCCAAAATAGTCTCTGAACAACCTGCACCTGTGTCCTGTACCTGTACCTGTACCTGTAGTTGTAGCAAAAGTGGAGTTGAAAAATACAACTCCTGAAGCGTAGCTTGGATGAAGCTTTTGACTACAGGAACAGTTTTGAAAGGGGGGTAAAATTGCAAGACACCTGCTGGAAACGCTCTCGGAACATTGAATTTTCTGATGCCAAAGTCGAAAACCTGTTTGCACTTTTGAAAGTGCGCGCGTGCGGACGCAAAAACGGCAAGCACAAACCCTGCTCCGATACCAGTTGAAGGTGCCACGGGAAGCCTGTGCAAGTGCAAGTGAGAGAGAGAGAGAGAGAGAGAGAGAGAGAGAGAGAGAGAGAGAGAGAGAGAGAGAGAGAGAGAGAGAGAGAGAGAGAGAGAGACCTGCTTTGGGTGGAGCGCACAACATCGTTATCCTGTTGTTGCAGCTCCTTATTCTATTGTATTAAAGAATAAGTGTATAATTGTTAAGTTAGTAGATGGGTTAGTAGTAAGTGGGATGTCCGGCCAGTTGGCCTAAATCCCAACAAAAGTGAAGGAGGAAGTCCAAAAGACACTCATGCACTGAGCATAGTGAGGTATGAGTGGAGAAGCTTCTACATTGAGAACCCTTCTTGGAAACGTTGAAGCTATTGTGACGTCCTTTGATGTCCCATGTGCTACATTTGTTCCTTGAAGCACCCATCAAATTCCTGTTTCGCACTGCTTGATTTTGTTTGACAAATTTCTCATATGCATATAGAGTGTCCCATACTTGGCACTTGCATTAGACACTCTTCCTTTGTTACTCCCAAGCACTCACATTGCATGGCAGGTACTTCAAGTTCAATGCTCAATTCCAATAGGAGTGTACACCAAAGGCACTTTTTTCCCACCGGGTTTTTTCCCTTTGGTCATCCAAGTTTTCAGATCCTAATCTAGAAATCCTCGTCATCATCTTCTTGTATATATTCCTTCTACAACAACAATAAGGAAATGGATACCCAAATCAACCATCAATGACTTGGAGCAAGAGTTGTAGATCTCAACATACTTGTCAAGAGCGTCTCTTATCTTCAAGGGTGACAACACACCTCGATCAAAAAATGGGAAAACAACAAAGCTTCGTCAAACAAGGGCAAGCTGAAGAATGGCATACAAAGCCAAACGACACGCAATAACAAATTCAATAAGCGGACTATCCACAACAACCATATGTAGCTCACACAATGCTTCAACATTGGCTACGTATTGCCAAAAACTCAAATTGTAGTGGACTTTGAAAGCAAAACCATCATAAAGTCCATGCCAAAAAGAGAATGTGCAACAAGACGAAAAGTTGCTTCGACAATCAAAGCTCAAATTACGTATCAACAACACGACTGATATGAATCACTCAAGGAAAGGGGGAGCGTCATCAACGACAAACACTTCCCAAGCTAAAGACCAACAAGGAAGACAAAGTTGGAGACAACCCTATGACAAGACTGAACATGGTCGTGTCAAGGGACGACACGAGCTAGGAAGGGGGGAATGTTAACGACTGACCAAACGGGCACCCACCTGGCCGGACAGGTAATCGGACACCACATTTGTATTCTATTATTTTTTTGAGCTAGTGTAATGATACTCTGTGTAAATCCTGATTCCAGAGTAGCAGGTCAATTTCTTGAGATGTAAATCTGTAATGATAAGTGTAAAATCCCATGTGAGCCAGCCACTAGCCATTTAGAAAGCCCTAGGTATAAAGGTCAATAACCTTAATGTGAAAGGAGGCTTATCGTTTAGAGAAGAAAGATCTATGTTGTATGTACGCTCAACTTACGAAGCTGCTCCAACTTGTAATCATCACAACTAATGATTAGGTAATCCATTTTCAATTTTGAAACTTGCATTGTGTTCCTCTTTCCTTGCTCTTTCATTCAAGTGTAAGCATTGTCAGTTTTGCTGTGGTTCGCGACTATGCATCTGTGAGCCTTAATTACAGATTTGAGTGTTATCATTGTTCTTAGTCGTTTTGACCATAGGAGAGTGTTCCTAAACCATACGGCGACCTTTTTGGACTGACCTATTATCGTTTTCATGACCTTTTTCATGATGGATCGTGATTTGGTACCTTGACGGATTGCGACCAAACTTGGGATAGTGTCCTAGGTGTCTTAGACCTCCTCCTAAAGTTTCATTGCATTTAGAGTCCGTTCAAGTGCTGAAATGGCGTGATGACCTAGAGCGGTGAGAAAGGACATAGGCAGATTTCCCTGATTTGATTTGCTTGTTGAGTTGTTGCATTAGCTTGTTAGGTTCAATTCTTGAGATTGACAACCTCTCAAAGTGTCTCCGTGCCCCATTTGAGTCACTTCCATGAGTATTGGCCTGCTAACAAGAGCAATCACAACTTTATACAATCACAATCATAGAAAATAAATGTAGGTAGAGAAAGCAGTGGGGGAGTTGAAGAAGCAGCGGCCTATTCGCATGATTATAGAGAGAGGGAAAGTTGTGAGAGACACAAGTGGAGAGGGAGTGCCTGACGACCCTTCAGTCAAGACTCTAGATAGTCAAGACTTGACAGACTTGTTGCTTTTTGCTACAGGTCGAGCAGACGTCCCTCTACATCTTATTGGGATTTTCTCTCTCTCTCTCTCTCTCTCTCTCTCTCTCTCTCTCTCTCTCTCTCTCTCTCTCTCTCTCTCTCTCTCTCTCTCTCTCTCTCTCTCTCTCTCTCTCTCCCCCCGTGTGATGCCTTTTGAAACATTTAATGGCCTAGTAACTTGTGTGTAGCGGAAAATAGCATGAACATAGTGAGCATTTCATTAGAATAGATTCCTAATGAGCATAACAAGAGTGCTTGGGTGGAGAGAGCAACAAAGAGCATAACACCTAGTTAGATAGGCATGACCAATATTTCAAAAGAGAGAAATTAAGCTATTGACAACAATTGAGGACCAGATTTACATGGAGCCGGTTCCCCCTCCAAAAGGCTTTGTATTATAGGTTTCCCCCATCAAGGGAGACATTATATAATACAATTCTTTGTGTTTCTTCAATAACTAGCTAGTGCAATGAAGATGGAAGCTTCAAGCACTAAGCAAACACTTATAAAACACAATATCAATTCCCTCACGGTCTCAGACCCAAGACCTCACACACCTTCGAAGATGGTGAGAGCTAGCGGGGTATAAGAGTAGATTGAGAGGAAGAAGGGGTAGTCTTACGAGAAAGAAGTATATCTCCTCCCATAATCACTCATAAAATCTTAGCATAGATTAGTAATTAGCATGGTAGAGGAGATGAGCATGCATTGAATCTTGGCTCTTGGTTGGATTTGCATCACAAAGCCAAGAGTTTTTGGTGTAGGGCTCCCTCCTCACAAGCTTGGAGTAGATGATGAGCTTTCCATTAAAGCTTGAGAAGGAGAGAGAGAGCCTTCTTGCTTCACACATGACCTAGTGTGAGTGTGTGTGGAATAATGCCTTTGAAAAATCAGCCCCCTCTCTATCTTGGTCGACCCCTCTTGCTAAATCCTCATGCTGGCACCTCATTGGACCTCTCCAAGCTTAGCCAATGAAAATTGAGAAGCATAAGTGATAGCCTTGTGACATGTGTCCCCCTTTCCCCTTTTGTGAGAGCTATAGGTAATTAAATAATGCAACAAACTCTCATTGGACCCCTTTGTCTTCTGGCCAATAGGAAGCAGGCAAGCCACTGTGCTGTTGAATGCTCATTCGACCCCTTGGGAGACTGTCCAATAGTCTTTTAAAGAGCTTAATTCTTATTAGTTCTTTTATTAAGTGTTTTTAAATCAATTAAACTAGATTTACTCTAGCCTAATTCTCATTGGTCCACCTCTATGGCCATCCAATAAGATTTGAGTGCACCTTGTGGGCAAGGAGCTGACATGTGTCCCCTATTCCCTTTGTGCAAAGGGAGCCTGTGTGTGTGTGTGTGTGTGTGTGTTTCTCTCTCATCCCCTACTTTTACAGTTACAGGGCTCGCCCCCTCGGGCTCGCCCCCTCCTACGTAGGAGTCTTGAAGACTTTTTTGGCACACTCACAAAGCATCCAATTTTACTAAGCTTGACCATTGGACACAACCTTTGAATTTTGGAACCTTAGCATTTTGGAAGTCTTAATGGGCTGAACCTTAGGGTCTTTAAAGCCCATTGTTGCACATTGCTCTTTTGCAGATGGCCCCCCCTTTGGATCCCTATTTTCCCTCCTTTGGATCCCTATTGTGGCCGGTCTGCCAGTTTAACCAATATTCTAGCTTTTTCTCCCCTGGCACTTCCTCATATTAAATGATTAGTTTAACATGAGAAAATCATTTAGGAGAATTAGATATTAGTTATTATGACACCTCTTCACCTCCTTTCAGTTCCCCCCCTCCCCCCCCCCCCCAATGGCTCTTCAGCTCCCCTGCATTCTCATAGTTGGTCCTGCCGACATCTTATACCTACCCATGCAACCAATCCTAACTCATGGAAGGCTCTCAAAGTCAAGGACAACCAACTATTATTAACTATATTTTTAAAGATCTACTACCACAATACTATCCAAGTGGCAAGCCTCGTGATTTCATCACTTAGGTGCTGGTCACACGAGGCTTAGTTATGAGTCTTACCATACCCAGAGCGGATGTTTCCGAGAGAACCCAAATTCGAGAGAGTTTAAGTGGCAATGTTATTGAATGAGAGAGACAGAGTCCATGTTGTGTGTGGTATCTTCCAAAAATACGTTTTTTAATCAAGGACAAGAGGAGATAGTAGCTTTTACTAATGCAAATCTTCATAGATTCTCAAAGAGAAGATTCACGTTATTAAGCTCTCTCTCTCTCTCTCTCTCTCTCTCTCTCTCTCTCTCTCTCTCTCTCTCTCTCTCTCACACACACACACACACACACACACACACACACACACACGCGTGCACACACATACACCTGCTCTCTTTGGGAAAGCTCTCTTCCAGTAGGGGTTGCCTTCATTTCTTCACTCTCTTACAGCAAGTATATATGTCCAACTGCCGCAGCTCGAGAATGGCCCTTTCAGCCGACAAGATTTGGAAAGTAGATGACAGGTTGCATGACACAAGAGGACGGCCAGAAGAGGAGAAATCTAGGCAAGAGAGTGCATGACGAGAGGCGATGGAAGGATGGTGATGGGCGGGGGAATGGCAATGGAGTAGGAGGGAGGAGGCATAGAGGAGCCAAGGGAATTGAAGGTATTAAGGTCGAGGGGGGTTGGAGTCCTTATAGTAAATAGTTTTTTCAATAACTTTTAAAATAGAAGCTGGAGATCAATGATTCTTGGCAGTACGTATTTTTTAATTATCTCTAATTCCAAACAAAAATTAAAATTGAAAGAATCCATAAATATACAAAGTTTGAACACTTCAATTAACATATGATTAAACATAAAAAAGACAATATATTACCGGATAGAATGACAACAAAATGCTCTCCATTACTGGGAGTAGAGAAGGCAGAAGCAACCCCAAAATAGTCTAGTCTCCAAAAACAAATACTAGATGGTGCATAAGCAACCCCAAAATAGTCTAGTCTCCAAAAACATGAAATACTAGATGGTGCATCATATCCAAGTCTAAGGTTTTGCAGCCATTCTTGCACCTCACAATGCCTGAAATAATTCGACCTTTGTCAATGCAGCTTGATGTATGAATTGGTGAGCCTCGGAGTCTAGCCGAGGCACCTGGAGGAACACAAAATATAGATGTTTACATGGCACATATGTAAGACGCTTGCTTTCTCTTTTCTGAAAATCTTCACATGTGCATCTAGGAAAGTCAAAGATTGTAACAGAGTAATTAACTCCCTTTTCAAGAGATCCCTGTGTGCTCACATAGAAGATATGTGTTTGATTGCAAACCACAATCACCTCTTTAACCAGATCTGCATTCATTGTTCTCCCAGAGTCCACCCGATCCATAAAGTCCCTAGTTAGCTTAGAACGCTACTTCACAATTTTTCCATCTCTGTACTTTGGCCAAAATCCACTAGGCACTCTATGGTCCACAACAATGGCCCCAAGAACTTTTGCAGTACCGCTTTCCCACTTAGGGCAAAGCCATTTGCATGAAGAAGGTTTGCCTCATTTTGCTTTAAATTTGTACCTTTGGAAACCATCCAACCACCCGGAGCTAGAACAGGAGGCTCAACCGCCATATCATGGACTTTCCAAGTGTGAGTGTTTGTGCTGCTGCTGCAAAACCATATGAACCCCTCAACGATTCCTCCTGGTCGCGTTCCGCTTGGAGGATATTTTCTGCGACCCCAAAAGCAAGGAGCAGCAACACCCTGGGTGACATCCAAAGTGCTCTCATTGATGAATCACCCACATCTTTCCGTCTGGTCTCCAATCACACCAAAACAAGTCATCTTTCGACCTGGCTCTATGCGTCGTATTGCCCACATAGATTTTGCGACAACATTCTCTTGCCATAGTCCATGATCATCTATTCTACCATCTATTTTTTGTTGCCCCCCAATTGGTGTTATGACTGTGATATACTCGGGCATGTGGCTATCTTCATCGAGCAAAACATCTGCATCCACAAAAATTGGTCTCTTTCTATGTGTACTTTTTTCTTGCGCACCTCTGTTCATCTGTGTACTAGAAATGCCAATCTCATGCATAGAGGAATGTGTTAGATCCACCAATCTTTTTGCGGCTGACCTTGCTGAATCTTCGTTTAAGAAACGATCAGCCAAGTCTTTGATACCAGGGCCATGCGCACTATGGATACCTTTCAAATATGCATTATACATGACGCTTTGAAGCATGGCCATCGCCATGTTGGCACAAGCTGCTTCATATAAACTTATGTGGTCTTTATAACCCATTGATGCACGCATGCTTGCATGCTTAGACTCAGACAAATTTGTGGTTGGTATGAATGCACCAGTGTCATCTTGAGAAACGAACCTTGCTCCCCAATGAGGAACTCTGACATCCCACCATGACAACCATGTTTCCAACGATGGAACCTCCCCCTCAATAGCATGGCCCGCCTTCCAAAATCTTCTAAGCTCTCCTTTGCATAATTTGACAGCATTTTCACTTGGGGCACTACGCCACTTGCGACACAAGATTTTGTGCTCTTTTTGAAATGAAGCACGAATGCATTTGACAATGTGTTGGATCATGCTTTGCTCCCAGTGGAAAACACAAGACCTTTCCTTATTAGAGTTAATTTTCTTAGAGCCGCCAAAATACACAATACAAACAGCTATCGAGTTGGCATTAGCCTCATCTGCCATGAATCCTCTAAAGTTAGGTTTCTCAAAACCGGCTTCTATAACCACCTTGTTTAGCATTTTCCAAAACTCTATCTGGGCATATTTATTCTCGAGTGTGAACTCACATGATGCAATAGTCAGGAGCTCTCGAACAAAGGGATCATAAACATGTGCTGACATTGTAGGCCAACCCGCGACACGATGAACATGGTCAAAATGGACCCACATATGTTCCAAATTGCTTCTTGGCCGCATCCTATTAACCAAATCCACTCCACTCCCAAGTCCCGTCGCATACATTTTAAATACGTGTGGTTGTTGCTTATCTCTGAGTTGTCCAGGGTACAACACACTTTGAATATATGGGTAACGGCATTTAGTCTTAAGATCTAACACTGCTTCAAGTCCCTTGGACGTGAGGTTTCTTGATTTCTTGGCACTCACCAAACATCTTTCAGCCCTACGATTACAAGACAGGGGAGTAATTGAATCCAAGAATTCAGAAAATTCATTATCTCCAAGTACTTGACATTTCTCCCTGCTCTCTTCAAAAAGTCTTTCCAATATGATATCTTGAGCTGTGACCCGCTCCAATTGCTTTGGCGTCGTGAAAGGGTCTCTTTTGGCTTGGTCCTCCAATATGCCATCTATTTGTAGTTCTACTTCTCTACTCCTTCCTTCAACACATGGATGCTTGTGTTCTCTGAGATGAATCGCATATCTAGTGCAATTAGATTTATCTCTTGGCAGGCAATAGTAGATGACAACAGGACAAGTAGCTAGACATTCGGGGCATCTGTCCACAATGAAAACATGCTAAGCTGCCATTCTCTTTTGCAACCAGCCCTATAGGACAAGAGTAGACAAGACGGCCATGCCATTGATTTTCATTTTGTATATTGGAGCGTAAATAATATGGACAATCAAGGTTGATGCATTTCAAATGCCCAGAGCATCTACTAAATCTTACAACTCCATTAAAGCAATCGCTGCTACATGTCACATATTCTGTCCATACATGACAATCATGTTTCTTCTCCATTCCAACCATACCTGATCCATTTCCAGAAGGAGGCAATTTGTAAGCAACATATCCATCATAATAGAGTGGAAGCTCTTTCACACTAATGACATTTTGACCTGTTGTAAAGAAACATAAAGGTTCCTCTGCAGTGGCAATCTTCTGATTTGTGCTAAAATACTTGAATCATTTGAAAAACTGCATTGGACAGCTGAGTCAACATCAATAGGAGATGCCTTGCTCCCCTTGAAGCATGATAGTTGACTCTTTGAGGACACAATTACCTTATAAAATTGATGTTGATCATGGTCCAATGAAAATAGAAAGTTTCCATTGTCATCTTTGCCAGGCTCTAGATTTACTTGAATCCCAGATAATGTTAATGGTCTCAGTGAAAAATCACTCTCCTGCAGATCAAAATGAGCTTTCAAAGCATCCACACTGAGTTCAAGCACCCTCTTGTCGGAGATAAGAACCAGTTTACTGCCACTTTTAGGTCCATAGATAGTGAAATGCCTGTTCATTACTGCTCGAAAGAACAATAAGGCGCTCAAGCAACCAGACAGTTTGAAAAGAAAATAGATTTAAAACTTTAAAGAATTTTTTGATGACGTGAAAGACATCATTATATGCGCACAGTATTTTGTCTTTAAAAATTCGACAGCCAAAAGGACAGCAAGAATCAGAGTATTATAAGAGATCTTATAATATTATCATATTATAATATTTTGTCTTTAGAAATTAGGCGGCCAACAGGACAGCGAGTGTGTTGTTACTGATGTCAACGACCGTTAAGTAAATATACTAGTAATTTAATATTATTAGATATGGGTTAGGTTTTAGAGTCAAGTTAGCTTCTGTTGCATTTTGCCAAGGTGTAGCTTCTGTCTGTTCAAGTGCCATGCCTCGTCGAGAATCATCACACGAGGAGCAGCCTACACCAAGAGGAAGAGCACTCACACATGGAGCAGCGGACACCACACGCGGAGCGCGGAGCACGTAAGTCCACTTTCGTTAATGCATAAACCAGTCCGCGTTAACGCGGACTGGTTTTGGAGGGTTGAAGTTCATCAATTTTGCAACTAAGGCACAGAGGAGAGCATTGCCATAGTCCTGCGTTGGGTAATATTTTTAAAAAAATGAGGCGCAGGGTTGAAGTTCATCAGTTTTGCAACTAAGGTGCAGAGGAGAGCATTGCCATAGTCCTGTGCTGGGTAACAGACAACAAAACGGAAGTTCATCAGTTTTGCAACTGAGGCGCAGAGGAGAGCATTGCCATAGTCCTGCGCTGGGTAACAGACAACAAAACCGGAGCATGAAACAGACAACAAAACGCGCGTTTATGTGGCATAATAGAATTGTGGCACCGCAATTAAAAACCACTAAGGGGTCCAGATTGAAGCTTCCATACTCTGTGTGGCAGACCATTCTGACAGAATATAGAATCACTCATTTAGAAGTCTTATAACTTATGCCTCAGAGTCTGTCCAAATAAACGCTAGATTGTTTAAAGGTATAACTTATGCCTCAAAGTCTGTCTTTCAAGGGATTGTTTAATTTTTGAACGACATAATGGGCATTTATGTCACATAATATAAGTGTGGGACTGCTCCGAATACCTGTACACTAACCCCATCTTAAAACCGGCAGATCTTTTAATTGCTTAATCATCCAGGGCTTAATGAGTTTAATGGCTTAATTGCACAGGGTTTAATGGCGCATGTGACCCGACTTTTGAGGGTTAATTATTGCTCAATAAGCAATAATCTTGTGGTGCAATGGCCTATGAAAACACTTGAAACCAGTCCGTGTTAACGCGGAATGGTTTCAAGGGTTTGCACAGATAAAAACTTGAATCACTCAATGGTTAAAACAGGTCAGGAAAGACCTTCATTAAGCAATAATCTTGCACAGGTCATTGGACCACAAGATTATTGCTTAATGAAGGTCTTTCCTGACATGTTTTAACCATTGAGTGATTCAAGTTTTTATCTATGCAAACCCTTGAAACCAGTCCGTGTTAACGTGGACTGGTTTCAAGTGTTTGCATAGGTAAAACATTGATAAAAATGTTATCAACAGGTCCCCTAAAACCTCAATAAGCAAAAACTCATCAGACTCTCAAGGGTTTGGACAGGTCATATGACCACAAAACCTATCAGTTCTTTGCCACTTTAAAGTCAATTAATTGTTTATTTGAAAGTCTGATGCTTATTCTTAAAGCGCTTCTTGCAGAGGGGTCTCACGCAAAAAAGGCAATCTATCAAAGGTGCCTACACCAATTGAGTGTAGTGACCAAGTTAGTTCAGTTGCCGTCTCTGACATGGAAGAGGATAATGAAACTACTCAGAGTCAAGAGCTTGGCATTGGTTCTGTTCATGAAGTCGACAATGCACATGGTCCTGAGGAGGCTTGCCTGGACATTGTCCCATATGTGGTCCAAGCTGAGGTTGATTCTGGAATGGATGTTGGAGATGAAAATCATATTAACATGCATAGAGGTGAGGATATTTTGCAGAAAACCAAGATACTTAGCTGCTTCGAGTGTCCTCCAATTCCTCTAGGTCGATTAATTCCATACGCTCGAGTGCGCGGCTTGAGAGATGACGTAAGCGGTTTGAAAGCTGCTTTTGCAAAGGAAGGGTATGCGCAAGAGAAGGGTGCTTTTATTGTATCTCTTTGGACATGTCAACAAGAGGACAACTTTGTAAGGGTAAGTATGTGGTTATTTAATGCTCCCTCAATATTCCAGTCTCAAGAATGTTATGTTTGTAATGTTATAACTTTGATGCTTAGATGCCATAAGAGCCTCTTGGGACCGATTTGGGTAGAGGTAAACCAATGCTTTGAAAATGAAGTTGCATCTCGTCCAGATTTGCATATCCTTTCAAAGAGGATGTTCTTTGTGTGGGAGGGCAATCATAGGACTATAGCTTGGCATGCCGCTATTAAGGAAAAATTTCCATTGGTGAAAGAGAAACATTGCAGAGTTCTATGTACGGTCATTGATCCGACAAAGGTGTCGGAGATTGCATTGTTGGCAGGACTCCAACGAATGAATTTGTAAGAATACATTGCTTTTTTGGTTTCATTGTTGATTCTTTTTTTATCAATTATGTTATACATTTTTTTTGTCTTTATCAGCATGAATACCCATGCTCTAGTGGCTTCACACTTGCGAGATGAGCTAGTTAATTGTTCTCACATATGTGTTGCGGATCATGAAGAATATTTGAAGGGCCTATCAGAGAAAGATAGAGGCGTAATTGCATTGGTCAAGAAGACATATTCCAAAGGAGCGGAGCCTTGGTATCCATTGACGAGACGATATTTAGGGAAACTGCTCTATGATGTATGTCTTTTAAATATTGACTTCTAATCCTTGGTATTGGTCATCTACTTAGAGCTATTTTTTATTAGGTTCAAATATCAAAGGAGATTCATTCAAGCATGGATCAAGCAAGGCAAAGGCTATCTGTAGATGATCAAGCAAGGCAAAGGCTGTCTGCAGATGATCTGGCTAATGAAGAAGAGAAAGTGATAAATGATCTTGCTCATAAATATGGTGATCGAGTAGGCAAGGTGTGCGTAAGTTATTTTCATAAGAGTTCATGATATGATTATCTGTTGAGGTTATGAGTTTATATGTTTATTACCTTTAGATGTTAAATATTGTTGATCCTCGACTTAGAGAGGAGTGGTTGGCCCGTGTGTGGGCACTGAGATGAGGGCCACATAGTTGGGCCACCTTAGAGAAACTTAACCTGATTGCTCTTCATGATGCTCCTATTGAGAGCAAGATATTATGGATTTCTTTGTTGGAGTCAGATAAGATCACGAGGGTATCTTATGGTCTAAAACGTGGAGATCTATTCTTTCGCTAGTAAGTCCATTGAAAATTTTGTTGGCGTTAAGGTTTTGCTTGTGGTGATGTGGTTGTAATACTTTGTCTTCACTTTCGTAGTAGCTGGATTCGTAGAGAGGGTTTGTTGCAATGTATACTTGATAGAGCTACAGTTCTTCTTCCGGATTTTGGTGGTTTGCCCGGGGGTGTTATTGTGCCACTTGATTGTACACTCTCTATGTACTTTGAAGCGCTGAAGCTAGAGGCTAGAGCTCATCTCTTTCCTATTGAGACTATCCTTGGGGCCAAAACGAAGGATGCACAGCTCTTGGCAATGAAGAAGGTTGATACCACTCCCATGGTGGCTCAAAGACTTCTATATCGGTGAGATGCACAAACTTTAACTTTTACTCAATTTAGTGAGTGTGTGGTCAAGAGTTTGAAAGCATGAAATTTTTAGGTATTTCAAATATTTACACTCTTTGGGACACATTCCTATGATGGCATGATTCCTATGATGGCCAAGCAATGGACAAACATAGCTGTAGGTGAGACTTGTATGTATCCCACATCCATGCATCATTTGCCGGAGTGGGAGTTGGTTCATTGTCCATGGTGGGTGGACATGGCCAAAGGCCATGTCTTGGCTAGAGAGAGAGAGTTGTATGAAGAGATGAAGAAGAGCCAAAAGACCAACACACAGGAAGAAAACCATCCTTTGAACCAGGATCAACCAGCTACTAGTATGTGTGCTTTGTTTTTTTTTAAACATAGACTAGAGACATATTTGTTTAAAGAGAAAAAAATTCTTTATTTTCTCAACAGGAGTTCGCAACAACGTCAAAGGAAAACAGATTGTGGATAAAGAAGTGGAGGTGATCGACGAGTCTCTACCCACACATGGTGAGCTACTTACTTATGCTATGTAAACTTTTTATGATGAGTCTCTTGGATCATTTGTGTTTATGTTTACAAATCATTGCAGATGTGCACGGAGCTCTTGTTGTTAGGAAAGTTCTCTCTTTTGTGCATGCATCGGATTTTCCTACAGTGGTCGCTAGTTCCTCCAAAGATGTTAGATGTGTGGCTATGGTGGGGGATTACATTTCTATTGCTAGTGACTTTCGTGTGGGGCTTCGTAATCCAGTTTGGACTCCTCTTCACGACCACATGCTCAAAGAGCTCGGCCAGATGGAGTACAGTACACTAGGGTGGGTAGGATTGTGGCATGGGCAGCTGACTTCATATTTTTAGATTTGCCGTTTGGTGGCTTGCACCACGAATCAACTACGATGCCATCTTGGGACATCTGCTTAGAGGATCATGTTCGGAGTGGTGTTCATCTAGCATTCTCTACTCTTGCAGATTCGGGGTGGTTATTAATCATGGCATCATGCGTCGGTGAGTATCCATATTTAATTGCGTTAAATTCATACTTAGTGATATATTTAAATCATGGTTGGCATGTTTAGGAGATAGCGTTTGGTGGGTGCAGCGATTTTGTAGGGCGTCTGACATGCACATTCATCGACGCATTGTTCTTATGCATCATGATGCTTATGGTTTTGTTCAAAGCTATGGGGAGCATATTGAGGTAACTCAAAACCTTCTAACATCACACTCATGTGGGTCTTGGTGGTCTGTTCATCTTTCACTTTTGTTTATTGCTATATTTGCAGTGTGATACCTCTATGCTATTTTTGGTTCACAGAAGGGGGATGCACCCTCCATGTTTTCTGGCAGAGAGCATCTCTATGTTTCGCTCTCTCGGCATGAGCCCGACAGATTCCACGATGAGGCATTATCTTCCTGTATCCTCTAGAGCCCTTACATCTACAGGAGAGCCATTGCGTGGTGGGCTTCAGATGAGTCACACTCTTTTAGCATGCTTCGTCGAGATGTTGTGCAGACGTGGTGGTATTTGTTTAGAGTTTGGGTGTGGGACAGCACCAGTGCTTGTAGCTTGTCTTGGTACTGGACGTGCATGTGATTCTATTGATAGTGATGAGGGCTTGATGACGACATATGTGCAACCTCTATTGTTGCCTTGGGTGTAGAGTGTTGATGAGGCCTCCACATCTGTGGATGTGGAGGATGAGGGTGATAGACCTGGTAGGAACCCATATGATGACTTGTGAGGCTCCACCCTCCACTTGACATTTTTTGCTATGTTGGTAGACTATATCTATTCTTGAGATTTTGGATATTATGTGGTGTTGTGATGCTACTATATGCGATGTATTAGGATATCGTCTGTATTGGGTCCATAATCATGTTTTTTTTGTTTCATTGAAGTATTTTGTCAGTTTATATAGAGAAGATTGCGAGAGGAATAGCATCAAGCACCCGATACGACTATGAGCTACAAAATGAACGACGGAGACGCAATGTGTTCATCGATGATGAGTGTGACTCAGCATAGTGATATGTGATACACATGCATAACCTCTGGGGATTTTTTTGGTCTTCTTTTTGTTGTGAAGCTACTGAGTTAATGTAAGATATATAGTTCTTGCAACATGATAACTTGGGAGCATTACAAGTACTGTTAAAGTACTTATTTTTAGTCAAGAATTGTTTCACCATTGAAACCGCTTAATACATACAAAGCTCACCTCCATAGCCACGTGCCAAACAACCTCTCGAATGCCACTCCTTTTGCACTTGCTCTCTCTCTCTCTCTCTCTCTCTCTCTCTCTCTCTCTCTCTCTCTCTCTCTCTCTCTCTCTCTCTCTCTCTCGTGGTGATCAAATCATAATTTATTAGCACTAGTATGTAACTTGTCCTTTGGACAAGAATAGAAAGAAAAGGAGAGAGCCATCATAATGCAACAAGAACTAAGAGGAAAAGGAGTTGGAATAGGCAAGTGAGTGAATCTATATTGGTTTGAAGATGCTTACTAAAACATAGGTTCCAGCTCATACACATTGATATAGTTCCATGATGAGAAATCTTGCTCCTTATTTAAAAAGGTTCTCTCTTCACACACTACTTGAGTGCTCAGCTTTTGACCACATTAGGTCCTCTTTTTCCCATATATTCAGCCATGATCTCTCCCTACATACCTTCCTCTCCCAACCACGATGTGGACTCTCTATTGCGACGCTCATTTCAGCCATTTTTGAGCATCGAGAGTCACTTATGAACTCCACTCACACCACGTGACATGTTCATTTGGTCCCATAGGTCATATTTGACCTCCCAGGACGATAATAGAACTATCTATCTATCTCTCTCTCTCTCTCTCTCTCTCTCTCTCTCTCTCTCTCTCTCTCTCTCTCTCTCTCCATGCGTGTTTGTGGGGGACCTGTGTGGGGGGTGTATGTATCTTTTGTTATCATAGAACATTTAGTCTCTCTAGGATTATAATACCATCTCTCTCTCTCTCTCTCTCTCTCTCTCTCTCTCTCTCTCTCTCTCTCTCTCTCTCTCCATGTTTCTATCTATCTATTTATACCTCTTTTTGTATGTGTGTGCATGGGAGTGTACGTAACTTTCTCTATAGTAGAATGTTTACTCTCTCTGGGACTCTAATATCATCTCTCTCTCTCTCTCTCTCTCTCTCTCTCTCTCTCTCTCTCTCTCTCTCTCTCTCAATAACATTGCCACTTAAACTCGCTCGACTTTGGGTTCGCTCGGAAACATCCGCTCGGGGTATGGTAAGACTCCTTAGCTATCAATTATTTGAAATGATAACTAAGCCTCATGCTTGGCCACATGCAAAAACGAGCACTAAATGATTAATTATGCTTACCCTTTGTAACTATGCCGATTTTGGCATTGTTGTGAGGTTCAAGCAGGGATTTCATTAACGTAATCACGATCGGGTGATTACGTAAATAACTATAGTATTTACACAAAAACATCATGTGATCACGTTAATTGTTAACGTGACTTTGATGATGACCTGCAAAAACCTATAGAGCCGGTTAGCCCACCGGGCTTCCACAATTTCCCTACGGGGCACCGCCGGGCATCTGCTTTATACCGGTGGGCCCGCCGGGATAATGCAGTTACCCGACGGGCCCGCCGGGAAAATGAAAAAACCCGGCGGGCTTAATTATATATAGTAAATAGTGTGCTAACCCCGGTTTTTTATCTAAGCAAATCCTTGGGGAGTGTATCCGAGTGCCGGGTATTGTCATCTCCTTGTGATTTGACCTAAGGTTACAGAGTCACAGGTCCTTTTTTGGGCCGGACGTGATTCTTAATTCGGTAACCACTTCTAAAAAAATTTAATTCGTTTACCGACATAAAGGTACGAAACCAAAACAACTAAAAACTTGGGGAATCATGTTCATTGCGAAGAAGCCATTGGTCCAAATGAGAGCTGTAATTGGTTTTGGAAGATGAGCATATGTAAATGTCTAGTCGATAGTCAAGGGTCGGATGTCCTCTACTAGTGTACCGGGCATATAAAGATCCTTGAAGTCTTATATTTGAGTTGATTTACAATATAAGAGCTATAATCCTTGATTATGTTAAAATAGCTTTTATATTGAATTGGTTGCATGGGTGGGCTACAATCCTTCACTGGGTTCAAGTAGTCCCCAATTGGGTGATTATATTGAAGATTTATTTGTGTTAGTTCATGCATTGGTTTATATATTCGTTTGCATTATTTATTACGAGATTATTAGTGCATGAAATGACCAATTATATATTTTATTGCTTTCGTTTGTTTTGGTAGCAAATGAAATTAGATGTGTCTTATTGTTTGCAAATCAAAGTGAATATATAAATAATCATTATAATAATAATTGCATAGAGAGATTCATAGTATTGTTATAGTTATTACGCCATGTATAGATTACATTGCAATGTGTATGGTTGCTCACAATATAGGTGATTGATATGTGGATTGACTAGCGTGCATTGAAAATCTCATATTGTGCATCATGGTTACTTTCATATTGAATGGTTTTTAAATTATAATATATATTGAAAATAAAAAATTGTTTTCAGTTTGTAACATCTTGTTCTTTTCTCTTCAGTTTTAATTTAAAAGCAATGGAGCAAAATGTGGGCACAAGTGGTACAAAGAAGCCAAAGAATAAAAAAGCTCCTGGCAAAGAGTGGGATTATGCTCACAACATATGCGGCCGATATATGGAGTGGCAATGTAAATTTTGTCTCACAACAAAATCTGGCGGTGCACCACGTATTAGGGGTCATTTCCTGGGTAGCGCTAAAAATAATTGTAGAAAATGTGAACATTCTCAGGCACCTGCAGTTGCAAAGCGTTTGAGAGAAGAGATCACCAAAAAGGGTGGCAAGAAACGACAGATATATAGCTCTGTGCCTTCGAATCAAAAGTTCCCAGAGCCAAATATTAACTCCGCAGATCCTTTAGTAACGCCAACTAACCTTGGAGAGCAACCTGCGCAAGGAGAGGAAATTCCAGGCAGTATTCCTTTTAAACATCACAATGAAGGTGGAATTTGTCAAATGCGTCAAAAATCATTACATCAAAGCTTTCGAGTGCAGTTTCCAGAAGAAGCACAAACAACACTCGCCAAAGCAATACTTTTTACTGGAAGTGCTTTGGTCATGGTAGACAGTAATCATTGGAAGGCTGCTTGGAAGAAAATCGGTGAGTTTGGTCCAGGATTTTCAGCTCCTTCTTATCACACGATAAGAAATGTTTTCTTGGACAAATGTTACATCGAAGTCAAAGAGCATGTTGGCAAAATAATACTTGGGAATATTTCACTTTCAGAGTGTACGATTGTGAGTGATGGCTGGTCAAATGTTCAGAGAAGACCGTTGATCAATGTAATGCTGGTTTGTCTAAGGGGAGAAACGTTTATAAAGGCGATTGATAGTTCTGGTGCAATTAAAAGTGGCAAATACATTTCTGAGGTCTTGATTGATGTAATTAAAGAAATTGGTGCTGAACATGTCATTCAGGTTGTGATGGACAAGGCAAAGAATTGTAAAAACGCCAGTAAATTAATAAAGAAGTGCTTTCCGCACATTTTTGCCAATGGTTGTAATACGCACAACTTGAACTTGGTGCTGAAAGATTGGTACACTAGCGAAGCAACCACATGGTTCGCTAAAATAATTGATACAGCACGTCAGGTTGTGAAATTTATCTTGAAACGACAAAGAGTGCTCGATTTGTATAGGATGCGCATGTCAGTGATGCTGAAACTTCCTGTTGAAACTCGGTTCTACACACACTTTTATACCTTGGAATCACTTCTCCGTAATAAATGTGCTGTGATTGACACATTCAGTTGCGCGTCCTTTGATGAATGGCAGCTTGAGCAGAAAGAAACAATGAAGGATAAAATTACATGTCTACGTGGCAATGTAAACAAGGTTGCTTGGTGGAGGAGTGTAATGGATGCATACCATGTAATGATGCCCGTTATGTTCGCGATCCGCAATCTTGATCAAAGGGCGCCAAACTTGGGCAAAGTGTGGATGACATGGTGGTCAGTCCAATAGAGTCTTGAAAATCCTGAAGAGTTGAAAGAGTCTATAGTAGATAAGGAGTGGCGATTACCATTCTCTGGCAAACAGCAGAAAATTTTGGCTAAGTATTTTCATGCAAGGTGGAAGAGCGCTCATAGTCCACTCCATAGCGTGGCTTACATGCTAGATCCAGAGTATTGGAATTTAGATCTAATGTCCAATACAGAGGTGGTAGGCGATTTCTATCACGTGGTCAACACGTTCTACTCCAACGTTTAGGACCGAATTGATTGCATCAAAGAAATGAGTGCATTTAGATTAAAAGAAGGTCCTTTTGCGAATGATTTTGTACAGGTAATGGCAAAAGAGCAACCTGCATGGAAGTGGTGGATGATGAATGGTGGAGAGCATTACTCTACCTTACGTCCTCTTGCAATGAAAGTACTCGCACAATGTGTAGCAACCTCAAGTTCAGAGAGAAACTAGAGTATGTACAAGTATGTTCACAGCACTATTCGCAACAGACTATTAGCAGACAAAGCAGAGAAATTAGTGTATATGTATTGCAACGAAAAGATACTGAATCACATCGAAAGTGTTGGCTACGAGAAGGAAATGCCAACCTGGTTGTATGATTGTCAAAACAAAAATGAAGAAGATTTCAATGTTGGTGTATCTCAATGCACTGTAGACGAAATAGAAGAGAATTTGATAATAGATGTGGAGGTTGAATTACAAGGAGAACTACAACACTCAGACTTAGAACCAGATAACAACTCAATTGATTCAATATAGCTTGAGAGTAGAATGAGCAAATGTCAAAAACCATTGTAAAAGACCTTGTATTCAAATGTGTTTTGAGTAATTACAATGCTTCATATTCTCGATAGTACATAGTTTATCGCTATATTACATAGTTTGTCGATCTCAATTGTGTTGCCCTGAAGCATCATCTTGCTCATCAAACGGATTTCTAATTGTGCTAGGGGTATCTGGGTGTGCTTGCTTGAATTTATATTCGTTTGCCATGCCAAACATAATATACATTCTTTGTGGAATATCTTGTGAACAAATTGCGCATCGACTATTGTTTTGCATCAAACGAACAAGACAAACTAAATGATAATAGTGACCACATGTCAATGTATAGTACCCACTCCATCCATCAAAACTCTTGTAGCAAACTGGACATTGGGAAGATGAGGATGCATCTGAATTAGACGAGGGGACCAACTCCGGATGCAAGACAAGGTGGCTGATGTGTGTCCCTTGTACACGTGTTGGATTCACTCGCTGTGTTAGGGTTTGAACGTCCTGACTTAAGCGGTGAATGCTTTTCTCCATCCGGACTTGTGAGGGTTGCGGTGTCTGGGTGGCTATAGAAAGATGTGTTATTTCTGCATCTTTCTTTGCCAACTGTGTCATGTCACAATATCTTTCTCTTTCTTTAACTGTAGGTCGACGCCTTCCACTATCAATGCCAGCTCATCTCGGGTGAAAGTGACACAACTCTCCCTTAAATCATGAGTGGCAACAGTTGTCTCCTTTGATGAGAAGTCTATTGGTCGCTGTTGCACAAAGTAAACGTATAACATTTTGGCAAAATATAGCGCACAATCTGCATTGTGCAGGGGATGGCCATAAAACTCCAAATAAATCCTCTCAGCGTTATCTTTGATACCATCATGCGTGCACTTCGAAACCTTCCACCTTCCTTTCTTGATCTCTGCATCCTCACATGGCCATATTGTCTTGATCATGTCCTTTGTCACTTCTTTATTGATCTCTTTCCACTACATATGGTTTGGATTTGCCCACTTTGAGAGTCGGCGAGCAGTACACGTCGCTTGTTGTGCCGACATGCCGTGTGCCAGAGACTTCATGCGCTGAAATGCATTAACAGCCGCTTGTTGTTGATCATCAGGCAGTGATTGGGTGCCAATAACTTGTTCTTGATCGGCCATTTTCTCTTAGACCTGCAGTCAACAGAGTGACAAATATTCAATATCATTGGCAAATATATATTCTCACTCATTGGGACACTGCGCGGAATCCACTAAAAACCACCACTTCAAATGTAACTAATTGAACCACAAGGCAAATTTGAAATAATGACAGTTAAAACTTAAATGACAAATTTGAAACAAGGCAAGATAATTGACTCAATTAGATGAACCACTTCAATTAGTTAAATGACACAAGGCAAGATAATTGACTCAATTAGGTGAACCACTTCAAACCAGATAATACACTTCAATAAAAATTTGAATACACTTGACAAGACATGTATATCATAAAAATGTTTAAATCGGATAAAATGATGGTGCAAGTTCAACAAGTGGACGTTGCACAGGATTAGGGTCTGTCTTTAAATTTTCTTTGAAAAACATCAACACGTTAGAAGCATTCCTTCTTTGGTCCCGATCTTTTAACTTCATCCAATACTCTACTTTAATTCGGATAGCTCTCATGACATCTTCGTCCGGGTGGTGAAAAACATCGTCTGGAAAATAAAATTTTCTGGCCGCACTCCAAAAATCTGCCAGTATGTCGAACAGGTAGCCCAATGCATAAATGTCGCTGGCTTTTGAGTATGCAGCTGCGCACCATGGATCGTATAGTTCGGGAGCAATCCACAGTCGCTTAGCCATCTCGGCGTTCCCTGCTCTCTCTGTGCATTCAAAATTGCTTCGTCCGATTGTGCGGTTGGAGACAAATAATTGTTTGCCACACGCTTAACAGGTGTTCTCAGCATCATACCCCAATCAATGATACCGACGCGGGTTTTATTGGCGCGTGTAAAGTCCAACATTACGTTGAATGGGTGCAGGTCACTGTGCACTATACCGGCTTGGTGGACAGCCGCAACGCCGTCGATTAAGGCATGACAAATTGCCGGCATCTACTCGACCACTGCTTTGATCCGCACTGTGTCTATCTCGCTTACAGGGTTGTTTGCTACAGGCAATGACCTCCAGCCGTGTTGTAGCCTGTGCATGTGTCATCTGAACAATCCGTGAGCGAAAGGTAAGCGGCACATCATGTCGCCCACGGTACCCCCATTGTAGTATGCGAATATCGTGATCCAAGGAGACTCTGTAGTAAACCCAATGCACCTGACAATGAAGGGGTGAAGCATTTGCATTCCCTGCTCTGTCTAAAAGCTGTCAGATTTTGTCTCACTCCCTCCCTTGTAACATTTTTCCACATATGTAATGTGGTATGGAAAAAATGAGATGCCTTTGACAGTGTACAATGTGCACACACCGAAGGGGCCAGCTCCAATCCTCATACCTTCTACCAAGGCTTCGTGAGGGATGCTGACAAGATGAGCGCACTTTGCATTCAAAGCAGTGCGCATGATTGTGCCGGTGCCGATGGCATCGGATCGACCTCCCAACGCTGCTTGTGCATCTTGTGCCATCTTCAATCTCTTGGGTAGAGCTGCTTGGTCCTCCGCTTTCACACGCTTCATCTTTACCTTCTGTTCTTCCCACAATTTATCCCAGAGCTCTAACTTTCACATGTCGCAAGCAGGTGGGATATCTTCCTTTAAGTCTCTGCAGCATACTTTCATATTGCCCAACACTGTCCTAACTTTATGGTGGGGGTCAAATTCTCGTCTCCCAGCTGGACTCAACAACTCATATTGACCTTCAAGTCACAACATGCACTCTGAAGTCGCAACATGCGCTCCGTGTTCTCCCATATAGCGCTAGTGATGTCTTTGATGTAGACATCGCTTTCACTAATTTGCTGTATGCGGTTAGCTGCACATGATGAGATTGCCAAAATACATTCTTTACGAATGGCACGCATAATACATTTCTTCTGATCTGGCGTCATGTTTGCACTGGACAATACAAAAATAGCATATCAAATACAAATTCATGGTTGCGAATGACACTACCACTCTCACACTATCTCTGGTAAACTCTTAACCACCACTTGAAGACTTTAACAAATATTATGGAAATATTGATAAAAATTGAATATAATCTTCACTTAAAATTGCAATCTGTTACACGTGTAAAAAGCAGTTCAAACAAATGGTTTATAAGAACTTAATTCAGATCAAACAATACATGTTAACGGTCTTTAACATTTCAACATATATTGAATTTTGTAACTTATATTTTTCTCCGTGCACACATACTAATTCAAACAAAGCACACACCGACTTAAAATCTTCAAAACATTTAAAACATTGGAAGTATACAAATTGAACTAGCAAATTGTGTTCACACACTTTTTTACATAGCATTTATGTAAATGTAGCAATCAAAAAGCGATGATAATTGATGCTCTTAAAAAAAATATAAAAGAATATTTACCATGCAAATTGTATGTATTTAGATTTTTGCAGAGAATTTATGTAAATGAAGCATTAAAACTAGCGATACATTGATAATGCTTGAGAGTCCTTTAAAAAGATTAAAAACAAATATTAACCATGCAATTTGTGTGCAAATAATTTTTTACATGTAATTTATATAGATGGAATATTTAAAATAACGATGATTGATAAATAAAGTATTCTATATAAATGACACATTTAAAATAGTTATGATTGATGAAGTATTCTATGTAAATGGAACATTTAAAATAGTGATGATTGATGCCAACTCTATTCTATATAAATAGAACATTTAAAATAGCGATGATTGATGTATACAGTATTCTTTTGAATATGATTGGCTAGTATATAATTTCAAATGGACGGTTAAAAACAACAAAATCAAGCAATTCATACATTTTGCATATGCAATACTCTTCACAGCCGCGTTACCGACCAAGTATTTCATATACTTAATACTTAAAAAATTAACTGCATATGCACATAAAAATTATATGACGTTCGTACGGCCGGGTTAACGACCTGAACGCCACATTTATGCAAAAACATATGCTTCTAACAAACGACACTCTATTAGCCGCGTTACCGACCGAGTGCCGCCTGAATCTAAGGAAAAACAATGGCCTACATACGAACATCTCTTAGCCGTGTTACCGACCGATACCCATATGTTTTTTGGGAAAGGGGAAGGGAAGTTGACTTACCATAAGGATACTAGATTCGCCGCGTTACCGACATAGTACCCAGACAGTAAGCCAATACTTACCACAAGGACACCATCTTCCCCACGTCACCGAGGTGATGCCCCCGTGATAAGCACTGTTCTGGAGAACAGCTTACACACACACTCCCATTGTGTGGTAAGGTACCTTATTACTGCCATGCACTACGACAAAAGGCACGCTACCACACAAGGTATACACACACACACAACACATACCCGGATCGTGTGGTCAGGTACTCTGCTACAGCCGCGCACTACGATGCAGAGCACGCTCCCACACGACCCCCTCTCTCCCTCTCTCCTCTCTCCTCTCGACGTACGTGCAAAGGTGGCGCAAGCCCTCTCTCTCTCTCTCTCTCTCTCTCTCTCTCTCTCTCTCTCTCTCTCTCTCTCTCACAAGGCGAAAGCGATAATAGACCCAACGGGCCCGATCGGGCCCGCGTATATATAACGCAAATAGCCCGTCGGGCTTATCCGCTTTCCCGACGGGCCCGGAGGGAAAATAATAAAACCCGGCGGGAGTTTTGTGGGTTTGCAAGTCACCCTAAACCGGTTTCTGTGTGATCATGTTTGATGTGATCATGTAAATGTGTCAATAAGACCTTGTGATCACACAAAATTTGACGTAATTACGTAAATATTAAATCCCTGGACCGTTCAAGGCATAGTTGGGAGGTTGAATGAATAACTAAATCTTGTGTAACCATGCAACAAGCTTAGGGTGGCGTCACAAACGGGCATCACCCATCCCGACACTTCATGCCAATGGACGGCCCAAAGAGTACCCTACTCGGCTGATGGGCACTCGAGCATTCACAAAGAACGAACAAAATTACTCTTTCGTGGAATGGTAGCATGAGTAACTATTGGCTCAGTTGGATACGACGTTGGGCATGCAAGCACGTGGTGTTGAGATCAAGTCTCCTGCTTGAAATTTTTGCTAAAAAGCTGCCATGGCAATCGCATCCATGCTTTGGGGGGTCCCCATAAAAGTCCGACAACGAGCATGACGGGGATGCCAGCTCGCGCCCTTTCATTTTGTGTGTGAATCAAAAATGAGGCGCCATGTATTAGGTGGCAACCCCTGAGTGGTCATTCACTTTGTCCATAGAGAATGGGCGGAAGCCGCCCTTAGTTATCTGTAACGGATAACTAAGCCTCGCGTGACCATAGCCTTGTTCACACCAGTTTCGCAGTGAAGCAATAAAGACAAACCAATTGCAATGAATTGTGCGTTGACCTTTGCGCACCCTTGGCACCCCTCGTGACTAAATGACACAGGGTCTTAAATGACCCCCCAGCATGGGATCGACAGCGGACGGTTGAGGGCGGGAATCTCGACGAGGTCGAACGGCGACCAAAAATTTGGCGGCGAATGCAGGGCCCCGAATTTGAACTCAGACAGGCGTTGTGGCAGCTCAATGCTCTAACCAGACACGTGTAAGCATTTCTTTGAAAAATGTGTGTGTTCACATTTACTTATGCTAGTTTGAGTTTACTCTCTGGATGTCCGAGTTTACAAAATTTGTCTGAGTTTGCTTTTTCAAAATCTGACGGCGCCGGGCGTCTCTACTTTTGTGCATGCACTTCTCCTTCATGGATCCCATGGCTGGGGGGTCATTTAAGACCCCGTCATCCGTGTTCTTTATTCCTGAGGCTTTGCACCTCTCAGTTGGGTTCACATTAAGGCGGCGGAAGAAAGATGGGGGAACATGCTCCAATGAAAAAGCTCCATTTGGACAACAGCGTCGACGGGAAAAATGTGTCTCAGCTTAATATCGTGCCGTTTTCGATTTCCAAAATGCCGGTTGAGGGCAAGTAGAACAGGAGAAATTCCGCCCCAAAATAGAGAAAAATAGTGTAAAAACCTAAAAAAGTAACCTAATTTTCTAAAATTTCCTCTTGACAAATTCAAGGAAAAGAATTTTGAATGTTTGAGAAAAGGAAAAATTACCAAAATATCCCTAATTTGTAGAAATTCCCAAAATACCCCTCAAATTTCAAAATTCCCAAACTACCCTCGTGTTCGTTTTGGGTGGATAGCTCTAGATTTTTCAAAGTTTGTTCCTTTACACAATAGAGATCCATTTTGACTGCTTAACACATAATTTCTCATGAATTAGTTGACAAAAAAGGGCAATTATGTCTAGAAATAATGAAGCAATTCATCTCTAAAGCTTACAAAACCAGTTCAAATTCTAGTTTTAGCGTCTTACAATGATAGACAATCAATCTTCTTATGAAGAGCTCCAAAAAAAATTGTCTTTGGAGATGTTCAATCTTACAACCGGGGGTATTTTGGAAATTTTGCAAAATTTGAAGGGCATTTTGGGAAGTTTTGACAAAATATGGGGGTATTTTGGGAATTTTCACAAATTACGTGGTATTTTGGCAATTTTCCCCTGGAAAAAGGAAGGGAAAATTTGAAGGGCAATTTGGGAATTTATGACAAATTATGGGGGTACTTTGGGAATTTTGAAATTTGAGGGGTATTTTGGTAATTTTCCCAAAAATGAATTTCCCCGAACACTGTTGACAAAGGGCGGAGGAAGTGGAGAGAAGGTTTTGTCAGCACATGCCGGAATTCACAGCCAGCGAGGGTTTTCCTCCTGCTGCGCGAAGGAAACTTGCAGGTTGAACACCCACCAGGCCAGATTTCCTGAACGGCTTGCTCAAGCTATCTGCATCAGCTGTAATTTCTCTCTTCTCAAATCAGCGCCTTTATTGTTGCAGACAATGTGGAGATGGAGGAGACTAGCCGGGCTAAAGGTTTAGCTACTGATACTTTTGATGCTGATTCGCTGCCACAAATCTTTCTCAGCCATTCTGGCGAGCAGAAGCCTGGCTTTGTGACTCATCTCTACCACGCCCTCCACCACGCCAACCACCGCCCCTTCTTTGACACTGATCCCATCCATTCACTGCCCGTCGGCCTTGACTACCCCCCGCGCATCTTTCAAGCCTGCAAAGCTTGTGAAATGGGCGTGGTCGTCCTCTCGGAGCACTATATCACCAGCCTCTGGCCCATGCTGGAGTTGCAGCACCTCATGCTTCCCACCTCCAATGCCCGCTTCATTTATCCCCTCTTCTACGAGCTTCAACCGGCGGACCTCTCACATTCTGAAAATATAAGTCGCTGGAAGAAATGCTGGGAAGAAAACAAAGAAAAGTGGCAACAGAGAATGTCCAATCTGCAGAAGGTCATGTCATATAGTGGGTGGGATGTTGACATCGGCCTGGACGTAAGCTCCTGGGCAAACAACTTGGACAAGCTTCAATACAGGAGCGGAGATGTACGCAACATCATCCATCTTCACAATGAACGAACCCGTTACCAGAGTGAATATGCATACATTGAAGCAGTTGTCAGCCACATCTGTGCTTTGCTTCCTCCACCAGCCAAAAAATACTTCCTCGATGATGCTGTAAAAGGGCAAGAACACATGAAGCAAGTAAAAATCATTTCTTATAATTTGTAGTAGTACGCCTTCAACTGATGATATAATTTCAATGATTTTGTTGAGACTGAATGCAGGAGATTGATAAAGCTTTTGAGGAGAAAGACAGCTTGGGAGCAGATGATGTGAGAATAATTGGGGTGAATGGCATAGGAGGATCGGGAAAGACAACGATGTGTAAAATGTTGACTAATTTCTTCACAAACGAGTTTGGTGCTAGATGTTTCTTCATTGAGTTGGCTACCAATGGCAATGAAGTTGAGAAGCTGCTTCTGCAGAACACTGAAGCCATTCTTGAAAGACTTTCTGCCGGTTCTCCCTCTAAACTCGATCATGTGGACCAGGTAATGGGCTGGACAGGCAGGAAGGTTATTTGTGACTCTCTCTTGTAATGGCTGCTACGTATGGAAACTAACTTGAACTAACACTAGTTGTTTTAGATGTTGTGTTTATGCCTATAAATAAGCCAGTGCCTATGCCTGTGCTTTTCCCTTCGCAATTGAGTCAAGCAAGCATTTTTTTTTTTGCCTTGAAGTTTTATATTTTATGGTTCTCTATGTGTTTTTATGGGACGATCTCTCTGTCAGAGACTTGGACATTAGTTTGATCATTCTGATTCACGTAATTAAGCAGGCAATGGGTCTCCTACAAGAAGGGCTACTCAGAGATAAAGTTTTCCTTGCAATCGACAACGTCTGGGGCCATGTGGGATCAGAGCACCGGAATTTTGATATGGCAAAAAGGATAATGCTTATGAAGTTTCTGCCGGGAAGCAAAATATTGGTAACCAGTAGAAGCAAGAAGGTGCTGACATGTCTGCTTCAAGAGAGACTGAACAATATGGCGAGCAGTTCAACAAACCAAGAGCATTCTGTGCCGCCGACATGTCCGAGGATAATTCATGTTCCTAGCCTGTCTGAAGCAGAAGCTGTGGAGGCAATAAAATCCTACAGCTGCTTCTCCTCTTTCATCCCCAAGAACTTCCTGCAACACTTGGCTAGTTCTTGCTTTTTCCAAGGGCAATGCCATCCTCTTTATCTGAAGCTCAAGGGAATTGAGCTTCAGATGAAAGGTAGAGCTTCATTCGATGATCAGAAATGGGAAGACCTCATTTCAAGCTTGCAAAGTGAGGCGCGTGGAAATGCACACGATGACACCATTAGGAGTAGCGAGGAAGCTGTCAAGCGTTGTGTTGAGAGAAGCTTAGACATTCTGCCTTCCCACCTTCAGAACTTGTTTATTGACTTGGTGGCATGGCGCCATCATACCTCTGATCACTGGTATCGAGGGTTGGTGGATGGACCAGTTGGAGAGGATTTCCTCTGCTTTCACTACAACGATGGCACAAAGGATCAGACGTTTTATCAAGTAACGCATATGCTCTTCAAATTCTATAACTAGCAAGGTCTTGTAGTGAATGGAGAGTTTGTTGCCAAAGCTATGAATTAGGTAGCACTTATATTTGTTGCATGGTTTTACTCATCTGTCCAGGTACTTGAGTTGGAGTATCATGGCCTTCTCGAAGTTAAGGATAAGGTTGACAAGAGGAGAGATTGGGGTGTCTTTGCGGGAGGGCGCCTTGTCATTCATGACTTGCATAGGCTAGTGGCAGAGTCGAGAGTGTCCCTTCCGCAATATGCTAATACTGTCGTCAACCATGCAGTTCTAAACTGGGATTTGTCACAAGTTCTGTCCCATGAATTGGTGTCCAAGAAATATGTCTGTGGAGATAATCTAAAAGCGAGTGCATTGATAACTTTATTTGGAAGTAGAAAAGTGTCGGGATCTTGTTTCAGAACTAAGACTGCCCCAGTTAATCAAGTACAGATACAAGTTTTACATTTATATGAAAGCCTTGAAAGGGGCCCTTGCAAGAGCCTGGACTTTCTAGGGGGAAGTATGGAGGCTCTCCGTTACTTGTCTCTGCGAGGCTTCATGGGCATCAGAGAGATCAAAGGTTGGGAAGGAGTTCCAAACCTTGTGTGGCTGGGGCTCATTGACCTGATTGGGTTGGAAAGAATGGGGCCCCTTGGCTGCCTGAAGAGGTTGGAAACGCTGCACTTGGAGACGTGTAAGAATCTGCAAGTGCAGGTGCTTGTGGGGGGTGCTAATTGTGCGAGCCTTCTGAAAGTGGGTGATTGTCTTCCCAAGCTGGAGGTTCTGCGTATCATAAATGGAAATGTGCATCTCGTGGAGATGGGCTCAATTTTGCCCGACACTTTTCCTGTCTTGAAGACACTAGTCTTGGAATCATGCGAGAAGCTGGAGAAGTTCCCGGACCTAAAGCTAGCCAGTTTAAAGACCCTACGATTGATGGGATGCCCCAAGCTGAGGAGCATGGAGGGGAGCATTTGCTCTCTCACAGCCTTGGAGCATCTAGAACTGAAGCAGTGCGGGGAATTGGTAAGCATTCCAGATTTGAGAAATTTGAAGAATCTGTGGAGGCTGGGGATAAAAGAGTGTTGGTTGCTCATGGGGGAGGTCAGACTCAACTTGACAAATCCATTGGAACATCTCAGCATCGACTGTGATAGATTGCTGAAGTATCATAACAGCTCCGGTGATCAAGGTGACCTTTCAGTTCTTGGGGATGCTGTGCAGGTTGCCTGTGATTATAAGCATGGAGGAGGAATAAAATGGACTATTGGCGATCTTAATCCTTTCGTCAACGTGCAATCTCTTTCGATAGAACTAACAGGATTTATCGTAGAAGGCACAATTAGGCAGATTTACTCTACCAAGTTGCGATGGCTACACTTGAGCTCTTTCCAGTCCGTGGAAAAGCTATCAATATGCCCAAATTCTCTGGGCAGCCTTGAAGCCCTGATAATCATCAATTTCCCCAACTTGAAAGAGATCAGCGGCTTTGGAGCAGGACATTCAAGGCTGAATTATGTTCGGATCGACTGTCCCATGCTGGTAATATTCCCCCTACCCCATCATCATCAGCTTTCACCCCGGAGTCATTGCCTACCTAACTAGGTGTGATTGGAGGCCATGGGATTGTAGGTGACTCAATCCCCTGGCCTCCCACCGCATCTATAAGCTGTGCCTCCTGAGCGAAAGCTGATGGTGTTATCCACTTTATGAAAAACAGTGACAAATCGGCCACATGGGAAAATGACCAAGCTCACGATATTCACAAGAAGTTTCCAATGTGAGAAAACAGCTATTTTCCCATGATTTTGCCTTATCAGCTCAACATCGTGAGTTGCTTCTCAAGAGGTATCGCATGCCTAGCTAGCTAGGTGCAGTTGGGGGCAAGGGAGTTTCAGTGGAGCCGACATCCCCCTACCACCAATCGCACCTAGCTAGGCATGCGCTGCCTCCCTCACAACAACTCATTATGTTGTCGTAGTCTGTCATGTGGGAATTTTGATGAGAATTTGTCTAGAAATTCTTGTGATTGTTATGGTAGAGAAAGTTTAGGATCTGAAAGTCTTAGAGTGATGACAATGTCAAAACGCAGGTGATGATGCTGATGTCGATGGTTGGGTGCAGGTGAGAGCGCTTGGGATGCGTGCGCTGCCGGGCTTGAGGAGGCTAGAACTGACGAGTGATGATGGCAATGTTCCAATAGCAGTGGCCGAGAAGGGTAGCTCAGACTTGGATAATTGTGCACTTGGACCAGCTTATGCAAGCTTTCCCTGTCATGAATATTTTCCGGTCTCCTTGCAGGTGCTTTTCTTGAAGGGTAATAGCTCCGTGCTTAGCGGTTTGACAAGTTTGGTGGAGGCAGGGCTAAAATTCTTGCAGGAACTCTATTTAAGTGATTGCAGTGCATTGCAAGACGTATCGACTGTGGCATCGCTCACATCCTTGAATTCTCTCACCATACGCAATTGCCCTTCATTGACATGCATGTCGAGCGTGGTAGCGATGACATCCTTGAATTATCTTCGCGTGGAAAATTGCACGTCACTAACAGAGATTCCACATAATAAGCATCTCACATGCGAACCTTTCATTTGGAAGCCAAGGCCTCGCTGGACGTCAAGTGAAGAAGCTTTGCGTTAGAGAAGGGTGCGACCTATTCACTCTCTTGCCTTACTTCAAACAGCGTAAGTCCCAAGTATTCACACTCATCGTAAGTTCGAAATACACCGGTGATTAGGTCCTCTGTGACATTGTGACTTACCTCTACATCATGAGCTTCTGTGAGGGAAGCACGGCATACCTAGCTACATGCGATTGGAGCAGGGTTTGCTAGCCCGGTGTGTGTGTGTGTGTGTGTGTGTGTGTGGGGGGGGGGGGGGGGGGGGGGTTCCCTACCCCAAATCGTACCTAGCTAGGTATGGAGTGTCTTAAGCAGAAGCTCATGATGTTATGCATTGCATTTTGGTACAGACAGGGAACATAACCCACCAGTTCTCATGGCTTTCTGAATAAGCCAAGAACGGATTCTAGTACTCATAGTGCCACTAGTATCCATTCTTTTTTCACACATCTGACGTTTGCATGAAGCATTGGAAATTTTCTTTAGTTGAGTTCGTAAACGAGTCCTTTCATTTAGGAACCTCCTATATGCCCTTTCTGGCCAACCTAACAGTTCGCAATGTACTAGTAGTGCTTTCTAAAACAAGCCTTGGTGGGGGGAAGGAGATAGGCAGGAGTTCAGTTTGTATATGGGCCCTTTCATTTAAGAGTCTCATCATTTTTGGCTCCTCCAAAAGGCAAGACCATAGCATTTCTAGCGTAACTAAACTTACAATAACAAAATTTAGCTCTATATGATTTTCCATTGGTGGTCAAAGTATGTCATCACCTTAGCATTTAATCACAAGGTGAAGGATCACAAAGGCTTGCATGTGAATGTGAATGTGTTATGACATGAGGGATAAGTGAAAGGGGTTAAAGTTGATGCAACATGCAAAATAGGCTTCAATAAAGTTCAATTCACGTGGCCTTGGAGTTGTGTATTTGTGCGCAATCAGCAACTTGCAACTGACGAATTCACATGCAGGTTGATTTTTTGCAACGTGAAATTATAAAAAGCAATTTTTCTCCGTGACGCGGAAAAGTGTGCACCATGGCAAAACTTCTCTTGCCATTTTTTGTGGTTCCCGTCTTGCTCCACCTCCTGACCCATGAGTCAGCATGCCTTGAACAATCTTTCATGGAAACTAAATTAGTTCGCAGCTGATTGGCAACCAGCTGCAAACCAGGGGTCCACAAGTATACAGTAAGGTGAATTGTTTCTCTTAAGGTTACACTATATATTCTAAGGTTGAAACAAACATTGTGCTCTTTTGGGTCCATCAAAGCTACACAATAAGTTTTTAAAGTAAATAATCAAATCTGTTTTTTTGGGTTAAATGTGGTTATACTTAGTAATACTTGCATATATTTAGTTGAATAATGGAAAAATTTACATAATTCGAAAGTAAATGTGTTTTCTCGACTGATATGTGAATGAATGAATTATACGTGAGTAAATGTGTGTTCGGATTTTATATGAATAAATGTGTATTCTCAAATTATATGTGAATACACGAATAGTGTTACGGGATTGTGCACCCTCCTGTTGTAGTGGTTAGCTGCAATTGGGATAGCTTGCGTAATGGTTAATTTTGTGCTGTTTATTTATTTTCTAATTGAGTTGATGATGATTTTGTAGAGTGAAATGCGAAGAGTTGATGAAGAGGCGTCGGCAATTACTCTTGGCCATTTTATATTTACACAGTATTTTAGAATATCATTTCAATAAGTCACTATGGCTCTGTAAATAGTTGTAGTGGGAACTCCCCTTATGGATCATGCAAGAACTAATGAGCTTTACTCATTTACAAAAGTGAAGTGATTGTAAAAAGAGGGGTCTCAAATTTTAACACCTTAAACTCAAAAATAATATATTTAATACGAACTCCTCAAGAGAGGTACGTGGAGTTTGGGGCTAGATTTAAGCCTTTCTCTTGCAGATTCTCTTCTCTACTCTCTTATGCTATGCTCTATTTGTTGTGTACTCTCTAATTTAATCTCCATCTTTTACACATCTCTTATAAGTATATCTATGTCAATTCTATGTTCTCTATGTGTGTGTATCATAGTTTAGGTGTGTGTGCTTGAAAATTGAAAAAAGAGGTGGACAGGTTGATGGTGATGTTTTGGAGCATGTGTTGAATAGCTTAAGCAGTCGATCTCCCTCTCTTCTCCCAATGGTGGTATCAGAGCGAAGGTTCCGTTCACTTGGAGTAATTATACGAACAAAGAAGACTCGATTCGCCAATCAGGAAGCTATGGTTGCAAAAGCCGAGGTACACTTAGAAATTTTGATGCAAATTTTCATTAAGGAATTGTAGAATTCGAGCAAGGATCAAGGAAATCTATATCGACCACAATTTAAAAATCGGCAAAGCTTTGAAATCTTGCCTTGAAGACTCGAAGGTCGAAGAAAAGAGAGAAGGGGTTGAAGAGGCCAAGAAGACCTTGATAAGATCTGGGAGCGGAGTTTGGGAGAAAAGTTTGTAACCAATCAAGCGTCTCAGGTTGAGTTGTCGGAAGGTTTACGACGGGAACGACCTCCTAAGCAGCAAAAAAGCAAGCTCTGTACTGCACCAAATCGGCCGCAATTGCATCCGTACGAAGTCGCCTTGGGTTGTTGAGCATAATCTCTTGCTTCTGCAGAGGCCGAAACAGCCCACACAGGGCGCTACATCTCCGACTTCACCTCGTCACGTCCTTTTTGGCTACCTGTTCACTGTCGACAACGCTATTGTTGCATGCCTTCACACCTTTTGTAAAAATGTGAGGCTCACGTTAAAAGACAGTGACCGGCCGTCCAATGGCAATTTAAAAAAGAAAACAAAAACCTTGCTTAACCTCGATTCACCCCCTTCTGCTCAAGTTCACTACCAAGTGAGCTACACCCCCTACCTCTACTTGACCGGTCTCCCAACTCAATCGGGCCTCCCCCATTCGGTCACAAGGGGCTATTATTTTCCAAGAAGCTTGACTTTCCCTTCTTGCAAGTCACTGGTTGGTATTGGCACAGGAGATTTCCACAGTTGCCAAATATTTTTGCAACGAAAATTATCGGCTCTTCCAACTTACTTCCTCCTTGACATCGACTATCTCAATGGAGCTGCAAATTTATTTACCGAGAATCCGAACGTCGTCAAATTAATCGAAAAATTTATCAATCATTTGAATAACCTGCGTACTCCTCTTCTGCAATTGATATTGTTGTCTTCTTTGCGGAGGATAAGGGAGATCAGACGCCACGCAATTTGACTCGACTTGCAGACGCACCATCCGACCACTCTCTTTTCTGGCAATTCCCTAGCGCATCGCCATTCCGGACCAGACATCACCGCAATTTTTCAGCTAAGTACATTACATTTCTGTTATCTAATTTACTCTTTTAATTTGCATATTGTATCTGTAAATATCACCAAATAGCCCCTTTTAAGCATTATTATAAAAAAACAAAAAAAAATTTAAAAAATTTAAAAAGAAAAAAATATAAAAAAAACACGCAATCATGGCACACCTTCCTCAGGCACCCACGATTACGGAACAACTTCAAAATCTGCAACAGTCCCTCACATATGAACGCATGCGAAGGCAAGAACTTGAAGGTAAATTATTGCATTCTGCTTGCACCGAATTTGCATCGGCACCTAAGAAAAACAAAATAGCAGAAAAGCCTTTACTTTCAAGGATTTGATGGCACTAAAGATGCTAGCACGGTTCTAGCATGGGTTAGTCAACTAGATGACTATTTTCATAATGAAGACTTTTCCGAGTGTGAAATGGTAAAATGTGCATCAAATCATCTCACTAGTAGCGCTACATTGTGGTGGAACACCACCAAGCAGCATGGGAGAAGATCATGCACCTAGCATGCATTTAAAAAAAGTGTTTTTACACCAATTTTTGCCTACACAGTACAAAGCTAAAGCACGACGTCAATGGGATTTAATTCGCTAGGGTCGAAATGAAGATGTACAGGGTTACACTGATTGTTTTTGGAATTGTTTAATTCAATTGCAAGCTATTGAACATGTTAGTCGCAGGAAATTGAAGCGTAAGTACATATCAGGCTTGGCACTACAAATTGGTGCTGAGGTAGATATGTTCGAACCAAATTCTCTGTCAAAGGCTATTAATTTGGCTCTCAATGCAGAAAAGAAGAAAGGTAGACAACCCTCTCACATCGATCAACTTGCTAACACTAACCGCAACAAGAGACCTCCTTTCTCTATTAACTTTGACAGAAACAAACACCAAAGTCGTACTTTTTTTCAAAGAGATGTAAATTCAACAACTCTCCTATAACTGCTCAACCTCATACAAGCAACAACAACAACCACACACAGCAACGAGGCAACCAAAATTCTTTCAACGAACGTCCTCCTCCAAATTCTAATGGTAACAAAAAAGTGAAGTGTTTTAAATGCTTTCAGTGTGGTCACTATGCAGATAAGTGTCCAAATGGTTCTGCTAAGGGCAATGGTCAATCCAATGGCCATTCCAATGGAGTCAACAGAAATTCAAGTCAAAAAACCCTTCAACAACAACCGCCCCAACGGAGCTACTCTTAACCTCATCGAAGATGCTACTCCCGACGACAATGAAGTGGAAGCTAACTACGGTGAGAGATATGATCTTGGCTATGATAACGATGACAACCCATCCTTAGGTACTTTTATATCTCCTCACACTTTGTTCAAAGTGCAAGGCACTGTTAAGGGTGAAAGTGTCACCATTCTGTTAGATGATGGTAGTAGCCATGATTTCATTTCCACACGTTTGGCACGACAACTATCTCTCTCTGAAATCTCATCACCTCACAAGGTCAAAACTGTTTTCAATAATCAACGTTTTAATTGTAAAACCCAAGTCACTGTTGAAGTTTGCATTGGTGAATTTACACAAGCACGAACATTTTTGGTAGCACCCTTGCATGGTCTTGATATGATTTTGGGAATGCCATTTCATCATGAATTTGATCCGTTGATTAATTATAAAATAAGCGTACAATGTCTCTCACTCATAATAATAAAAATTTCTCCATCCAAACAACACTAGCACATCAAAAATTTCCATTCCTCTCTCACACTCAAGCCAAAAGAGCAATTCGAAAACAGAGGAAAACATATCTAGTATTGGTAAATCAAATTTCTACTGAAACTGAAACTTCACGTAATTCCACACACGATGAATTTCTCTCACAATTTTTTTGTTTCACCATCACGCCCAGAAGACCACAAAATTGATATTATACCGGGTAGTGAACCTTCTTGTAGAGCACCCTATCGTGTCAATCCAACCGCACACAGGGAAATACAAACTCAAATCACTGATTTACTTGACCGAGGCCTAATCCGACCTAGTAGTTCAACATTTAGAGCTCCAATACTTCTTGTCAAAAAGAAAAATAGAACCTTTCGTATGTGTATCGACTACAGGGCTTTAAACAAGATCACCATTAAGAATAGGTTTCCTATTCATAGAGTGGATGATCTATTAGACAAACTGAAAGGGACAAACATCTTTAGCAAAATTGACCTTAAATTGGGGTATCATCAAGTTAAAATGTTTGAACATGATGTCTTCAAAACTGCTTTTAGAACACAAACTGGACACTATGAATTCCTTGTCATGCCATTTGGTTTGACAAATGCACCAGCCGCCTTCACATGCACGATGAATAGAATTATCATTGACCATCAAGATTTTGTGATTGTATTTTTTGATGACATTCTGGTATTCAATGAATCTGAAGAAGAGTATAAACAACATTTAACACATGTATTTGATCTGCTTGCACAAAATCACTTGTATTTGAATCCTGAAAGAGTTCATTTTTCCAATCTGAAATTGAATATTTGGGACACATTGTATCGGGTAAGGGAATACATGTAGACCCCAAGAAAATTGAAGCCATTCAGTCATGGCCTAGACCTAAAAACCTGCATGAGCTATGTTCTTTTATTGGTCTTTGTAGCTATTACAAGAAATTTGTTCGTAATTTTGCTTACAAATCACATTATTTGACTCTTCTGTTGGAAAAAAACACGCCTTATGAATGGACTGATTTGCAAGAAGCTCATTTAACGCACTTAAACATGCTTTGACTAATGCACCTATATTGCAATTGCCTGATTTTGAAAGACCATTCTTTGTGGTAGTCACTGCTGCTAGTGGAAAAGGTATCGGTGCAGTCCTTATGCAAGATAACCATCCAATTGCTTTTGAAAGTCGTAAATTCAAACCTTCTCAAACAAAGTTCAGTACTTATGATAAAGAGTTGACTGATGTGGTACATGCGTTGAAAATTTGGAAACACTATGTAATGGGTACTGACTTGATCATTAAAACTGATCAACAAAGTATCAAATATTTACTTTCTCAGCCCTTAATAGATGATAGACATATTAAGTGAGCCTCTTTTATTCAAAGTTTTCAGCCCAACATTCAATACCAACTTGGTAAAGAAAACATTGTAGCTGATGCTTTGAGTAGAAGACACTCACTTAATCATCTATCAACCATTACGGGAACTTCATTTGACACTATGCCTAAATCTTATGCACATGATGATGTCTTCAAAACGACATGGTTGTATATGCTTGATAATTCTGTGCACACATTCCTCGAATACACTATTCAAAAAAACTTCCTTTATTTCAAACAAAAATTGTGTGTGACTAAACCTTTCCATACATTAATTATTGAAGAATTGGACAAACCACCCTATGATGGACATAGAGAATTTTCTGCAACTTTTCAAAATTTATGTCGTGATTTCTATTGGCCTACTATGAGAATGGATGTTAAACAGTATGTTTCAACTTGTTTGATTTGTCAAAAAATCAAAGCAGCTACAAGTAAGAAATTGGGACTTTTACACCCTCTTCCCATTCTTGAAAGACCTTGGGAACACATTTCAATGGATTTCGTTACTGGTTTCCCACTCACAATGCACAAACATGACATGATTTGGACTATTATTGACATTTTTTCTAAACAAGCATATTTCATTCCTTGTAAGAAAATACTCACAGCACATCAAGCTACACTTTTGTTTCTTAAGACTGTTTCCCACATCATGGTTTTCCTAAAGTGATTATTTCTGATCGAGATTCAAAATTTTGTAGTCCTTTTTTGACTACTGTGTTTGAAAATCTTGGCACTACACTTGACTTCACTTCTGCATTTCATTCTAAATAAAATGGTCAAACCGAAGTCACCAACCGTACTATTATTGACTTGTTAAAGGCTTATGTTTCTTCTCAACCTAAGAAACGGGATGATTACCTGCATATTCTACAATTTGCATACAACAACACTACTCACACTGCCACGAGTAAATCTCCATTTGAAGTTGTATATGGTCACTCTCTTCCTACTCCTGCTTCACGTCTTTCTAATGTTGTGCCTGTCGCTGATGATTTCACTACTGACTTTCATGATATTTATGCAAGTGTGCATTCTCCCATTAAACAATCACAAGAACTTTACACCAAGCATGCTAACAAGCACCGCAAGGCACACCAATTCAAAGAAGGTGATCATGTTTTACTTCACATCGAAAAACGAAGGATGAAAAGTGTTGATACCAATGTCTTTGTTAAGTTTGCTCCTCGTTTTTATGGACCTTTTAAAATTTTAGCTGTCATTAATGATGTTTTGTTTCGTTTAGACCTACCTGCACATTGACACATTCACAATGCCTTTCACATTAGTCTTTTACGCCCATTCAGAGGACCCCTATCTACACACCACATTTATGAATACCCACCTTCACTTGTAGACCAAGAAGAGCAACTCATCCCTGAAAAAATAGTTGATCACGAGACCACCACTACACGCACTGGCATGGTTTATAACCATTACGTTTTGACTTTCAAGGGCCACCCTAGAGAGGATGCCAAATGGATGCATGAAAAGTTTTTTCGTAACTTTCCCGATCTTCTCCACACCTTCCACCACTCACGGTCCAGTTGATTTCTCTATTGAGCAACTGAGAACAGTTGCTATCCCTGGTGGGAGGGATGTTACGAGATTGGGCACTCTCCTGTTGTAGTGGTTAGCTGCAATTGGGATAGCTGGCGTAATGGTTAATTATGTGCTGTCTATTTATTTTCTAATTGAGTTGATGATGATTTTGTAGAGTGGAATGAGGGGAGTTGATGAAGAGGCGTCGGCAATTACTCTTGGCCATTTTATATTTGCACAACATTTTAGAATATCATTTCAATAAGCCACTATGGCTCTGTAAATAGTTGTAGTGGGAACTCCTCTTATGGGTCATGCAAGAACTAATGAGCTTCACTCATTTACAAAAGTGAAGTGGTTGTAAAAAGAGGGGCCTCAAATTTTGACACCTTAAACTCAAAAATAATATATTTAATACCAACTCCACAAGAGAGGTGCCGTGGAGTTTGGGGCTAGATTTAAGCCTTTCTCTTGCAGATTCTCTTCTCTACTCTCTTATGCTATGCTCTATTTGCTGTGCACTCTCTAATTTAGTCTCCATCTCTTACACATCTCTTATTCTCTCTTACAAGCATGTCTATGTCAATTCTATGTTCTCTCTGTGTGTGTGTGTGTGTGTGTGTGTCATAGTCTAGGTGTGTGTGTGTGTGTGCGCTTGGAAATTGGGAAAAGAGGTGGACAGGTTGATGGTGATGTTTTGGAGCATGTGTTGAATAGCTTAAGCAGTCGATCTCCCCCTCTTCTCCCAACAAATAGATTACTACTTAACTGATCAATATTTTTATCGATTGAAAGATTTATCAATCGATAAAAATATCGATCAATTACCCACAATTATATAATCGCGAAAGATATTTTCAATTGACTACGCTTTCGATCGATATTCTATAGAATGCGCTCTCTCTCTCTCTCTCTCTCTCTCTCTCTCTCTCTCATTTGTCACCTACAAACACACACACACACACTCTCTCTACTTGTAGTCATACACACTCTAGCTATGGCCACACACTTTTAAGTCTTTTCAAATTATGTGTACCTATAAGTCTGTTTCATGCGTTTATAATGTGTCCTACTTGTATATGGGCTGTGTAGAGCAGATAGACACTACTTGCAAGGTTTGATTCACCATTTTGTGCGTCCTACTTTAGGGGGTTGGAGTTTAGACATTATTGTGGGTTGTTCTTATTTGATACAGTCTCTTACTTCTATAGTAATTTTGAAAATAATTAGATGGAAACTTTTGTTTGACTCACTAGTCTTACTTGAGGTGCTGTTTTAGAAGATCATAGATAGCATGTACATTGTTTGATTCACCCATGGCAGGTTCTCTTTGTGTGGTGCTTTTTAGGTTTAGTATAGCTCCAACATATGCAAGCTATCAAATTACACGTTTTTCTCTGCATTGTGATCCTCGACATAGCTTTGTTTCTTACAAAGAGAGAAGCGGTGTTGCTACTCATAGTGACTTGTGTTCAATGTAATCTTTCTCGACGTTTGGATCCACGGTTACTCCTTTGCTCTTACAATGGGATTAAAACTTCCTACGTGGGATCTTGGTAGTGGCTCAGGTACTTACAACAGATAAGATTACATGTTCTATCATTGTTTTACTATGTATGCTTGCTTGGTTTGTGCTTCTAGTGATTGTTTTCAATGTAATTTTGCTCAATGTTTGGGTCCATGGTTACTTCCTTACTATTACAATGGAGCTAAAAGCCTCTGCATTCGATCCAAGTAGTGACTTAAGTACTTATAATGGGCAAGATTACATGCAATGTCATTGTTTTATTATTAGTGCTTGTTTCTATTTAAAATAAGCACTTGATTATGTCAAATTTTCTTGATTGAATTTTGGTTAGCTTGATTGTATTATTATATGATCATAGTGTATCACATTAGCTTATAAATTATAAGTTGTCACCATGTTAATGATGAATATTTTTTAGTCATTTATTGCTCACTTTTTTTATTTTATGACTTTGTGAATGTCACATATTTGATGTAGGTACTTCATACATCATGGCCGATAAAGTCACAAAAATATAGCTTCGATTTGTAGAGGAATTCATATACTTGTAGCTTTATTTAGATAGTGGATAATCTCTAGCGCTCATTCAAAGCCTTGGGATTCAAGACCTTTCTTGATGCTTTATGCAAAAATACATACAATGACCGGTGCTCATCGACTGACTAAAATAGTCAAATAAAACTTTATAAATGGGCTTCAGAGCTGTAAGGAGAAGCTGAAAAAGTTGTAAAGGAGTTCTTGTATGATGTTTTCTGAAAGTGATCAAGCTTTCATAGCTATTTTGGTGTCATTTTCCCCTACCTTCCTTCTCTTCTTCTTCTGCTCTTTTGTGTGGTGGTGCCGGTGTGTGTGGGTGTTGAAGGAGTACGAGCGGAAGTGCGACGCGAGAGAGAGTGCGAGAAGAAGAGCACGACAATATGGTGAACTCGCTCTACTGTAATGTGTAGAGCATAGTGAGTCCTTATTAGGTTTTTACAAAAGAATATGTGTACATACCTGGCGGCCCGCCCACTTACCTGGGCGACCACATTGGGCTTTATACCCCAACAACCTCCCACTTAAAGTCCAATGTGGTACTTTAAGTGTGAGAGAAGCTACTATACAAGCTAATATACAAGAGATGTAGAGAAGTGATGTACTACCCTACACCTAACTGCTTGCGAAAATGCGCAAAGCTCTCTGAGGGAAGTCCTTTTGTAAGTAGATCATCAGGATTTTCTGTGGTGTGAACTTTGACAATCGGAAGTTGCTTATCCTCGAGCATTTCCCTGATGAAATGATACTTCACATCCACATGCTTTGTCTTTGAGTGATAAACTGGATTGCGAGCCAATTGTATAGCACTTTGACTATCACAATATAACACAGGCATCTCTTCTTTGATTCCCAAATCTGTTACTAGTCGATTAAGCCAAATTGATTCTTTGCATGCCTCTGATGCTGCAACATATTCAGCCTCTGTAGTAGACTGAGTAACACAATCTTGTAATCTAGAACACCATGATACTGCTCCACTAGCCAATGTAAAGACATACCCTGACGTAGACCTTCGGTTGTCTAAGTCACCTGCATAATCTGAGTCTGTAAAACCCTTTACACTTAGCTCCTGACTCCCATAGCGTATACGCATACTCTTTGTAGCTTTCAGGTATCTCAATATTCCTTTCATTGCCTCCCAATGTTTCTTGCCTGGGTTTGACATGTATCTACTTACTACTCCCACTGCAAATGCAATGTCTGGGCGAGTAGCAATCATTGCATACATCAAACTACCCACTGCAGACGCATATGGAATCTTATCCATTTCAGCCTGTTCTTCCTCAGACACAGGACAATCTTGTTTGCTAAGTTTCACATATGGTGGCAATGGAACACTCAGTGCCTTTCCCTTCTCCATATTGAAACGTTGCAAAACCTTGCCAATATACTCTGTTTGAGATAACCAAATCAACTTCTTTGATCTGTCTCTCTCAATGCGCATACCAAGTATATGACTTGCCTCACCCATGTCCTTCATGTCAAACGATTTTGCCATCTTTGACTTCAAAGCTGAAATTTCTTCCAAGTGCTTGCCAGCAATCAACATGTCATCCACATACAAAATAAGGATCAGCCAACTACCATCCTTAGCCTTCTTTGTATATAGACAGTGATCGAACTCACTACGTTTGTAGCCTTGAGAAAGCATAAACTTGTGGAATTTATGGTACCATGCCCTCGGTGATTGTTTTAAGCCATAAAGACTCTTTAACAACTGGCATACCCAATCTTCCTTGCCTTTCTCAACAAACCCTTCTGGCTGCTGCATGTAAATTTCCACATCTAAATCACCATGCAAGAACACTGTCTTGACATCCATTTGGTGCAACACCAAATCTAATATGGCAACCAATGCAAGAAAGCATCTCAATGTAGTCATCTTGACCACCGGAGAGAAGACTTCATCAAAGTCAATGCCTTGTTCTTGCTTAAAGCCCTTGGCAGCAAGCCTTGCTTTGTACTTTGGCTGACTATCATGAGCGGTGATCTTATACCTGTAAACCCATTTACAGGGTAGAGCCTTTTTGCCCCGTGGTAATTTAACTAGCTTCCATGTCTGGTTTTTATGCAGAGCTGTCATCTCTGACTGCATGGCCAATTGCCAATTCCCGGAGTCCTTCATTTGCACTGCTTCCTTGTAACATGAAGGCTCATTGCAATCAGTCAACATGACATAGTTCATAGATGGAACAAACCTATCAGGAGGTCGCGTGACACGTCCAGATCTACGCACAATAGGTGGCTCAGGCTCAACCACAACCTGTGGTTCCACTTTATCCTGTCCTTGCTCCTCTTGAGCCCTGACATTTTGTCTTGCACGTGCAGGTCCATCTTCTTGGAAGAAAACTCTTCTAATCTCCTCAACCCTCTCTGGTTTAGAATGATATTTGGATTCATTAAAGTGAACATCATTGCTACGGACAACCTTTCTGGATTCGGGATCCCAAAGTCTGTACCCCATCTCACCAGAATTACCATAGCCTAGAAAGATGCACTTTCTACTCTTTGGCTCAAGTTTGTTCCTAAATTCCTTTGGAACGTGAGTATATGCCTCACAACCAAAGACTCTGAGATGCTTGTATGAGGGCATTTTGCCTGACCATACCATCTCTGGCACTGAATCCTTCTGCAAAACCTTGCTAGGAGATCTATTTACAAGATGAACAGCTGTTGATACAGCTTCAGCCCAAAACCCATTTGGCAGCTGTGCATTAGACAACATACTTATGACCTTCTCTTGTATGGTCCTATTCATCCTCTCAGCAACACCATTTTGAGGAGGATTGTAAGGAGCAGTAAGTTCACGTTTTATACCTTTTGACTCACAAAAGTCCTGAAAGGCCTTTGAAACATACTCTCCACCATTGTCAGTGCGGAAGCATTTAAGCTTCTTGCCACTCTGATTCTCCACAAGTGTCACAAACGTTTTGAAAACACTAAACGCTTCATCCTTGTGCTTGAGAAAGTAAACCCATACTTTCCTCGAGTAATCATCTATAAATGTCATAAAGTAAGAAGCTCCCCCTAGAGATAGGTTAGGCATAGGTCCACACAAATCACTATGAACAAGTGCCAACTGTGTATCTCTTCTACTGCTTCTATGCTTATGTGGCTGCTGTGTTTGCTTACCATACAGACAATGTTCACAGAATTCAAAATCATTAAATGAAAAGCCAGGCAAATAACTAGAACGAGACAAGATTTCCATTCCCTTCTTGGACATATGTCCTAACCGGCTATGCCACAAAGAAACGTTCGGCTGCTCGGTTACATTGATTACATTTTTCGAGACATTTGATACATAAATCATGTAAAGTCCTCCAGACTTTACTCCATGTGCTATTGTCATAGAACCCTTGGATATCTTCCACATGTTTTGTCCAAAAGTGGTGACGTAGCCAGCATCATCAAGTAAACATGTGCTGATCAAGCTCTTTGTAATTGCGGGAACATGTCTCACATTCTTTAGCGTGAAAGAAGAGCCATTCTGAAACTTCAATTGAACATCTCCAACACCTAAGATCTCACATGTCTGCCCATTGCCTAGCCGAACATGATCTTTAGTGGTCACATAAGAGGTAAACCACTCCTTGTTTGGAGACACATGAAGTGATGCCCCTGAGTCTATAATCCAGTCACTCAGTGCATTTCCATCAGATGCTGTAAGAAGAGCTGAGTCCATTGTATTCTTCAAGAAGTAGATGTCTCCTGACACTAGACTGTCATCCTCTGCAACAGTGTTTGTCACATTTATTTCTTGAATCTTCACTGAGGACTTGTTCTTCTCACCATGGTCTTCAGCTTTCTCTTTGCCTTTTCCTGCTTTCCATTCTCTGCAGTCTCTTTTCATGTGACCCTTCTTGCCACAATGGTAGCATTCTATGTCACTCTTGCCTTTAGCACTGTGGGACTTGCTACGAGACCGATTCCTCTTTCCACCTTTGTACTTTTCTTTGGTCCTTCCCCTGACAACTAAGGCTGTTCCTTTGCCTTTGTCCATTGTCTTTCTATTGGTTTCTTCAGTAAGCAGAATTCCTTCTACACCTGCTATGTTCAAACCATCTGGAGGTGCAGAATTACTCAAAGCTGTGCGAAAAGTGTCCCAACTTTTTGGCAATGTGATCAATAGGAACATAGCTCTAACAGGTTCATCAAACTTGACACCTTGAGCTGACAACTGACTATAGATTGTGTTGAATTCATTCAGATGATTGGACATAGGTGTCCCTTCTTTCACCTTCAAGTCAACAAGCTTCTTAAGCCAGTATACCTGTGAAGCTGCACTCTACTTCTCATAAAGATCACTCAGCTTTAACCATGCTTGATAAGCCGACATCTCGTCTGCTACATTGAAGTAAACGCTTTCTGCCAAAGTCAGCATAATGGTAGAAAGTGCCAATTCATCCATTTCACTCCATTCATCTTCGTCCATATCTTTTGGTTTTATCCCTTTGAGCTTTATAGGTTTTATCTGCTTCTTTTGTACCAACACGTGCCAAATCTGCTTCTTCCACAATGGGAAATTGGTTCCATCCAGCTTCTTGATATTGTAAAGAGCAGTGTCCTGTGATCCAGCCATAGCTACGCTTCACAGTAGTTTACTTTCTTGGGAAAAATTCGGCAGAGTTTCCCCTGTAAACTGACCTCTGAACCAATATCAACCTGTCAAATGAACCAAGAAAGCTTCAGATTCTGCAGAAATTTTGGCAGAGTCTCCTTTGTAAAATGGCTCTGGTGTACTAAAAACAGACCAAAAAACAGCTCAGAAAACCACTGTCTCTCTAACACTGTAAGCTGTGGGTAAACCTGTCCTGCACCTGTACTGTCTCTGACTGTCCTGTCACTGTCCTGTAAGGATAGACTGCGACAATGCCTCAACGGCAGTAAAGCAAAGATGCAATTCCAACTGTCTAACTCACAGTCAATACATCCTAGCTGCCTATCTAAGGGTGCTCGAGGGATCGCTCCAAGACCTGTATCACCGAAAGGATCTCAACATTCGAGAATCCCCCAGCTCAATAAAACCTCACTCGACCCTCAACAAAGGCTGTAGTAAATCTGATAGTACATAGACTTCCCACAAAGTCATACATCCACAAATTTCCCACTGTATGCTGTAACCGCTGCGGCGGTTGTTTGCTGCGTGATTCACAGCCAGCAAACCCTCAACAGACATACATCATCTCTGACAATACATCCCATGTGGATGTACCTGCAATGTCAGGATGAAATCTGGAATATCAAGCAGCAAACACAAGCTACCTGATGAACTAGTGGATGTCGCCTACAGTCTGTGTGTAGATGCGCCCGTGTCGTATGTGACACGCCTCCAAGAACTGTGAGCCGTCCTTCGATGTGTAGACAGCCACAAATCAACACTCTGGGAGTGTCGATATCCTCAACACCTGCAGTCGTAGTTCGAAAACCCCAAATTTGCAGAGTCGGATCTGCACCCGCTGAGACCACGTAGTCAAAAATGGCCTGCACAGAACTTTGACGAAGCCGAACGGTGACCGAGATGACCTCAGAATGAAATTTCACTCCAATCTCAAAATTAAATTGGGGCTGTGTCTTCGCCTGTCGAATTTCACTCCAATTTGAGCTGGTGACTCTAGCCTCCTGTAGTGTTGCCCCGAGCCTCGATCTGAGCTCTGATACCAGTTGAAGGAGTATGAGCGGAAGTGCGACGTGAGAGAGAGTGCGAGAAGAAGATCACGACGATATGGTGAACTCGCTCTATTGTAATGTGTAGAGCATAGTGAGTTCTTATTAGGTTTTTACAAAAGAATATGTGTACATACCTGGCAGCCCGCCCACTTACCTGGGTGACCACATTGGGCTTTATACCCCAACAGGTGTGCCCCCCTAGACCATTTGTGGTGCACACACACACACACACACACACACACACACACACACACACACAAAGAGAGAGAGAGAGAGAGAGAGAGAGAGAGAGAGAGAGAGAGAGAGAGAGAGAGAGAGAGAGAGAGAGAGAGAGAGAGAGAGAGAGGTTTTGTGTGTGGCAGTGATATAGAGATAAACGCATTGTGGAATGTGTATGGGAGTTGATTTCAATGGATGTGTGTGTGTTTGACGGTGTACAACCAAGTGTATGTTGTCGAAAAGTGAGTCTGTGAAGTTGTCTCTGAAAGAATTAGGATGTTGTGGATACCTTGGACTATAAAGAGGCATTTGGGAGTGTTTTTGGGTATGTCCCGTTTCCCTCTCTCCATCTTCAAGTGTCCCCATGGAGGAGAAATGTAATTTCTCATTGGCCGAATCAAGAGGGTGGTTTTTGACAAGAAGGGATGGCAGCAAAAAGTTATGGACCAATCTTTACCAGTGAGGAGAATCCAAAGGAGTGGATAGATCGAGTTGTATATGCTATCACTGCGTATGCCAAATGAGGACAACAAGATACAAACAAGTCCATTGGTGATGCATGGTAAAGTAAAGGTATGGTTTGATGCTTTAAAAGGCAGGCATGGCTAGTCTTGCAAGCTTGCTCCTTCCAGGATTTCTGCAAGCAGGTATCTCCGGTGCAAAACTAAAGGCTCTAAGATAGGTTATAAGTGAAGATTTTTGTGTTTTTTTCAATTGTTTTGAAGAGTGTTGGCAGAGTTATCAACTTCTATGCAACTGGTCAACGAGGAGCACTTCAAGTTGAAAAATTCATGGTGTGCTTGCATCCCAAGGTGCAAAAAAATGTGGATTTTGAGAGCCTAGAAAAGTATAATGGTGCAGCCACAATTGCACGGGCAAAGAGAAAAAAATCAAGAAGAAGATTGAGCAAGGTGTATTGGAGTATGAAACTGTGTCTCCCAACCTGCCCTAGAGTCCGAGGGATGAAGTACAAGTGGAGAATCAAGCGAATTGAGTTGTGGCAGCCGTTCCTCAACATTGGGTACATACTATTCAAGATTTTTTAGAGTAAATGCAAGAGCTTTTTTTTATTGTGATGGACAAAGGACATCCAAGGGCAGGTAGAGAGAGAGCTAGGTTGCCTAGCCGGTGTTACAATTGCAGGGAAGAGGATCATTAGGCTCCAAATTGCCCACATTTGTTGAGGGAAAGAGAAGGTATGTTTTTGTTCTTTGGCAAAGTCAAAGGACACGGGCTGCTCAATGGTCAAAGAGAGCAAGGTTATGAATGTTTTGGCCAACAAGAGAGCACAAGGAGAAAATAAGACTGAGACGTAATGGGAGACCATAGTTCACAAAGGCATGTATGAAGGCAAGTAACAACCAAAGATGGGAAGAATTTGTAGAATCAAGCAATCGGATTTTCAGCTTGGACATCGAAGAATCAAGAAATCGAATTGTCAGCTTGGGCGGGGTCATCCTGAGTATGCTCTAGTGAGTGATTTCAAGAGTCAAAAAGCTAATATTACATTTGGGCAATTGTTAGCATTGAATCTCAAGTTGAGAAGGCAATCGTCTACCAGTGTTAGTACGAGGCTTCCATGGTTTCGGGGAGATGTGCATGTGGTGTAGAATTTGGCCTTAAGGGTAGAAAACCTAGTGAATGTACTTCCTCTCATTGATACACTAATTGAGAAGAAGATGCAGGTACATGCATACATTGATGGTAAAGACCAGGTTTGTGTCATGATAGAAGCTACTATGAAGGATGTAGGAGTTAAAGCTATGATCAAGTCAAATGTGCCAATGAGGATGGCCAAGGCGAGGTGCTTGGGGGTAGCTTAGGATGTGCAAGTAAGGGTGATAGGAATTAAGTGCCTCATAGAAGTTTTTGTGAGATGAAAGCATGTGGTAATGCTTACCCTATTATTCTGGGGAGGCCATGGCTACTTGCAATTAGAGCTAAGCAAGATTGGGAGATCGGAGTTTTTACTCTGCCACACAAGGGAATGGTAGGCAGGTGGTGTTGGATTTGAAAACCAGGGAAAGCCATTTTCAACCTATGGCGGGAGGTGATGGAGATGACTTGACCACCAGACATGAGTACGAGACCGAGCTGACATATGATGAGGGCCATATAGGTGCATAAGAGGAAGAGAGTGACGAGTACTTTTTGAAGATTGATGTAGATCTGTTTGGAGTCACAATAGACTCTCCCTGTTCAAAGAACAATATATAGTTTCAGGTTTGTGGTATTGATACAATACAATTGAAGAATATGTTGGGCAAATCTTTGACTAAGAATGAAAACAACCGTTATGTGAAGTTGTGTGCATCATATCTCAATCTACTTGCTACAGGTACAAGGATTTACAAGGAGACAAAGGGGTGAAACACGAATTCTGCTTAAAGAGGGGTACAAGACAAGGGCACAAAAGCTACAAAGACTGGGGGAGATTCAGAAGGAGGTCTTGTGGTAGGAAATCAACAAGATACTCAAAGTGGATATCATCTATCACGTACAAGACTCTGAGTGGGTTTCTCCTATTGTCATTACACCAAAGAAAAATGGGAAATGGAGAGTGTGTGTAGAGTATAAACCATTGAATGCTGTTATGAAGCAAAATCAATATCCTTTGCCATTTCAAAACAAGATTATAAATCAGGTAGCAAGTAATGAGAGGTATTTGATTATGGATGGCTTCTCAAGATACTTTCAGAATGGTATTGCTTTGGAGGATCAATTGAAGACTACTTTCCTTTTGCCATGGGGCTGCTTTGTTTATTGTAGGATGCCCTCTGGTTTGGTAAATTCCTATGCGACTTTTTAGGATTGGATGAACAGGGTGTTTGGGCCATATTTGGGTAATTTTAGTAGAGTCTTTATGGATAACATAGGCTGTACAACTCGAGGATTGATCATTTGTCAAGGTTGAAACCGTGTTTTTTCAAAGGTTAGATGAAGATGGTGGTTAGGTGAATCCCAAGAAGTGTAAGTTGGCTCAACCATGGGCTCATTTATTGGGTCACGTGATCTCATAGAACGGTATAGAGGCTAATCCTAAGAAGGTGAAGGCTCTAGTGTTGATGGAACCTCCAACAAATGCGATAGGTTTAGCTTCATTTGTGCACAATTTGAAGTATTTGTCCAGGTTCTTTTGGATGCTTTCATAGTACATGTATCCTCTTCAAAAAATGGATCAAAAGGTTCATGGTTTTCAGTGGACCGTAGATGCATAGGTAGCCTTTGACAGGGTGAAAGAAATTATTTGCCAGTTGTCAATGGTTTGTTCTCCCAAACATGAGGATGATTTCTATGTTGCCATGATAGTAGGCACGATTGCTATGGGAGTTGTTTTGATGCAAAAAGTGCGTAGATGTTACAAGCTTCTTTACTTTCACTGATGCTGAGCAGTGGGTGATGACCTTGGTGTTTTCATGGAAGCAATTTAAAGTGTATTTGATCATTCACAACTTTTATGTGTTCATATCTAACAATTTTCTTCCTGAAGTGATGCTTTATCTAAAGCCAAGAAGATGGATTTGAAAGTGGGTGCTAGAGTTGCAAGAGTTTGAGTTTGAGTTCAAGATTGACCGCACAAGCAGATCTCATCTAGCCAATATTCTAGTTAACAAAGAGGCTGATTTTCCGGTTTATCCAATAGTGGTGAGAGAAGAAGTAGGGGAAGAACTGGATTTAGAAGGAGCTTTTGTGAGATGGTTCAATGGAGCATACAGAAGGGAAATACAGAAAGCAGCAGGAGGAGTGGTGATACAGGATCCACAAGGTAAGCCTTTGTGACGTGGTTTGATGGAGCATATAGAAGGGTAATACAAAAAGCAGCAGGAGGAGTGGTGATACAGGATCCACAAGGTAAGTGTATCTTCTCCAAGGCTAATGATCTAGAGGATGTCCACCCGAAGAATGAGGTTTGACCTGCTCAGCTTCCTGATGCTTCTGATCATAAACATGCTTCCCCAATTCTTTAGCTCTATACTCTTGGACATGCCTCATCCAGATCTCCCTTTCCTTCTTTAACTGATCAACATCCTCCAACAAGTTTGCTTCATGCATGCTAATAAAACATGTCCACATGGGTCTAAAGTAGTGTGTGGAGTTTGGCATTTCTAAGCGCGTGGTGAAGGGTGATGCACTCTTAGTCATTAAGAAACTTTTGGGATAGTGGTAGGTAAAAAGAGATTCTCTTAAGATTTTGTTTTTTTCTATAAAGAAGTTGTTGAAGTTTTTTGAAGTGGTGCAATTCAAGCATGTCAAAAGGGAAAAAAATCAAGTGGTAGACCACTTGGCTAGTAGTCATGTACAAATGCATGTAGAAGGTCTATATGTAGCACTTCCCACCTATGCAAGTAGGGAGACTTTGAAGGAGATTGATGATTTTTGAGTAAAACGTCAATGTTTGGAAAATCTTTTCAAGCTACATAGGAGGAGAGTTGCTCAAAAGGCTCAAAAATTCACCTTGATAGGGGAGAATTTGATGACTTATGGTTGGGATCAATCATTGTTATTTCAGATTCAACAACCAGCTTCTCAAGTACCTCCACATCTCCTTCTCCACTCTGATCCTTTGCAATTTCCAACTCTTCCTGATTCACCAGAGGTGCTGCAGATACTTCTCCCAGCTCTGGAACCTTCTCGACCTACTGAGCTTCCTATTGCTTCCAACTCTGTGTGATTCACCACAGGTGCTGCAGATCCTTCTCCGGAACCTTCTTGACCTGCTCAGCTTCCTACTGCTTCTGATCATAAACATGCTTCCATGATTCTTTAGTTCTATAATCTTGGACATGCCTCATCTAGATCTCCCTTTCCTTCTTTAATTGATCAACATCCTCCAACAAGTTTGCTTCATGCATGCTAATAAAACCTGTCTTTACAACCTCATATAGATATTTGGCCACATCAGTCAACCTTTTTTTGATACCTTTCCAAAACTCCTACATGCTTTCCACTATCTTCTGTTTAACAATGGCCAATTCACCTTTAGACATCAATACTCCATTCAAATATGCATCCTCTTGTCCTAAAGCTTGCTTCTCAAACTCCAACAGTGGTTGAAGCCTCTGATTCAAGATCTCATTTTACACTTATAAGTTTGTGTTTATATTGCCCAACTTCTCAAATTCAAACTTTACTTTCATTTCTAGAGCTTTAATCCACTCTTTAAACAAGCCTAGGGACATTTTGACCTTTGTGACCTCAGTCTTATGTTGTGTCAGAATATTTTGAATTTCTTGCTTATGTTGTTCTGCCATCACTCCCATGTCCAACTTCATGGTGGTAAGAAATTGAGTTTGCTCTTGCATGAATTCTTGCACAACCATCAACACCTTCACTGCCATGTCACCATCCTGCATAGTAACCTTCCCTTGCTCTAAAGGCTCCCCAACATTCAAATGCTTGGCTACATTCATGACATTTGAATCAATCTTCCCCTTCTTGGAAATAGTAAATGCTTTTCTCAACCTGGTTCTTACCTGGTTGGTGTCTGATTGACCTTGTTAGGCTTTGAAACAATAATGGGGCCACTCTTTCAAGATATCCACCAGTTCTGGGGTATCAACACACCTCAAGGATTCTTCCTCTGTATACCCCACTTCTACCAAGCTTCTGTAGGCATCCAATTTTTCCTTATCACTTCAATATTCTGGCTTTGGCAAATGTGCAACCGTCTCCACAGGTGATTAAGTTATTCTGGTTTAGTTGAATAACTTAGCTTTACCTTATCTTTAGTATCACCCTTCCACACCGTCACTTTTTGAGCACAGCCAAAAAGGGTTGCTAAATAATCACTCAATTGTTGTTAGTATGAGCATTCCTCTTATCAGACCGATACACCTCTGCAGAAATCGGATCATATAGCCAGTTTGCCCAGTTGCCAAAGCCCCCTTACCCAGTAAAACACAAAGGTGCAAATTTTTTCTTCGACATATAATCAAATTTAACCAAAAAGCATAACCTCTCCATATACCACTTCAGCTACTCCCTTCAAGCATAACTTGCATTCTTAAGAATATAGTATTGTCTTCCACCTTCCCTAGCCCCAATTTCCTTCTTCAATAAAAATTAGAACACTTTGAGATAACTATCACAGCAGTCAGAGGTAGTCGGAGGACCTGCAACTACTTCAAGGCTCAATGAAAAATACTCTAAAAGCATCAAAAATTCTAGCTAAGACTTGGAATAATAGTTATTCCTCCATTCAACCCAAGGCAACAAAGCAAAAGACAACAACCCTATTTTCTTAAGCCAATCTGAATTTGCCTCAGTCCTGCACTTAATTTTGATTTTGAGATCCACAAAATAATACATCAGGGACTGTTGTATCTTAGCCTTTGTAGGAGTTGTCAGTGGCTCCTCCTCCTCAATAGATGCATCCTCCAATTCCTACTCACAGCTGCTGTCGTTTACAATTAACACCCCCCATCTACGCGATTGGATTTTTGCAGGGGCTCCTCTTCCACGCTCGGCTACATGGTGCTTACCTACTTTGATTTTGTGAGGGACTCCTCCTAGCCCTTACTCTCGATCGTCGCATCTAAGCCATCGACTTTAAAAAAAAACAAACCAGCAAACAAACAAATATTTGAGTAAATTCAGGCTATAGCCAAGTACCCTAGTTACTCACATACTCTTTCGGTTTACACCATTTACACCATGGGGACATGGTCATAAGCAATGCATGAGAAATTAGCTTTTTTCTTTTCACGAAATTAAGCATAAAGAAAAAGAAAGAGAAGATAAAGATAAGGTTAGTAAGTAACTTGTTGAAGAAGTTTTGAAAAGCAAGATAAGACATCAAGATAAGTAAAAAAGAACTTATCGATAAGGAAGATAAGCTATCAAGGTAAATGAAGGCACTTATCTAAAATGTGCATAAAAAGAGGGCTTTTCTTCTCATTTTACACTCATCTCCTTCATTTTCTTGAAGGTGCAAACTTGAGAGTAAGCTTGAGAAAGCCATAGCTAAGCCTCTTTCAAACACACACTCCTCTCCAAGAGAAGCCATGGCCAAAACCCTATTCAAGCTTGCAGTAACTTGACCTTATTCTTCTCATTACACTCTCTCTTTCCTCTCTCCTAATCCTCAAGCTTCCATAGCTTGAATTTCCCTTGTCTCATTCCATTCTTACATTCCAAATAGCACATTCGAAGAGAGAGAGAGAGAGAGAGAGAGAGAGAGAGAGAGAGAGAGAGAGAGAGAAGACTACGCCACCAAGCTTCTCCGATGATTCCCAAAGCGAAGAGAAGACTCTATCATACACACACCAATGTAAGGTTTGCTCGTCATGTTTATGATATTGCACATCTTAAACAATTGGTTGCTTTTACTCTAAGTTAATTCATACTTAAGCTCTCATATTTCCATAAGTAAGCTTTCCTCTTACTTTGAGGAACAATGTATTGATTTTTTCTTGATTGTTAACTAACAACGTTACTAACCACTAACTCCGATGTTATTTCAAGTTCCATTATTTCAAGTTCTTTAGAGTACCAGGTTAATATGGCCTAGAGAGAGAGAGTAGAAAGCACTCTCGTTATCCATAGGTGCTTGAAAATCATACTTATCTAAATAGTATGCATGATGAATGGTGACTAATATCTGTACTTACCCCTAAATCTTTGCAACAATTTCTTATCGATTTTTTAAATTACTATTTTTCTCTGACCTAAATAAAGATAAATGCCATGAATTGAGGACATTTGAGCATTGGAATTTTTTGTAAAATAACTTTTTATTTCAAAAGATGAAATATAATTTCTCCAAAATAAAATTATCTCATGAAAGGATCACAAATTTTTCTTGATTCTGCATACAAGTTAAATGAAGAAATAGACTATTTTTTCCCTCTCTATAAAGTATCCATGTGTAAGATTTTTATTGATATAATTAAGTTAATATCTAATTCTCTCAAGAAAAAGTTGAGTTTTGAAGGAAAATTTTATCACAATCAAAGGATTTTCCCATTCCAAATAAGGTTATCTCCCGATTGTTGATTGGAAAATTTTCAAAACTCTAAACCTCTCCTAACTACGTGATAAATCCTCTCCACGGTAGTGGAGGTAAGCCTTAATCCCATCTTAAATAAGAGTTTATTAATCACCCATACTCCATTTCATGATCATTTTGCACAGCACTAGTATGTCCACTCTTAAGAATTTTATAAATTACTCTTACACTATCATTCATGGAAGGATTATACTCTTGCATAAACCATCATGTTATCTTGCATAATCAATCAAAGTAATTTTTAAATTATTTGTCATAAGATCACAAGTTGATGCATTCTAAATGTTAGTATTTACTATTCATGGTTCATACTTAAGCAAAGGTCATTGTATAGAACATATGCATTGTTCATTTCAAGTTTGTCTACTTTCAAGTTCTTTTTGCAACTACGAAGAAAGGGGGGAGTAAAGGGATAGCTTCATGGAAGTGATGACAATGTTGCTTGAACCTAAAACTCCCATCGCTTCCATGGAGATGCCCCATGGATGGAAACTAGTGCAAAGAAAAAAAATGGGATTTTCCCATGACGGGGTTAACGTGAAACTTACGTCGAGACAAAACCTTAAACTCCCAAGAGACTCACTATTTTTTTAAGTTCTTGATGGAGTCTATAGACATTAAAAGAAAATAGGAACTAAGAGACTATAACTCAATGAACCTTATCTAAGTTTCAATTGGGATTAAAACTTTATCAAGAATATTTGATGTGGATAGCCCTAGCATAACATAGGAGTTTAAGTGTAAAATTTGTCTTGCATGTTTGGAAAATGGCTGGCACAGGTGTTCACCACTGGGATGCAATGGAGGATGTTCCTTTATGGCTAGGACTAATAATTGTTGGTCTATATTTTGAGCTCGGGTCCATTCAATGTCCTGGAACTGGGATTGGATGGGAGTGAGTCTCCTGGTCGGATGGAAGGACCTATAGATGCGTCTCAAAATCGACCTAGTCTGGGTAGGCATGATCTCGAAGGAAATGGAGGAAAGAAAATAGATCCAAGAAGGGACCAGATAAGGGAGGAAGATGTGATCCAATTAAGGAACTCTTCTGGAAAGGCTAGGAACCTAAATGGGCTATCAATCGGACCTTTTCTCTGCTTCTCGGGATATTTATCTAAAAGGAACTTAAGATATATAAATTTTATAAGCCGCTCCCAAACAAGAGAAAGAAAAATAAGAATTGAAAATTATGTAAAGGCTCTGCCTCCACACGTGACAAAGGAAACAGGATACTCGAATGTCCTAGAATGAGGATAGCACTATTCCTCGAGAAGTATATGCAATTGCTTGAAAGGTAACTAAATAGACTTAATATAATATGAAAAAAAGTAAAATATTTTAAAAGAAAAAAAAGGTGAAAATGACATGATAAATGCACACTTGTAAGGGTATGCAACAGTTTGCATGCTGCTTACAAATGCTTGAAATGTATTCTTGGTTCGATATGTTTGGAATATTGTTTTCCTAGTGTCATAGTACTACCTTGAAAATGTGCTTTTATCGAATGGTTTGATGGGAGGGTGGATTCTAGAGATTTAATTTGTTTTTCAAAAAGTTGAACTCAATTTTTATGTTTTCTATTAAGTTTAAGTCAATGGGAAAGGGATTTTGATCTACTGAGTAGGAATCAAACTTGGGAACGAGGGATTCATGTAGTTAGTAAATAGACCCATCTTAGAGGAATGCACTGACGACTGTGATCGATCATAACCGGGAAAAAAAGCGTCAGTGACCTTGAATCAAGGGTGAATTAGAGATCTCTCACAAGTTGAACCTGGAAGGTAGAGTTCAAATTTAGTCTGATGGCTTTGATTGAAAAGTTTTAATCCATAAGGAAAGATATTTTGGGTTTAAGGGTTCCATGTGATAAAAAGTGAATGTTATCATCCCCTTGAGTTGACATCGAAGAGCAGGAGGAGTCCTGTCTTGGTGTCGGTCTCAAGCAGGATGGATGTCAAAAATCGTGGTGTATCCATTTGGACATGGAGCAATAGACAGTCCTTGACATGGCTCTCACAAGTGGTATCAGAGCACAATTTCTCTCCTTGGACGGTTAAAGATTCTTAGTATGAACTTTTGTAAGAAGAGAGTGAGGTATCGACAATAGACTATTGAGGAGAGTAAGTTCTCCAGTTTGTGAAAGAATAAATGGAGATAGCAACAACTATAGAAAAGAAATAAGAAAAGAATATGATATGATAAAGAAATTTGTCTACCTTATCTTTCTTAACAAAACAAGAATTGGAAATCTGCAAAGATAGAAGATCGAGTACAATATAACTTGAATATTGCCTTGAGGGCCATGAATATAACTTGGATACTCTCCGTCTAGAAATGGTGAAAGAAAAATTGGGAGTAGGTCGCAAGTACTATTGTATTGTCAAGTCTTATGAACCAACCTATGGAAGAAAGCTTCAATTATTAATAATGAATCTTTCTTAGGAGGAAATGTCTATCTAACCACAAACAAACGTGCTTGTTGGACCTGTGTTGACATGCCCTTGAGAAACAAAATGGCATTGTATTTGGGCTCGCAAGTCATTTTTTAATCCGAGTCTATAATTTTATATTTTGCATTACTATTAATCCTAGGGATTTAAGGGTACTCCTCTCAAAAACATGAAATTGAAGAACTTAGCATTTACAAAATGCTAAAAGAAGTTCTTTCCTTGATGGTTAATTATTTCCAAAATTTAAATTTTGGATGAGATAAACAGAATCCATCTTTTGAATTTTTGCCTCTTAGAAAATTTTAAATATACCCTTGAGTGTTTGTGAACCTATCGCTAAGAGGAAGTGGTTTTTTTTACCATAGCCATAAAATATTCCATGAAAACACTTAAGAGATAGATATGCTCAAGGCTCGCCCGTAGATAACACTTTGGATTCTGTGATTCATGATACATGAGCATCACTAGCACCTCAAGTTATCCCTATACCAAATCAGATGCCGCTTACTATACCACTCATAGAGGATTTTGCGCATGACAAGAATCTTAAGACCTTGCTCAAATCTGTGCAACCACATCCTTTTTTAGGCACGTGTGATGATGTGCCTACTCAACTAGAAGAATGGATAATTCAGATGGATGACTACTTTGCTCTTGTCGATTACAATGCAATTACTCAGGCGATAATGGGGAGAGCTAAGTTAGAAGGACCAACAAAGACATGGTGGAAGCTCAACTGCCAATCTCACCGAGTAGCAGAAGTAACCCAAAGATGGGCTGAGCTAAAGCATCATCTCAAGGAGACATATCTTCCCGTAGACTACTTTACTACTAATATGATCAATTAGTTTCTTTCTTGCAAGCTGAGGAACATGTCTGTTAAGGCTTACTATGAATAATTTGTCCAACTTTCACGATATGCTCCTCTCATGATAGAGGAACAAAAACTAAGTCGCTTCATCGGTCTTGGAAAAGATTTGTCTCCTGAAGTAGAATCCCTTCAACCTACCTCACTGGTAGATGCTCTAATTTGGGCCAAGTCAAAACACAAGAGTATTTTTTAAGGAAGGTACTACAACAAGTAGGAAGCATGATCTCCCTTCCTACCCCAATCAGCCCTCTAGAGCACCCAAAGTGTCATTTATACCAAAGCCAACTGCCAACCCCAGTCTCCATCGCATTTTGTTCATGTGAATCCTCTTTCAATCTCTCAAAGTGGAAGGCAAATTTAGTGTTATAAATGCCTAGAATTCGGCCATAAGAGGTCGAATGCCCACAAGGAAATAACCCTAGTCTTTTGGCTACCCCTACTAACTTTCAAAATCTTCTAATCAAGGGGAAAACTCAAAAATCTTGGAGCTAGAAGAAGAAACCCAACCCAAGCAATAAATCCCCCTACAACTCATTCTCATGGGCCAATCATCAACCCACCTAGATCAGCAATAGTAAACTTTGTTTTAGTAAAGGATAAGATAGATGAATAAGCCAACGTTTATGCTGCCTTGGATACTAGTGACCGGAATGAAAAGTTTCCCATTCTTGAGACTAAGGAAGAGTATGAGGATGGAGCTATAGAAAATTTTAGACATGAAGGAGCCGAAGCTACTACATATGAAAATTCGAGTGGTTTTGGTCCAGTGGAAGGGTTATTCCATTGAAGGTGCTTCCTAGGAGGACTAAGAACATTTTATTCTCAGTTTTCTTACCTTTTGTAACGTGTTTTCTCCTTTTTGTGATCCTATTAATCTTCCCTAGCCCATGTAATCGTTGAATACAAACTCCATTTTGTTATCTTTTGTGTCACTCAAGTAATGCAACCTTTTGTAATACGACAATTTTTTGTAAGTAATAGCAAGATTAGTGTTATCCTTTAAATCTTGTAATGTAGGTTGTTGTATGAAATTGTAAATAAATATATAAATAAATTTTGTTACGTCTATAATTATCTCAGTGAAATTCTACAAATACTAGATATAGGAAACCAAGAAAGAATTAAACTGTATCTGTCAAGTGGAATCAAAGAAAGGACTAAACACAACAACTAAGATCTTAATATACAAAGAACTTGTTAAGAGATACAATGAAGATAGTGTTTTTACAAGTCAATAAACCCATCCATCATATGATTACAAAAGCAACTGTCACAAGTAGAGCACATATTAGGTTACTCATTTATTGGAATAATTTTGCATGTTATCATAACACCCGCCTCATTGGTATGAGGTGATATGCCAAAAGGATCTCTAAGACAATTCAAAATGGGGATAAAAGCATATCTTGTGGTGACGAAGAAACTGTGCAAGTAAAAAAACTCGCTCAAAGAACCCACGATGCATTGACCTCAGCACACACAGTAATATTGAGGGCCGGACCAAACCCATAGCTTTGATAACCATAGCCAAGAAAACATTGTTGCAAAAGTGATTGTGATCCTGACCCCAAAGTGTCACCTTTGTTGTGCATCGAAACATCCACCATTCGGTCTAAGAAAATGGATTTCCCAAGTGAGGGAAGAGAAGGTGCTCATATCACTCCACAAACTTTCTCCTTACAATTTCACTTGCTTGTTGAAGACGATGAATGGCCACAAATAAAACCAGCTCTTGCCACCGATCCATAAAGTAAGGTAATGAGCAAAGAGATACCCTAAACGATTAAAAGAGATAATCCCTTTTTTTTAATAAGCTGTTTGAAGCATCGCTTTGACTAGTTTTATGGGATTGAGCCCACTCACCCACACCCACAAACTTTCTCCTTACAATTTCACTTGCTTGTTGAAGATGATGAATGGCCACAAATAAAACCAGCTCTTGCCACCGATCCATAAAGTAAGGTAATGAGCAAAGAGATACCTTAAACGATTAAAAGAGATAATCCCTTTTTTTTAATAAGATGTTTGAAGCATCGCTTTGACTAGTTTTATGGGATTGAGCCCACTCACCCACACCCACATGTCTTAGGGGTTGAACCATAGTGGGTGCATTTAGAGCCCATCACCTTTACCACTAGGCCAACACCCCTTGACAAGTGTTACCATATACATGTGGTAGTGATGTGTGTGAACACACTAGGACCGTCAGGGCATTTTTTCCCTCTTTAGGAGGTTTTTTCTTCCGTGCATTGTATATACGCCCATCACTCTAGGGCTATCTATCTTTCCATTGCACACTAAGTAACATACTTTGAGTTGTGTGCCTTGAGCTTCCTTCATCTTCTCCAAGTTGTGTGTGTTTCTCTGCAACCCTGATTCCAACAATTGGTATCAGAGCAGGTTGCGTCCTCCCGGGATTAGTCGCCAGCAGCTCTAGTACACACCTGCTCGCTTTCTCCGATTTCAGTAGCTTTGGTGAGCGTTCGCAGGTCGACAAAAATTTCGGGAGCGCTCATAGAGCTTAGTCTGCTCAAATTTCTGATTCGGGCTCATCTCGGCCTCCATTTTTACTACAACCAGGTCTGCACATGCAATTTTGTCATTTTGTGCAGAATTTTTGTCAGCGCCAATTACTGCATAATAAGTCCCATACAGTCTGCTACGAGTTGTGCTATATAGCACGTGCTGGTCTCACTCAGTTTCTCCTCATTTCGGGTAGTTTTCGCATCAGGTGCATGCATTTTCCATGGCTGACAACAACACAGATGTGTTTAAGATGTTTGCTGCTGAGGACAGATTGGATGGGGACAATTACCCTATGTGGGCTTACATGATGCAACATGTTCTTGTGTTAAAGGGTGTCTGGAATATTGTGCAGAGCATTGATATACGTCCTGGTTCTTAGGATGTAGGTGATGTTGAGGATGTTGCAGGTCTTGCTGCAAGAATTGTTGCCATTAGAGTTGTTTTGCCTACGACAGAACAAGCTCGTTGGGATGTAAAGGATGCGCAGGCTCATGCATTGATTGCGTTGTTTGTGAAGCGTACCATTACTTCTCACATTTGTTCAGCAAAATCTACAAAACAGGCTTGGGATATTCTAGCAGGTCTTTATGCAAGCCGCAATGAGGCTAAAATTGCTTTGCTGCGTAAAGAGCTAGAATCGAAGATTATGCATGAGGAAGATGATATGGACACTTTCCTTGTTGGTGTCAAGGATATCAATGAGCAACTTATTTCTGCAGGTGACGTCATTTCAAACAGTTCCCTTGTGCAGGCTGTTCTTGATGCATTACCAGATTCTTACCAGACTTTTTCTAGTACTTGAAGACTTATGACCCAAGGAAATCCTGAAGTTGTCAAGTTTGATACATTATGCACATTGCTGTTGCAAGAGTCACTTTCCAAAAAAAACAGGACTAGGCAGCGTGCAGTTGAACAAGCTTTTATTGCTTCTCAAAGAAAGGGTGGTAACAACAATGCATCCACTTCTTATGGTTCTGCTACGAGTGGCTAAAATTCTGTTCTAATGCTTCTGTTGGCAGCAATTCGTCTAGAAATTTTGGTGATAAGGGCAAAAAAGATGCGCTGCCATTATTGTAAACCTAATGATCAATTGATCAAGCAGTGTCCTAAGTTGAAGGCCAAAGAGGCTAAGAAGAAAGAAGGTGGTTCCACTGCAAATGCTGGTTCCACTACAAATGCAGCCATTGTTGAGTCTTCTGTGAAAGGGGATGCAGAATGGACGTTAAGTGCAGAGTGCACTTACAATCCTGCTATCCATGATGCGTGCATGTCGGTTGTTGCAGATTCACATGTGTGGTATTTCGATTGTGGTGCTACAAGCACATTACCTCACATCATGAATTGTTCACCTCTCTCGAGTCCGTCCCTTGTGGGAATTCTCAGTCACTTGTGCCAACAATGCCTCTTATCCTGTTCAGGGAGTTGGAAAGATTGTGCTTAATGTTGCAAATGGCAGTTCTTTCACACTTGTTGATGCACTTTATGTACTTAAGATCAGGAAGAATCTTTTGTTTGTATCTGCACTTGCTAGACTTGGACTTGTAGTCAAATTTGTGGATGCCAGATGTACAATTCATGATGTCAGTTTTGGTGATGAAATTGTTGCATCTCGTCTGTTGTGCCGTGGGCTATATAAGCTCACTTTGTATGACAAGTGTGGAAAAAATTTTGCAAATGCAGTTGCAGATTCAAGGGCTATTTCAGATGCAAAACTATGGCATGCACGTTTTGGGCATTTGAATTTTGCCAGTTTGCTGCGTTTGCAAAAATCTAATATGGTTGCTTCTTTGCTGCCTCTTGAAGCACCTGTCAAACATGTTTTTGAAGGCTATATTTTGGATAAAATACAGTGTTCTAAGTTTCTAAAGGATGGTTTAGTTAGCGCCACATGCAGGTTGCAGCTTGTGCATAGTGATGTTTGTGGGTCCATGACTCCGTCCTTGGGCAATTACCTGTACTTCGTGACTTTCGTTGATAATTAGTTTAGGCATGCATGGGTATTTTTTCTTAAAGCGAAGTTCGAAGTTTTTATGTACTTCAAACAATTTTTGGCTATGGCTGAAAATGTCTCGAAATGTACTATGGACACCCTCCATTCCGATCGAGGGGGGGAGTATATGTCTCATGAATTTAATGCATTTTTGGCTAGTCGTGGGATAAAACACCAATGTACAGTGCCCTATATGCCTCAGCAAAATGGTGTAGCTAAGAGGAAAAATAGGTCACTTACAGAAATGGCATGATGTACGGTCAAAAGTTAAGCTTTGCCGCATTCTTTTTGGCTTGAGGCCATCATGTGTGCCACTTATGTACTTAACAGGCGTCCTACAAAATCTTTGCAGTCTATTACTCCATATGAAGCATGGCATGATAGAAAGCCTTATATTGAGCACATGCGTGCTTTTGGTTGTTTGGCATATGCTTTGGTGCCACAAACACAGTGCAAAAAATTGGATGGTAAGGCTGTCAAATGTATTTTTGTTGGTTATAGTGCTTAAAGCAAAGGTTATAGGTTGTATCATCCGCAAACAAAGCGTATTTTGGTTCCATGGGATGTAGTGTTTGTGGAAGATTCTGTTCAGCCCTTGTTGTCATGTTCTAGAGACGGTAATGTAAGCTCACAAGACATTTATGATACTTTTTGCCTCTTTTTCAGTGGTGGAATTTCGAATGTAAATTCCAATGAGGCAAATGTACAACCGATGGGGGTTTCCCAAAATGTTAGAGATCATCCTATTACTGATGCAGATGTACATGATGTACTTGATGAGTAAAGGGCTGAAAATGAGCAGGCTAGAGGTATACAAAAATGGATGGTGCATACATTGCGTGACAATAAATTGGATGCACCTTTGTCTAAGTGTACTCGTTCAGGATCTTGCCATGCATCTTATGCATCATATTGTTATGATTTGGCTACGTCTAGCTTACATGATATTGAGGAACCTCTCTCTTTTGATGAAGGAAAAAATTCAAAAAGTTGGATGGCTGCCATGCAATCATATAATGATGCACTTATAGAAAATGACACATGGACTTTATGTGATTTGCCTCCTGGCAAAAAGGCCATTGATACAAAGTGGGTTTACAAGTTGAAATGCAAGCCGCATGGTGAGGTTGATCGCCATAAGGCTCGACTTGTTGCAAAAGGATATGCGCACCAAAAAGGCATATTATGAAGAAACTTTTGCTCCCACTTGTTGTATGACTACTACTCGTTTTCTATGTACATTGGCAGCTCGTTTTGGTTGGGATGTACATCAATCAAACATTGTTATTGCTTTCTTGAATGGTGACATATTTGAGGAAGTTTATGTAACGTAGCCTCGCGGTTTTATCATGAAAGGACAAGAGGACAAAGTGTGCAGATGTAAGAAGGCTTTGTATGGGTTGAAGCAATCTCCTCGTACTTTGTATGAGAAAGATGACACTCATTTGGTCAAACGAGGCTTTTGTAATAGTCCAACAGAAAGCACATTATATGTAAAGCGTGAGGGTGATGTACTTCTCATTGTGGTTCTTAATGTAGATGATTTGCTGATCACTGGACCAAATGAGAGACCTATTGCTGAATTTAAGGCTAATTTGAATGCTACTTTCAAGATGAAAGATTTGGGTCTAATGCATCATTACTTGGGTATACAATTCAAGCAATGTGATGGTGCTATTGCTTGTGTCAAAAAAGTCAGAGCGCATTGGCAGTTGCGAGGAACCCAATTTTTCATGCTTGCACAAAGCACATTGAGGTGCATTAGCACTATGTCAGGGAGAGGCCCTCAGCACGAGAGATCAGCTTGGCTTATGTGCCAACATAGGACAACCTTGCATATCTTTTCACAAAGGCATTGTCTTGTGAGAAGTTTGAAGCTTTCCGCAAAGCTTTGTGGGTTCATCATGTCCTCAAGGCATGACAGTTCCCTTTATTGATGTGCCAGCTCTCGTTCACCGCATCACTCCCGGGGGGATTTGTTACCATATAATTGTGGTAGTGATGTGTGTGAACACACTAGGACTGCCGGGAATTTTTTCCCTCTTTAGGAGGTTTTTTCCCCCGTGCATTGTATATACGCCCATCACTCTAGGGCTATCTATCTTTCCATTGCACACTAAGTAACATACTCGCAGTTGCGTGCCTTGATCTTCCTTTGTCTTCTCCAAGCTATGTGCATTTCTCTGCAACCCTAATTCCAACAACAAGGAGATAATCATAAGAAGTTCTTGACAAGGAGATGGAAAGAAAAGACAGAGATGGAGGTAAGATTACTATGAAAGATGAGGATAGATTGCGTCTTATATAGATGAGCAAAATACAAATAATCAATTAGTGCTACCTAGAAGTTAAAGGTATAGCTTGCGGTGGAAGATGTACCACCTTCCTTTATTGTTGCAAGCCTATGGACGGCTCTTTCTAATTGTCGGAGGGCTTGTAAGGGCCTCCTCATAGCCCTTACTCTTGACCAACTCATCTAAGCCATCGAATTTTTTATAAAAAAAAGAAAAATCGGATAAATTTGGACTATATCCAAGGACCCTAGTTAACTACTCACATGACGCTTTCGGTTTACACCATGGGGACATGGACATAACCAATGCACGAGAAAGTAACTTTTTCTTTTCAAGAAAAGTAGCATAAGGAAAAAGAAAGAGATGATAAAGATAAGGTGAGTAAGTAACTTGTTGAAGAAGTTTTGAAAATCACAGATAAGTTATGAAGATAAGTACAAAAAGAACCTATTGATAAGGAAGATAAACTATCACGATAAGTGAAGACACTTATCCAAAAGTGCATAAAAAGAGGGCTTCTCTTCTTATTTTACACTCCTCTCCTTCAATTTTTTGAAGGTGCAAACTTGAGAGTAAGCTTGTAAAAGCAGTAGCTAAGCCTCTTTCACTCACACCTCCTACACACACACCCCTCTTCAAGAGAAGCCATTGCCAAACCCTAATCAAGCTTGCCATAACTTGACCTTATTATTCTCATTACACTCCCCCTTTCCTCTCTCCTAACCCTCATGCTTCCATAGCTTGAAGTTCCCTTGTCTCACTCCTTTCTCTCATTCCAAGTAGCACGGTTAGTGGTCTTCAAGTGAAGGCACACAGAGAGAGAGAAGATTACGCAACCAAGATTCTCTGATAATTCCCAAAGCAAAGAGAAGAATCTACCATACACACACCAAGGTAAGGTTTTGTCGTCATCTTCATGATATTGCACATATTAAACAATTGGATTACTTTTACTCTAAGTTAATTCATACTTCAGCTCTCATGTTTCCATAAATAAGCTTTCCTCTTACTTTGAGGAGCAACTTATTAATTTTTTCTTGATTGTTAACTAACAACGTTATTAACCACTAACTCCGATGTTATTTCAAGTTCTTTAAAGTACCAAGCTAATATGGCCTAGAAAAGGTAGAAAGAACTCTCTTTATCCATAGGTGCCTAAAGAACATACTTATCTAAATAGTGTATATGATGAATGGTGATTAATATCTATACTTATTTAAATAGTATATATGATGAATGGTGACTAATATCTATACTTACCCCTAAATATTTCTTATTGATTTTTTTAATCACTATTTTTCTCTTACTAAATATCATGAATTGAGGGCAATTGAGCATTGGAAAGTTTTGTGAACTAACCTTATAAATTATTCTTACACTGACATTCATCGGACGATTCTAATCTTACATAAACCATCATTTAATCTTACATAACCAATTAAAAGAAGTTTTGGATTATTTGTCTTAAGAACACAAGTTGATGCATTCTCAATGTTATTGCTTACTACTCATGATTCACACTTCAGCAAAGTTCATTGTATAGAGCAAATGCATTGTTCATTTCAAGTTTGTTTTGTACCTCCAAAGAAGGAGAGAGTAAAGGGATAGCTTTACAAAAGTGATGACCGTGTTTCTTTAACATACAACTCCAATATCTTCCATGGAAATGCCCCATGGATGGCAAATAATGGAAAGAAAAAAAATGGGATTTCCCCAAGACGGGGTTACCTTGAAACTTATGTCAAGACAAAACCTTAAACTCCCATGAGACTCATTGTTTTCTTAAGGTCTTGATGGAGTAGATATCAAAAGGAAATATGAACTAAGGGTCTTACATGCTTGAAAAAAGGTCGATGCGGGTGTTTACCTGTGGGATGCAACGGGGAATGGTCCCTTCGGCTAAGATTCATAACCGTTGGTCTATATTTTGAGCTCGGGTTCATTCAATGCCGTGGAATTGGGTTTAGATGGGAGTGAGTCTCTCGGCCGAGTGGAAGGATCCACAAATGCGTCTGGTAATCGGCCTAATCTAGGTAGGTTTGATGCTGATGGAAATGGAGGAAGGAAAATGGATCTAAGAAGGGACCAGATAAGGGAGGAAGATGTGAATAAAATGAAGAACTCTTTTTTTTTTTGGTAAAAAGAAACCTTGGAAAGGCTAGGAACCTTGGAAAGGCTAGGAACCTAAATGGGCTATTCCGCAATTATCTTCATCAACTGGATCTTTGCTCTGCTTCTTGGAATATTTATCTAAAAGGAACTTATAAGACTTCCCCAAACAAGAGAAAGAAAAATAGGTATTGAAAATTGGGTAAATGCTTGAAATGTATTCTTGGTTCAATATGTTTGGAGTATTGTTTTCCTAGTATCACAGTACTAACTTGGAAAGGTGCATTTATTGAATGGTTCGGTGGGAGCGTGGATTCCAGAGGGTTAATTTGTTGGCCAGAAAGCTGAACCATGTTGAAGCAAAGAGCCCAATCATGTGAATCTGGATGGGCCTGCAAAACCTTTTTTTCCTTACTCATTTATTCTTTGTTTAAGTCGGCATTGTAAAATTATGAAATCAAAAGAGTATGATTATTTTCAAACCATTTTGTACTTAATGAAGGGGCTAGATGCCAGAGCCCATCACAATTTTGAAGCAACTATCACTTTCTAGCTAAAAACCCAATTTTCCACCTTGGGTATACAAGCCAAGATTTGAAATTATAGAAGAGCTCACGTAGTGAGAGTATGCCTACGCTTGCATGCTTACTACTCTTTGTAGGGGTAAACATTGCTAATGAAACTTCATGTGTTGCTTCCTCATGCTCTTGGCATCACGTACATGTTTAATGTGCTATGTTTGAGTGTATGTGTGCGACACAATGAGCGGTTTTAGCTCTAGGTCGCCTAGTGTGTTTATGTGCTTGTTTTGAGTTGTTGATGGCGTTTTAAGTATGAGTTGTTTTAAGTGCTTGTTTTTAGTTTTTGATGGAGTGAAGTTGAGAGGTGACACCAATTGCGGTTGCTCACCTACCTGACTGTGACATTTGTTTTGATGTTAGAAACCTATTGTCTATAACCTAGAGACCCCCAGTCTAAAGTTTCATGTCATTTGGAGTTCATTGACCCGTCTACAACCATTTGAGTGTTAGTTAGACCGCACGGGAGACTTAGGCATTTTTCACTTAGTTGATTACTTGCTTGAGAGTGACACCTCTCTCCTCAATGCATTGTCGTTGTGGAATTTCATTTGACGTTTCCATGCAATAGTCGGGTCGGCTACGCCCTCGGATTGACATATGTTGGTTTGAGTTCTCGCTAGGTTGCATTGTTTAATCGCGGTGATCCGCCAACATTGGCATCATTGCCAAGGACATAGGACTTACCCTAGTGGAGGAGTTTGCTGTGAGGTTCTTCTTTACCCAGTGCCCAAGTGTTATAGTTTATTACATTTATCTTTAGGTAGGAGAGTCAGTGAGGGTTGCTAATTTCTTAGGTAGACTAAAGAGCCATCCATTCACTTTTGGTTATCGTGTAGGTAAGGACGACCTTAGTTGTTGGTTTTAGTGCATTGTGCATTGACTCCGCACCTTGAATCTTGTTGTAGATTGTGTTTGGTAGACGTTTGTGGTGAGTAGGGGCTAAAGTTAAAAAAAATTCTATCATCTATCCCACTGTCAATTCTTTTTACTTTACTTGTTTTATATTTTGTTAATTTTTGTTTAGATTAATTATAGGAGTAGTAGTTAGGTTAACATTAAATTTTGGTGTTGCTTTGACGAGCCAAAGTTACTTTTGAACGCCATGTTGCGACTTTTGACAGCAAAAGTGACTGAGCAGGCAAGAAGTGTGCATAACTTGAGAACAGAGTGTGTGATTTGAGAAATTCTTGCATACACTCTAGGAGAGTATATCTGTAAATTTTGGTTAATGTTCGAGTCATCAGCTGTGAGTTAGAGAAGATTTTGTAATAATTGGCCAAGTCGGACTTGAAACTTTGGACAGAGGCCAAAAAGTGATCATTTTGAGTCATACAGGGTATCATTGAGAAGCCCCAGAGGTAAGGAAACCACAGGAAGTGACTATCATACCCCAGTGGTAGCTACTCCGGTTGCTACCACCTGTCACTTTTTCACAGCTAGGGCATACCAGCAGGATCCTTAGACTCCAAGCTTACCAAACCCACTTTCCCCAACTCAAAAAGGTTGAAAAATTGGGTAGAACCAGCCAAAATTTCTTAAGTGACCAGGCTTAGGGAGTTAATTTGACTTATGACAAGCCAAAATTCAAAATTACAAGGTATAAAGTTAATATGATTTTTCTATCAAAAAAGAAATGTAAATTAAACTGTCATTTCCAACTCAAAATGACAGTGATTCAAGTTGAATTAAAAAACTTGACCATGATTGTATTGTTATTTATATGGGCTATGAGGTGTCCCAAAACTCTGGAAAGAAGAGGTATATATTATGGAATCCACATACACGATCAAACTTGCCATTGGATTCCATTGAATTGACCCAAAAAAACATGAAAGGGCATATTTTGCCCAAAAATAGCATCGACAATTTTTCATAAATAGATTGTATCTTTCAATGTGTGCCTTTTCTTCTTCTTAAAAGCATGAAATCAGGTTGAGAACCACTAAAGGCTGTCATATAGCAATTTAACCCTCATTTGGAGGACTTTTAGAATGGTATAGTTGCAACAAATTAAATAATGGCCAAAACATCACAAGTTTTTTTGGCATAGATGAGGTTGAGAAACCATTTGCAAGAATAAGGCGGATGGTGGAATTCAAGGCCCTATTAGAAAACTTTGTGGATATAGAGCACTCATAAATTCATTTTAAAATTTTAAAATTAATTTAAGGAAATCGTCCACTTAAGAGGACATAAAAGTGTCCCATTACAAGTCATGTTAAATGCTACTCTTTTGATATGAGGCTGATCCTAGGCCTTAGGAGGTGTTATTAGGCTATTTTTGTTCTTGTGTTGGTGACCTAGGAAATAGTGGATCACAATTTGTGTACCTCTCAAAATCAAAATTTCAAGGTCCATATTTATTTTAATAGTCCTTCCCTATAGTCTCCTATAGTTTTCTAGCATTTTGACCTCGTTTAGCCGAGAGACCGAGAGACCTTTGAGTAATTAGTGAGGATTGACCATATTCCTCTAATAAGACTCATTGTTGGTTTGTGGTTTCTCTTCAACATCTTCCTATTTAGGTTCACTCCATTGTGATTGATTACGGAAAGAAACCAACACGTCTACGTGCCCTATCTAGGTCACTTTCATGAGTAATGAAATTTCGTGTATGTTTTCCTTGCATCTCTAGACTTATGACACAAACTAAGTACATAGCTATTTGTATTGATGTATGCTTGTGTATGTGGTGTGTGGGAGCATATATTAGTACCTAGTTCTAAACCCACTATTGGGCATGGTGATGTTAGTGAATATGTCATATTATTTAGTCACTATTATGCATGATGGGGCTAATGGTTATAGTGTCGTGTGCATGAGTACCATGAGTCTATACCCTGCACAGTCCTTTAGAGATGATTTTGGGCTGATCTTAAATTCATATAAATGTACTAGAGATTTGAAAGGTGGGTATCAACAACTTGAGGGATACATAAGCAAAAGTTTGGTGTGTATTTGAGAGAACAAATACAAAATGGTGAATATGAGTGTATCAAACCCCAAAGATAAATCACATTAGTTGTGATAATTGCTTTTCGGAAATCAAGAAAAAAAAATATTTTCTTTCGTCTTCCTGAAGCCTTGGCAACACCGTTGGAGGGCTCGACAATGCCCTGGTCAATCTCACGACCCTAGCTTTTACTGGCATGGCCTTGTCACATGTCCCCCTGTCTTGGCCAGCCTTATCACCCTCTGGGCCTCCCTCGTCCACCCCATTTTGCAAAAGATTCACACACATACACCCCACCAACTCACCCTCGCCCTATCTCTCATCACCCACTCTCTCAACATCTCTCTCTCCCATTCAGTCTCCTTCCACCCTCTCTCGTTCTCAGCACGCACTCTCTCCCCCACATCCACTCTCTCTCTCTCTCTCTCTCTCTCTCTCTCTCTCTCTCTCTCTCTCTCTCTCTCATTTCCCGTTGAGAACGGATCTCTCTCTCTAGCTCTTGTTGGCAACCTATGAGGGTGCAAGCGTAGTCTCTCTCTCTCTCTCTCTCTCTCTCTCTCTCTCTCTCTCTCTCTCTCTCTCTCTCTCTCTCTCTCTCTCATCCGCTCTCTCGTTGCCTATACACAAACACACACACCCCACCTAGCCCCCCCCTTGGTCCTCATCGTCAAAAGCCTCGTCCCCTCACTCTCGCCGTCACCTTGCAGCACAAGTGGCCAAGCTCATGGCCCGTCACACTACTACAGGACGGAGCCCCGGTCGGCTCCATGATCCCGTCACATGGACCGCCTAACTGGGGGCTGCTCGTCATCTTCCTTCACCCATTGACTCTCTCCCCTCCTCTCGCTTCTTGAGATGCCATGTAGCCCATGCTGGCACAGAGGATAATATCCCTCTCTCTCTCCTCACCCCGTCACCCCTCAGCCCCACCCTCCCTTGGACCGCTCTCTTCCCCACCTCGTTGACAAAACCCCCCCCCCTTCCCTCGCTCTCTGTCGGCTACGCGACCCCGAAAATGACGAATGCGCTACACCAACGCACCAACTTAGGCCGCCGTTCACCGGCATCGCATCCACTACGCCCTCTTCAGTGAAATCCGTAGGTTGTCATCATTTTTCCCAGTTTTCAAACCAAATCTTGTAAAAATCCCAATTTGTAAATTATCACCTCTCTCTAGGTGATGGCCACAAAGGCCCACCTAGGAGTTTTCCTTTATAATATTTCCCAAGACAAAGCAAGGGTCAACCATTCACGACCCACCGCCTTGCTTTGTCCCCCCTAATTAGAACCCCTAATCTAATCAGATTACCCTAACTTAAAGCAGCCAACACCTATAAAAAGGCACTGAGTGCTCATCATCAGGGAGATTGATTGGGAGGAAGGATATTGTGAGAGATTTGGGGGGGCGGCAATTTCATCAGAGGTCAGCACTTGGTAGTATTTTGGTGGGAGGGATTGGTCACATTTGCATCATGAGAGAGGGGACTTAGTGTAGCAATTTTCTTTGGGAACTTGCAGTATGTAAAGAAGCTATGTCTACATCTCGACTCCAATGGTCGACACACACACACACACTCATGTTAGCAAAGTCTCCGTGTCTGTGAGTATCTCTAGAGAACGCACTATTAGGCTCACTATCTCTCTATCACCATGATTGCCACCTCCCCGGAAATAAGGTTGTTGTAAATATTGCAAGAAATAGTTTTCCCTCACACCCCGAGGGTTTTCATCACCTCTCTCTCTCTCTCTCTCTCTCTCTCTCTCTCTCTCTCTCTCTCTCTCTCTCTCTCTCTCTCTCTCTCTCGGTGTGTAGAGTTTGTGATATCTCCAATCACCATTGTCTGCGTCCTAGCCGCTCAAAGCTAGGTGGTGCCCCTTGTTCGCTTCACCGTGGCCGGCTTGCGGTGTGCATCGGCTCCTGGCATTTTCAAGGCCGTCGAGGTCTGTGTCACGCTTTGCGCTCGTCATTTGGTGCCCCCACGGAGGAGGGATTCTTGGAAATATTCAGTTTACAATGCTGAAGACAACGCACATCATCAACCATGGACAAATGGCTGAAAGAATTCTCTAACTGGAGAACGGAGGAGGAGGAGACTAGAGAAGCACTGACCGCCTTCATCGAAGTGCTGCTGCCAGAATACACCATCGTAAACATCCAAAAGGTAAATTCTCCATCTCGTATTGTCGTGCTAACCGCAAATCGAGAGCATCAGGTGGGAAGTGTCATCACTCCCGTTCCTCTTCCCCTTGGAGACTAGAAAAGAAAGCATCCTCTATGAGGTGGAGAAAATTCTCTCGGTATGTAGTCATCTTTGTGCCCAACTTTTGTATAAGTTGTATCCATGTCCTCTAGGTATCCACCAGAAATAGATCATGTCATATAAGCATCCAACGAAAAACCATGTATCTCAAACAATGTCTCAATGTGTGCATACCAACATGATGTATCTCCTCACACTCTCAAGTGTTATGAGGACTCCAGAGCCAACCGAGCATGAGGATCTCAATGTGAGCTCCCATAAGCTTCAAGGATGCCCATCAAGATCTTGCATTTGTATAACTATTTGATATCTCTTTGCTATGAGGAAGTTTTTTCAAAGGCCCCAAGGTATGGAAGGTGGTGTCTTTTCTGAAAGGTAATGCACATATATGGTGGTCGACCCTACTCTTGCACAAGAAAGCACCCAAGAAGTAGGTAAAGTTCAAAAGACTCGTCACTTTTTCATGGTTAATGGAAGAGTATGAAGAAATGTCATCACAGGAACTATCTAAGTGTCGAAGGTGCAGTCGCTATCTACTTTTCATTGCCGCTCTATTCTCTATCTCTTCTTTCTATGGTAAAAGGCCGTGGTAGTAGACTCAAGTTCCCTGCTAGCATATGGAGAGACATTCTATCATTAGGAAAAGGATTCATTGGACAAGATCGTAAAACTATAGACAGGTGTGACATCAACGATGCTTTATGCCGTGTTTCATGAGAGGATATGCACAAGTAGCATTCACATATACTATGTGTTGCATGGTCTTTAATGAAGATCCTACCATGGGATCTATGGGGGAAGTTGCTAGACACAAATCTTCACAAAGGTGGACAAGAAAGAAGAATGCTATGTGACATCTCATCTCTTATTTTGGCATGAACTGCTGCCTATTTTGTGAGGCAAAGGAATTTACTACTACATTCACATGAATGCATTGAACACATCTGTAAAAATAAGTGTAAACTTGGACCACATGTAATATACGAGTTTAAAATCGTAGTTTGAGTCTACTCTTGCTTGGATTTTCTGGACAATTTGTACATAATGGTATCGTCAAGATGACCAATAATTGCTTTCAAAATTCACTTGGATCCCATAACCAAAGCCGTCATTAAATACCCTATCATATCTAGGGCCAAGGAATAGCATTGGCCTCCTCCATAGCTAACAAAAAAGAGTGACAAAGACTACTAGAACGGTAAAGGGGCCAATTGCGGACCACCTAGGAAAATGAACTCTCCATATTATGCTCGCAAAGTGGCCAGTGGAAAAGTCTTGAGGTGCAAGACAAGCTGCTTGCTCCTTTATGGGCCGTCCTGAAACTTGGGGGTATGGCATGCGAGATCGCTCAAAAATGCAACAGAGCAACGAAGTCCTTGGAATGGAGAGAGTTGCCAAGGTATTTTTACAATTCTATAACTCACTAGTCCCCCTAGCTCTCTAAGGCTGGAAGCATCCTTCTGATCCCTTTTTGGAGGGAAGTAGCCAAAAATATTAATAACAAAGATATTAGACGGATATGACAACTAGGAACGGACCAACTGACTCTCCAATGTAACCTCAGTGGTACCGAACGATTACAAATCAGCAGAGCCCTTGAACAACTAAACAAATGGTGTCTACTGAATTGTGCATCCAAGTTTGAGTGGAAAGCATGACAGTGGCCTAAAAACAAACATTTTCTGAAACCAGAAACTGAGGAAGTGTACTTCACCCTTATAGCTTTGAAGGATTGGTTCTCCCTCATTAACAAGCAGTGTGGCAAGCACTGGCCGGAGTCAACACCCGTGAAGAACATATGGCGCCCACAATGGCTGCATGGGATGAAGGTCTTCTTATGGAAGGTGTTATGGGGAGCCATGCCGACTGAGGTGAAGGTTTTCACCAGGGAAATTGGTCCGGATAGATACTCGCAATGCAAAACGGCTAGTAAAGACCTCCTCCACCTTTTCAAGGAATGTCCGACGATCAACGACCTAGCTGGATAGGTTTGCAAATGGGTTCAAAAGACCTGGAAAATAGGATTCTTCAAGAACGACCTCTTCTTGGGAGGGAAGGTGTTCAAGAGCCAAGCTTTGCCCATCACTACACAACTCGTGATATTTTGTTACTTCAAACACAAGGAACTGTTAAATTTTTAGAACACCATGGAAATAGCTCAATTCACATAGATAATCCAAGAAAGCACCATTGGGAAACACATGAACTCTGATGAGTGGAACAAGACCATGGGTGCTGCAATGTTTGACTTGCATGGGTAAAACTGTGTGCTCATCCATTGTCATGGGGTGGCTCCCTTGTCAACCGATGTATCTATGATCCTTAAAGACGTCATGGCTCACATCACAAGCATGATAGAAACTTGCAATTTTTTGGTTATGCTAATATAATCTACTCACCATTGTGAGTTCTCCCCCTCCCCCCTCCCCCCTCCCCCCCCCCAAAAAAAAAAAAAAAGACCTCATAGATAGAGCAAAAGAATAGCAATATAGGTCTCCCCCTAGTCAACAAAAGAGGGTGATAAAGATACTGACATGGATAAATGAGCACTTGGGTGCATATAATGTTTGAATTGATATTACCCACCTTTCGGTACAACTTGAATTTCCTTGCACACATGTTCAACGAATCATGGTTGAACAGGTGATGTTAAGTATGGAACCTGATTTACCCTTGTAATTTTTTGTGGTAAAAGCGCACATTTGTAAGGCCCCCATTATGAGGAGAAGCCATTGTGCGGGAAGGAACATCACTCGCCAGAAACCAAAATTTTCACGGCCAAAAATCAGGGGCAACTTTAGGTTCCGCCCCCGATACTTTTTTTTTCCCTCGTCGGAATATTCCTTTTCGCCGGAATATTATGGCCGGATGGCAGCCGAAAAGTGGTCGGAAAACAACCGGTCGGTTGGACGGTGGCCGGTAGTCAATGGCCAGTGGGCCAGTGGTCGGAAGTCAATGGCCGGTGGCCGGTGGCCAAATTCAAAAGTGGACTTGTCTTCTCAAGGGTGGCCACACATGGGCGGATTAGAGGGTCCGATTTGGACTTATCTACAGAAGGGTGGCTACACATGGCTGCCTCTCATGAGAGAGGGCAGCCCTTTTGGCCTATAAAAGGAGGCCATTTCTACACACATTTCATAGTGTGAAGTTGATGCAACAAGGTGAGTGTGAGGTGGTGAGAGTGAAGCAAGGCGGGAGCTCCATTAAGGGTATAATCCCTTTGTAAACTACTTCTTGTTTTGAAGTACTAAAGCCATTGAGTGGCTGCTTTCCCGTGGACGTAGCCCACATTGGGTGAACCACGTATATCGTGTGTACTCTCTCTCTCTCTCTCTCTCTCTCTCTCTCTCTCTCTCTACTCTATAATCTTGTGTACGTGAATATGTCTCTCTCCATTAAGTAATCTACTCAATTATCTATTTAGCTACGTCTTATTTCCTAACAAATTGGTATCAGACCAAGGTTTGCTCGTAGCTAAATTATCTCAAGGAATGGATTTCTTGAATTGAGTGGGAGTTATGGCGGAGGAAGGGAAGCTCAAGCTTGAGAAGTTCAACGACAAAAACTACCAACATTGAAAGATGCAAATTGAAGACTATCTCTACCAGAAGGACCTCTATTTGCCACTAGGCGGTCTTACAAAGAATCCCGCAACGATGGCAGATGAAGCATGGATTGTCCTTGATCGAAAGGACCTGGGAACAATCCGGTTAAGCTTGGCGTCAATGGTGGCCTTCAATGTTTCGGAGATGAAGACCACGGAGGACTTGATGAAGTCACTTGACGACTTCTACAAGAAACCATCGGCATCCAATAAGGTATTTCTTATGAATCGCTTGTTCAATCTAAAGATGACAGAGAATGATTCCGTTGCAGAACACCTAAATGACTTTAACACAAACATAAGTCAACTTTGATCAGTGAAAATCAATTTTGATGATTAAGTGCGAGCTCTCCTTATACTATCATCTCTACTAGATAGTTGGGACAGCCTTGTGATGGCTGTAAGTAATTCTATTTCTGGCACAAATACTCTTAAGTTTGATGATGTTGTGGGTGTTCTCCTAAGCAAGGAAATACGAAGGAGAAGCACAGGAGAATCATCAAGTGCTGCACTGTCAGTGGAAACAAGAGGAAGGCCTAAGGAGAGGTTCAAAAACCAAAAGGATCGTGATCGCTCAAGGCGGAGCAAGTCACATACAAAGTCAGTTCTTGAATGTTGGAACTGTGGCAAGAAGGGCCACGTCAAGAAGGATTGCTGGTCCAAGAAGAAGAAGGAGACAGAGTCTCAAGACAACAAGCCAACATCGGATGCCAATGTGGCAGGTAAAGTAGAGCAAGATGCTCTAATTCTCTCATTAGACAATGTGTCTAATTCCTCGATAGTAGATTCCGGGGCTTCATTCCATGCGACACCACACAGGCAACATTTCCAAGACTACACCAAAGGTAATTTTGGGTATGTATACTTGGGAGATGATGAAGTTTGTGAGATTGCCGGCAAAGGTACAGTTTCTGTCAAAACTGCTAACGGAAATGAATGGAAGCTTAAAGATGTTAGGCATGTTCCTTCTCTTCGCAAAAATTTGATCTCTACAGGACAATTGGACAACGAAGGTCACAACATTGCATTTGGAAACAAACGGTGGAAGATCTCAAAGGGATCTTTGGTGGTTGCCAAGGGAGAAAAAGTCGGAACACTTTGCTTGTGTACTGTTAGCACGCAACCTTCAGCTTGTGCAGCAACTACAGAAGTTGACAGTGCGGTGTGGCACTACCGACTTGGGTATTCGAACAAAGAAGCTTCTACCAGGTTTGAAAAAAGTGGACTTAGAGTTCTGTGAAGATTGTGTTTATGGTAAATAAAAGAGGGTAAAATTTCAAAAATCAGGAAATGAAAGAAAAAATAAAAAACTTGAGTTGGTTCGTTCTGATGTTTGGGGTCCTGCAAGTACACCATCACTTGGTGGTTCATTGTACTATGTAACATTCATAGATGATGCGACTAGAAAAACATGGGTTTATATCATAAAGAATAAATCCGATGTATTTTCCATATTTCAAAGGTGGAAAGCCTTTGTGGAGAATGAAACAGGTACCAAGGTTAAATGCCTCACATTTAACCTTGGTGATTCATTGTACTATGTAACATTCATAGATGACGCGACTAGAAAAACATGGGTTTATATCATAAAGAATAAATCCGATGTATTTTCCATATTTCAAAGGTGGAAAGCCTTTGTGGAGAATGAAACAGGTACCAAGGTTAAATGCCTCACATCCGACAATGGAGGCGAATATTGCAGCCAAGCTTTTGAAATCTTTTGTGCTAGCAATGGCATTCGGAGGCAAAGGACAACCCCAAGGACACCTCAACAAAATGGGATTTCGGAAAGGATGAACAAGACAATCATGGAGCGAGCACGAGGCATGCGGCTACATGTAGGCCTACCGCTTGAGCTTTGGGTGGAAGCTGTAAGTACGTCTGTGTACTTAATCAATCGGTCACCCTCAACGGCATTGGATGGGGGAGTTCCAGAAGAGGCATGGACAGGTAAACCGGTGAATTATAAATTTCTCAAAGTGTTTGGGTGTGAGGCTTTCATGCACATAGATAGAAGCCTAAGATCAAAGCTAGATGCAAAGTCCAAAAAGTGTTTCTTCATTGGCTATGGAGAAGGTGACTTTGGGTATCGCCTATGGAATCCTGAAGATGGTAAAATCTTAAGAAGTAGGGATGTAATTTTTAACGAACAAAATATGTATAAAGATTACTTGGAAAGAAAACAAACAAAAGAAACAGGTGATGAGTACATGGAGCTTGAGGACGGTGAAGACTCAAGGACTGCAAACGGTGACAATGTGCAACAACGTCAACCAAATGAGGAGCCTCAACCTATTCTCTGAAGATCTACAAGAGCAATTAGACCTCCAAAAAGGTTTGTTCCTTCCTTCGACCATCTCTTGATCTCAGATTCTGGAGAGTCAGAATCATACGAAGAAGCTGTGCAACATGAATCCAAAGAAGTATGGACGAAGAGCATGCAAGTGGAGATGGACTCACTACATGGCAACCAAACATGGGAGTTGGTTGAGTTGCCAAAAGGTAAGCGGGCACTTCAAAACAAATGGGTGTACAAGCTGAAGGAAGAAGAAGGTGGGAAGAAAAGGTACAAGTCTAGGCTTGTGGTAAAAGGATTTTCTCAAAAGAAAGGTATTGATTTCAATGAAATATTTTCTCCTGTTGTAAAAATGAACTCAATTAGGTTTGTCTTAAGCCTTGTGGCTGCTCATGATCTAAATCTCGAGCAAATGGATGTAAATACGGCATTCCCTCACGGTGACTTAGAGGAGGAAATCTACATGCTTCAACCAAAGGGGTATGAAGTAAAGGTAAGGAGAAAATGGTTTGCAAATTAAAGAAGAGCTTGGTTTAAAGCAAGTATAAAGATAATGGTACTTGAAGTTTGATCAATGGATGTTGGATCATGGATTCACAAGATGCAACTCGGATCACTGCGTCTACACGAAGAATTTGGGAGATGGAAAATTCATCATCCTAATGTTGTATGTTGATGACATGTTGATTGCAAGTGCTAACATGCAGGACATCAAAGACCTAAAAGAGGAGCTGTCTAAATCTTTTTCAATGAAAGATTTAGGTGCTGCAAAGAGGATACTTGGTATAAAAATATCAAGGGACAGGACGAAGAAGACAATATAGCTATCTCAAGAAGATTACATCAAGAAGGTACTAGAAAGGTTTGCAATGCAAAATGCAAAACCAGTTTCTACACCTTTGGCTGGTCATTTTAAACTAACGAAGGATATGTGTCCAAAGACACAAGAGGAAATAGCTTATATGTCTAAAGTTCCATATGCTGCAACGGTAGGTTCTCTAATGTATGCTATGGTCTGTACAAGGCCAGACATTGCACATGTAGTGGGAGTTGTGAGTAGGTTCATGGACAACCCAAGTAAAGAGCATTGGCAAGCTGTGAAGTGGATACTTAGGTATCTAAAAGAGACAACAAAAAATGCTTTGTATTTTGGAGGAACTGATATTTTTCTAAAAGGGTATGCTGATGCAGATATGGCAGGTGACAAAGATACTCGAAGGAGCACTACTGGCTATGTGTTCACGATTGGAGGCACAGCTTTAAGCTGGGCTTCAAAGCTGCAGAAAGTGGTTTCACTTTCTACCACGGAAGCAGAGTATGTAGCAATGATACAGGCAAGCAAAGAAATTATGTGGCTTCACAGATTCTTAGAAGAGCTTGGATTCAAACAAGACAATTGTGTCTTGTACAGTGATAGCCAAAGAGCTATCCATCTTGCGAAGAACTCAACCTTTCATTCAAGGACAAAGTACATTTAGCTGAGATATCACTTCATACGCACGCTTTTGGAAGAGGGACAGCTAAAGCTAGGAAAGGTGCATACAAGTGAAAATCCTACAGACATGTTTACAAAGGTGGTCAACAAGGAGAAGTTGAGCTTTTGCTCATCTTCAATCGGCATTCAAGGATAAGAAGCTAGGATGGAAAGCAATCACAGTTTTGGTTTGGAGATCAGTCTCCAAGTGGGAGATTGTTAAGTATGGAGCTTGATTTACCCTTGTAATTTTTTGTGGTAAAAGCGCACATTTGTAAGGCCCCCATTATGAGGAGAAGCCATTGTGCGTGAAGAAACATCACTCGCCAGAAACCAAAATTTTCACGGCAAAAAATCAGGGGCAACTTTAGGTTCCGCTCCCAATACTTTTTTTTTCCCTCGTCGAAATATTCCTTTTCGCCGGAATATTATGGCCCGACGACGGCCGGAAAGTGGTCGGAAAACAACCGGTCGGTTGGACGGTGACCGATAGTTAATGGCCAGTGGCCGGTGGTCGGAAGTCAATGGCCGGTGGCCGGTGGCCGAATTCAAAAGCGAACTTGTCTTCTCAAGGGCGACCACACATGGGCGGATTGGAGGTTCCGATTTGGACTTATCTACACAAGGGTGGCTACACATGGCTGCCTCTCATGAGAGAGGACAGCCCTTTTGGCTTATAAAAGGAGACCATTTCTACACACATTTCATAGTGTTAAGTTGATGCAACAAGGTGAGTGTGAGGTGGTGAGAGTGAAGCAAGGCGGGAGCTCCATTAAGGGTATAATCCCTTTGTAAACTACTTCTTGTTTTGAAGTAGTAAAGCCATTGAGTGGCTGCTTTCCCGTGGACGTAGCCCACATTGAATGAACCACGTATATCGTGTATACTCTCTCTCTACTCTATAATCTCGTGTATGTAAATCTGTCTCTCTCCATTAAGTAATCTACTCAATTATCTATTTAGCTACGTCTTATTTCCTAACAGGTGACACTACCTTATCGGAAAGATTTCTATCATAATAATACAATATTAGCAATGGAAGTCACTAATTGGCACTCTCAAGCTTCACTTAATTTTCAATTGAACACAAAAGCATAAGTAGATTAATCAATTAAGCTAAAAAATGAAAGCAATTGCACAGATACATGCAAATTCCATCAACAGATGACCGCATAAGAGTACAGCCGCCAACTCCATGCCAATGTCCACATCATCATCAAGGGCCTTCATCTTCAAGAATTGTTGATTTGGACAGAGCAATGCTGCCAGATTGAGAAAGACACCCACATGCACTTGTAGAAGAGCCATAAAACCACAATATATTTAGATTGACATAGGACATTAGTGCCACAAGCGGCGGATGCAAAAGAATCTCAACCGTGTAGAGCTACATCTTCCCTTGAGAGAGCTTCAAACTATCACATTTTTCTTGGATGTTTGGATTAAGGAAGCACAATTAGAAAGGCAGTATTTAGCTTTGAGCTTGTTTTGTTTCTCTTAGACAAGAGGCACACTCCATTATTTTGTCTCATAAGCCGAAGTAGCCTTTTAGCATAAGTATACTCTATAAAGACAGACCTTGGTTATATTGTGGCATCTTTTAAAGAAGATTCCTTTCTGGCTTTACAACCAGTGTATAATATGAGCTTTTGTTCCTTATGAGAACATAGCTAGATGATCATATGTGCTTGATTGAATGAAACTAGAAATAGTCTTCTTCTAATCCAATTGACACATAAATTACAATCAACAAATTGAGTAGTGCAAAGTAGCTTTGACGAAGAGATTGGCATCGATCTCCCCCCCCCCCCCCCCCCCCAACACACACACACACACACACACACTCACACACACAAAGAAGAAGAAGAAGAAGAGAATCTTAACGTCATAGGAACTATCTCAAGAGACCTTAAAGATCTATCCGACAAGGAGAGTTGAACTCAAGACCTGCTATTTTAGTGGGAAATGGCATAACCAAAGGCTACCACACTTGGGTGATAGAAAGGTTATACCATTTTCCTCTTCTTATTAATGCACACACACCCGAGAAGAAGAGAATTTTTTAGGAAACTAACCCAAGAGACCTTGAAGATCTATCCGACGAGGAGAGTTGAACTCAAGGCTATTCGAGCGGGAAATGGCATAACCAATCTACCACACTTGAGAGAGAGAGAGAGAGAGAGAGAGAGAGACTAACTGTGACTAGCATAACCAATGCATTGATTTGTAGAGTCTATGACCTCGCCGCAGAAACCCTGATTGGAAGACTAAATCAGTACTTGCATTTGGCAACCTTATAGACAAAGTCAGCACATGATATTCATTTTCTAACACAACAATGCAATATTTGGCTATGGTGGATTTGAGGTTAAATATGCAAATGAGAGGGAAGGCAAGATATCTATGTAGAAGGGCATGATGCTTTTGAAAAAGGAATAACACCTCATACACATGCAATTGTGTCCAGATGGAGGACATTGGGACTCAACCAACATAGACGTCAACAAACAGCAAGGGTCAATAAGACTCCAGGAAGCACGACGCTTAAATACCATGCCAGGCCTTTCTGTGAATGAGAAGCCTTCCTGAAGAAACAGAGAACATACAAACCACTTAGTCCTCCCTTGTGCATAGTGCCGTAACCTGTTCTATGTACTCTTTCCTGCATTGAAAATCTTTCTTCTAAAAAATGATAGATCAAAATAGTTTCTTCCCAAATTCCTCCAACTTCACTCTTCAAGAACTTAACCCTAATTCGACAAGTTTGGAGAAGAATAGCTTGTTGACAGCAAATTTTGTCATTCCAAATGGTAGCAATATTATATCAATGCCAATGTCACATATGCACAGGTTTGTCGTAAATTTCTATAAAAGATTATCGTCTGCAATACCGCACCCACATATTTCTATTCCCTTCTCCAAATATGCCCCAATGATAGTGTCCCATCTCTTTGGCAAGCCAATAGAATACCTTAGTTGTCGGTCATCAATCCAAAACCGTATGTAAATGTGCCTGTCATGTTATGTACAGAAGTGCCTAAAGTCTTAGCATACTATTCACATTCTTGAGATGTGCAGAGGAGCTTGTTTGCTTGTTGGCAGCTCCTCTGACATGCCTGTCTGAAGCATTTCCAAGTGGCCATGACTTGCTTTGAAGCTTTTGTAGCAATCTTCTGCTGCCAAGCGACCAGTCGCAAATGCCCCATGTACTGTTCCAGGATACCTTGCACTTGTAGCTTCTCCTGCAAAAAAAAGATTTCCTGCCGGGCTCCGTATCCGTGTGTACAGATCGTGTGGTTTACCGACAGCATCATAGCTATAACATCCAAGAGAGTTGATGTCGGATCCCCATCGAGACACCAGATGATGTACCTGCGTATAGACACAAAACAAACATGTTTGCCGGATCTTATTTCAATTGTATATACATCATCCATTACGTATTTATGGCTAGGTTCCGATTTGCCAAGATGCAGAGTTACATGAAAAAATAAATAACAAGGTGAATGCTCACGTTGACATTCTAAAGCAAAAAAAACAAAAGGAAGGACCTGTTTACAAAATAAAAACGAGGCAAACAAAAATCTGTACGCCTTTCTCCCTTCTCCTCTGAGGTATGTTTTACCATCAAAAAGAAAGTACACATAAAAGAAGCCTTACATAAATTCAGGAAAAGGCCCAATCAACCTATAAAGCACTTGATGCTATGACAATTCCATTAATGTCATTATATAGCAATCACACAGACGTGTGAATGCACATACAATTCCTACTAACATCATCATGTGCAACGTAAATGAACATGGGGGTCATGTACTCAGTAACAAGCATCTATGTCGTTTACCTTAATGCAAGTTCATAGATGGGGGTCATGTACTCAGTAACAAGCATCTATGTCATTTACCTTAATGCAAGTGATTAGTAACAAGGAAATGCAAAAACAGGTCAAGACAACTAATACCACAGTAAACACCCCCAGATAGGGGGAGCACATTTTTGCCTAGTGAAAGGTTGAAGCAATCCGGCGGCGCCAATAAGGAAAAGCAAAAGCGTACCGAACAGCACAATTAATGCACACTCCACAAACGTCACCTCAAAGAGGCAATAGATTACTGCCTAATGAAAGAAGTTGACATGGTCATGTTGTGAAAGATGGAACATACAGAAAGACTTACAGGTTCCGCAACATGAGGCAGAATAGTTCTCAATTGCATCAGGGCAAAGTTGACAGCTGCTTCGTCGCACATTTTCTCAATATCATTTGCAAGGCTTCCTGCAGGCATGTACACAAGGACAGGGTGACCCGTTGCCTTGTGCAAGTTAAGAAAATAACTGCATCCATATGTTGTGGGTGCAACGACACCCAGAAAATCCACATCTGGCCAGCACACACTCTCAAAAATCAAGGCAATCTTGTTCTCATTTCCAAACTCCAAGTCAGCAATTGCTGACTCTTTCCATTCTGGTAGCTGTGGCTCAAACTTGATAAGGTTGGCCTTGAGAACACCAAGAGGGACGGTAATGACTGCCGCATCCGCATGAAATGCTCTCCCATCTTCAGTTTTCACTTTCACACTGTTCAAATTGTGTGCGATTCTTGCCACTCTGTGTTGGACGATGTGCACAAACCACACTTTTAGTGAGAATTTGTGTGCATATGTAACCCTTCACCATGAACAAGGTGCTGTTTTTGCCAGCCTTCTTCCATGAACAGGTTCTTGTGGAGCTTTACCCTATCCAAAATACAAGACCAATTTTTGAGCAGGGATATATACCTGTGGTTTAATCGCACATCCAGCCCTTTCGCAAGAGCGGCTATCACAGGATGATAGCCATGTACTAGGAGCCCATGTCCCCCTTCAACAAGTTCTTCCTAATTTTAGTAGAACGAAAGCAAACGCAGAAAGAATTCCTTAGAGAAACATATCTTTCTTCTCTACAAAACGGTTATGAGAGGCAAGTGACGACGTACCTCATCATAACAACGAACAGATATCTTGGCACAATCTGCTGCAAACCACCCCTCCATTCTGCAAATGTACCATTGCAAGACTTTTTGTGCAAGGCCCTCCACCCTGATAAAACAAAGCATATATACATCAAGAAGGCCATCCCACACTACTGAATTGGCAATATCCTAGTTTATAAAATCAACCTTAAGTCACTTCTTCTGGCAAGCACAAGGGAGAAGGCATCCAAAACAGACATATCTTTCTTGAACTCATCCCTCAATTCCTTTGCCTGTAGAAAAATAACAACTGCAGATTAGAAGTCATGCTCAAGATACACACATGCATGCACACACTCAGAACACCGCCACCACCTCTTTGGCAAACAATGAATCAATTAGTAGGAAAGAGAGCTCTTCCTTACCTCTTTCAAGATAGCTTCAAATTTTTCCCCAACTTCCATGACCATCTTTGGTGGAACTTGGTTTCCATCCATATCAAAAAGCACATAGCTACACTCATATTTTACATTGGAGACTAAGATCATTCGCACATCTTGATGGCTACATCCCAGTTGTAATGAAACACACAAATATTTTGAAAGATAAATATACCTTTCCAGATCATGATCATACAATACAGAGTTGTCTCCACTTGTTTTATATAAACGGAGACCCAAATGCCCAACCAGATTTGCCAGAGGATTTTTCCTAGACACTCCATGCAGCCTGTCAAAGTTGAAGAGGCAAACACTGATATTTATGAAGATTGTTTTGTAGAAACACTGCAAAAATGCAAGTCTCATTTTACCATGAAGCACCCATGTCAATGGGAAGCCCATCAACATATCTAGTGTGTATGCGACCACCAAGGCGATCTCTTGACTCTAAGACAACAACCTGCAAAATTGGCAACACTGGTTAGCCCCTAGCAACATAGCACAAACACCCTTGGGATGATGCTGTGGATTTGGGCATAAAAATTGTAGTGAGGCCATAGCTAAATGAGTAATCACTGCAAGACGGCCAACGTAAATATTATCTTGCCTTGGATTTGGAGGCAGAGGCATTAGTTTTACTATCAAAAGAATTCCAGAAAAGTGCTGTTTAAAGTTGTCATGAAAAGAACGTACCTTGACACCCCTACTCTTGAGCATAAGAGCAGCAGTCAATCCTGAAATTCCAGCTCCTATCACAATAACTGAAGGGGGAGTTGTCTTGCTATCAGCAAAACAAGGACCTGTACAAAGAGATCAGGGGCTTGAAATCTCTTTATTTTTACTACAATGTATATATTAATATGGTGCAGGTTAGAGTCAGCAAATTGTGTTCAGCCTTTAACAAGTTAGCACAACTCTGTTTGTATCTGTGCATGCCGGATGTGCGTCAACGTGTTCATTTCGGAGAGAGACACACACACTCTTACGTATGAACATGTGTATGTATGTATGAGTGCATTTACAAAGAACCCTGAGCTAGACCTTGAAGCTGCAATGTCTTCTTTTTATTTTCACAAACCCACACATTAAAAACACTGGGACTCCTTCAATGTCTGGTTACGTCCTTTGATATGCATGGAAAGGCCACAGAGATAATACAAGACGAGTACAAGTGAACATAAGCGTTCTACTGTAGAAGAAGGTGAACCTGAGTGGTAGTTCTGGTTGACGTTGGATGAGTCCATAGTGATGGAAATGGCGTACTTTTAGTGGACGACGAGGGATTAAGGAAGGCGCGCAAAAGTTGGCCTGATGTGAAGTAGAGTTTCCGACACTTGCTTTGCCTCATACACACGTTCACCAGCAACGAATTGACGCACAGCAGTCGTGGCTCCGGCATCCAGGAAGAGAGAGAGAGAGAGAGAGAGAGAGAGAGAGGAATCAAAAACACCAAAGAAGACCCCCACGCAGAGAAATGCGAGAATTGAAGACCCAATTCAGCAAAATCCACGTGTATGAGAGAGAGAGAGAGAGCGAGAGTCTGAGAGAGCAGAGAGGAGACGCACAGACAAATAGAGGAGCGCGCGAAATGGTAGAAGATTGGACACCCTTTAAAAAGGCATTGCACGCAAAACTTAAATGCTCATTGACAAGACAGGAATTCATACTCTTCTCAAGTGCCCACTGCCCACTGCCCACTACTTAGTGAAAGCAAGTGCCAAGGTTACGTCGGATGGCCCGTCTAAAAATTACCCAAAACTAATATGCTTGATTGTTTTTTAATGGCAGCCTAGCCCTTACTGAGAGTCCTAAAAGCTCTGCTATTCTGTATCCACTTGTGAAAAATCTCGGGTTCCCCTCGAGTTGGAAACAACTGCTGCTTGGAGACTCTGTCTCAATCTTTTCTGTTGTTCTGGATTATCTGGGTGGATAGGAATGACAGGCTATTTAACAGTTCTTACCAGAGTAAAAGTCTGAAAGCCCATTTTGCCCACTTCTCCCTACAGGTGAACCAGCTAAAGCTAGAGCAATGCAAAATTTATGAAGCAAATTACAAAGTCCTCACGGACTGCATGGGGTACAACAACAACGCCAATATCAACAAGCAGCTGGAAGTTCTGTTGGATGGATCCTACACTCATCTGCAACGAATGATGGATGAATGCCGCATGGATGGGGAGAAGCTCAGGAGGCAACATTGTAATGGGTTGCGACTCATCGCCCATAATCAGGAAGTGTTGAGTGGTCTTCCTGGTTCTGGTCCTTCTGCTAACTCTACTTGAGTGAGTCTCTGTATGATGTAACTACATGGCGACTGATGGTTGGAGAAGTTGTTGTCAGGCCCTTTTTTGTAATTATGGAGATAAAGTCAAGTCTACCCATTGAGTCAATGGCGTCTAATGTAATTTCAATCTTTCTAATATAAATTTATCTCGCCCTTTATGGCAAAAAAAAAAAGAATACTCAAGGCTTGAACTTCTAAGGCTAGTGGGGTGAGTTCCATCACAAGAAGTTTTGGACAAATTCTCACAATAATTCCCACATTGTGACTTACCTCAACATCATGAGCTTTTGCATACCTAGCTAGTTACGATTGGGGGCAGGGGACCGCCGGCCCGCTGGGGGGGGGGGGGGGGGGGGGGGGGGGGGGGGGGGGGGGGGGGGGGCAGTCCCCTGCCCCCAATCGTACCTAACTAGGTATGCGGTGCCTCTCGAGTAGAAGCTCATGATGTTATTCATTGTATGAAAAACACTAGAAAAGGCTCTGTTTTCCTTCGTGAGAAAATTTCTAAATCTTCTTGTGCATCCATAGGGAAGGGTTTCCTTTTTCTTTTGGGGACGAGGCTGCTCTTTGCTCTTTTCTCCCAATTGCTATAGGCCTTGCTATGTATAACATTAAAACTCATAGTTTCTATCATCAAATGTAGTGGGAGACCTCTATTGTTAGTAACATCTTGAAAATTTTCACATGAGTTCATTGAGGGATCCATATGGGGCTTTTCTTGAATCTAGTGTGGCTCTCATTTCCTCTCTACCTCTCCTTTTTGTATTGGCATATATGTGTAGCACTCTCTTCGAAGAGGTATGCATGCAAGAGGGTGCTCTCCTATGCTCTCTCACTCTTACTCTCGTTTGTATGACTCGATCATCGTTGAAAGTATGTACATTTGCACATTTCTAGCGTGTTGTGTGTGTTTGCAAGCTAGGTTGCATTATATGTTATTCGCAAAATGTTTTAACATTAATAATGGTAATATGGAAGTGTGTTTTGTGTGTTTGCAGGCTAGGTTGCATGATACATTATTCACAAAATGTTTTAACATTAATAATGGTCGTATAATACATTCATCCCTATTATTCTAATGTGTCATTGTTTTTTTCTTTAAATGCATGTGTTCTCACAAGTTGATCAATTGCCTTATCAATCGAGAACGTTATCGGTTAATACAAAAAACATAAAAAGCCTAGATTTATGCGAGTTAAGTATCTATCACCTTTTGTACTCTGCAAGGTTAGCTCAAGTGAAAAGGTCAAAGCTAGGGAGGATGGAGTAGCCATGAAGAAGAAGAAGAAGAGTAGAGAGATAAGGTTACACACGAAAAAAGAGAGAATTTTTTTTAGGTTCTAAGGCTTAAAATAAGGTTATATCCTTTCACACTTGAGGTGACCACCCAAGTTTGGCTGAAACCCTAATAACTACCCCTTCAGCCAAACTTGGGGCATTTTATCACAATCACTCATAAGGTCTACATTTTAACGTAATGGGATCTCTTGGATACATCGTGAAGGTTCTCTTTAGATTTAACACTTCATGGTTCCAAAGGATACATCGTGGCGATTCTCAGAGGATTCATCATGCATTACAATGATGGAGATTCTTTATAAGCTCATGGCCAAAGCAATGGCAATTAGACGTAGACCTATTTTGGGATTTGGGAAAAATTATACAGAAAGACCTATAAGGTTTTCTTGATGGAATATCTATCTTTCACAATATTGTGGTTGTACAACCTGCATTTGATCATGCTAGGAAATCAAAGCAATCCATAATCATGTTGCAGGTAGACTTTGCTAAAGCTTTTGACACTCTCACTTAGGGACTTCATATCTCTTACAATGAGGTAGCTAGTCTTCACTCCTAGGATGGCTAGACATATCTTTTTTGTTGGGATAAGGGGACTATTGTAGACTTTTGATAAACAATAGACTATATATTAAATGCAATCCACATAAATCCATCGATTCAGGCAGGGTTTCTCTTTAAGTCCTCTATGGTTTGTTGTAGGCATCCCTTGTTCACTTCGTTAGATACACAAGTTGTAATGGGTCATATCATAAGGTTTGACTGGTGTGAATGACCTTTGAAGTAAAGACGCTTCGGGTTTTTTATAAATAGCTAGAAGAACACTGGTTTCATTCATTCATTCATGCACAAGTCACGCTAATTAAGTATCTATTTTCTAAAGTTATTCCTTTAAATTTCTCGCATTCACATATTTACCATGCCTAGGGGAAATCGCGGACAACGCGATCAACGTGTTCAACCCCCTCCCCGTGTTGACCCCATCAACAATGTGCATGCCAATTCCATTCTCAAGAATGTATATGCTATGAATGTTGTATGCACAGTAGAGTGCACACAACTACACAGACGCTCTCCGTGCAATCAACGAGGCCACAAGCTCAATATTCAACGCCATGCAAAACCTTGATTTCAATGCACATCTAACCGAAGGGGATATCGATCAAGTTGCCGCACTAACCAACAATGCAAGTATGATTTGGGGGGAACATGGTTTTTGCACCCCACAAGAGTGTGCATCCTTCGAACAAAATGAGGAGGCTTAGGTAGAAGTGTGGATGGCATACATTGCTATGCAAGGAATATCCAATGGAGCCAACAACAACAACCAGATCTCACCTTTCCTCGCTAATGTTAGAGAAATAAGACATTGAAACCATATTAGCATATTGTACTGTTTCTTTTCTCTCCATATCTATCTTATTGTAGTTGTTGTTTTAAGTTGTGTACTTTCCACCCTTTTAATATTCGTATGTGGTTTTTTTATTGCAGTCTTTAAATGTTGTTCAAAATCGAATTTCATTATTATGGAGTGTGAACCGTTGAAATTGATTTGTTGCGAATGTTTTTTGTGTATGTATCATTGTTTGGTCTATGGCATGATGTTTGTAAAGAGTGTGTGTGCTCTTCTATGGGTATATTTTCCATGTTTATATACAAATGTGCATGTGTACAAGTGCTCACAAGTGTGACAAAATAAAAGGACACTTATCATGTTGTGGTTAATCTTGTTGCCCAACATATATCACAACATTTGAGAAGACAAGTCGCATGTATGAGTGAGAGGATAGTGTACGAGAGAGATTTATAAATTATGAATGTTTGATCGCGAGAGAGAGAGAGAGAGAGAGAGAGAGAGAGAGAGAGAGAGAGGATAGAGAGAGAGAATAAAGTTGAGAAGGGAGAAATAATCTTCTAGAAATCTGCTCGCCGGATCCCAAAAAAGTGCTCGCTGAAAAATGCTCGCCAAAAAATTACGTCCGTGACAGAACACCTGTAAACATGGATCTGGAGGAAGAGGAGGTATGGGGGCTAGATGTCTATAAGGTGGCATTAAAGCATCGGTGGCACCACCTCCATAGGATCCACCTCCTCCAATGCTAGAGCATTGGGTATGTGAGGAATCATGTGAGTGTCTGTGCAGATCAATGAATCAAAGTGTGCAAATTGCTCCAATGAGGTAGACGATGAAGGGGGTGGGCAATATGATGGGATGGCACCACATTGGTAAGCTAAAGGGGATGGATGATGTGATGGACCAATGTTGTAGGATGCTGAACAAGAAGGTAGATGTGATCGGCTAGCACCCTGAGTCTGGTTAGTGTGAACGGACTCATACCATCACCTTTGCTTGGGTGTCAGAGATGCTAAGAAATGCTTCACGTCCCATCACCATAGTTGCTCATGTGTGACTGTGTGTGAACAGTGAAAGATATACAAAAAGATAAAGAAACAATAGAATAGTGCAAGAATGACAACTAGCCTGCATAATAAACAAGTAAACTAAAAAATCAAAACCATTTTGTGTTAAACTTTTAAAATCCATAACAACCTTTAATTGCATAAACATTTTACACTTATTACTCAAACTTAAACTTGCAAAAAGGGCAAATATATGCTCTCCTTGCAATAATCTGACATGTCTAGCTAGTTGCAATAGGAGCTAAAAAACTCAAATACAATGTATTGGCACGAGATTGGCACTCTAAGGAGCCTCCCTCTCATCTTGGCATAACTCACTGTGAATCCCTATAACTATGCATTAGGAAGAGAATGGGGTCCAGGAGGGCCTCTTTATTTGGCAGTTCAAGGGAGTCAAACATTTAGTATTAAGAAAGTAATCAAAGGAAAGCTTTTGAATTCAAACAAGCAAAATGGCTAGTTTATTTGAATTCAATTTTTCCCTCCAAAATGAAATTCAAAATCTAGTGGGTAAAACCATATCAAGTAGCCTATCTATGAAAAGGGCTTGATGAGTAGATTGTAGATCTATAGTCTCCGCTTAAATTGGCGATCAAATGTGGGAGTTATGGAAGGCTGAAAATCACAAAATTGTTCACCTCCTTTTTGGAGAAAAAAGTGTATCCTTTGACCACTCTTACACATCTCTTACACACCCACCATTCTTGCACACATGGCATACAACTAATCACCTCCATAAGCTCATGGAAAATAGAGGCCCTCCTACACCCCATCCTCTTCCTAATGCATAGCATACTCACAAGTGGTCCTCTGCGTTTTCCTATGTGTTCACCCCCTTTTAGTGCCTTTTATACCACTACCTTTGTATCTTTCTCTGTGATTTTCTCCACATTTTTCTCATTATTTTCTATAGCTGGGAGATTTTAGCCCTTGTAAACTCATACACTTCATGGAGCTACCTCAATGACATACAACCACCTTGGTTACGAAGTCTTGGGATAAAAAATCACATGAAAACCCCATTTCACTCCAATTTAAAATACATAGAGGTCAGGTATCATGTAATCTCTGACATATTGGCTAGCAAGTGCATCAAGATAGTCAAGGTTCATATGGATGACAACCTTACATATGCTCTCACGAAGAGCCTATCCTTATGGAGATTTGCACATTGCATTGAAATGATGGGTGTAAGGTGAAGCCACTAAAATGCTTCACAAGTGTATAAGTTATACACAAATAGGCCACTTGGGTCACATAGTCCTTTGAGTGAGAGATTGTTGGGGTTCACGCCAGCTGGCCGGATGCTTACTACTAACCCTTACCTTATTCTTTCTTGGTCAATAGAATAAGGAGCATGAGGCCATTATTCTCTCTATGCTCCACCCACTTTATGCTCTCGCTTTCTGTCCTCACAACACTGCATGCATGCACGCATCCACACATGTGCACTTCGTACTAAATACGAGCTAAGACCATCTCTATTGGAATTTTGTAATGTCATTATTTTTCTATAGTGTCTATAGAAATGTGATAAGGAACATGCAATCACAAGAGTTAATGGAAGAAAATAATTCAATACGTGACCAATGAAGAACAAGAAGAAGACACTTGAGCACAAAACAACTCAAATTTTCATTAAATACATGAGACATATACTCCCCCCCTCGATCAGAATAGAAGGTGCCCATCAAAGAACAAGAAGAAGACACTTGAGCACAAAACAAATCAACTTTTCATTAAATACATGAGACATATACTCCCCCCTCGATCTGAATAGAGGGTGCCCATCCTACAATTAGAGACATTTTTAGCCATAATCAAAATTTATTTGAAACACATGGAACAATCCAAACTTAGCTTTAAGAAGAACACCCATCCATCTCATGAGTAATAATCAATGTAAGTCATGAAGTATAGGTAATTACCCAAGGATGGAGTTTGCAAGCGGCCCACAAACATCACTATGCATAAGTTGCAACCTATATGTAGTCTTTACTGAAACATCCTTTGGAAACTTTGAACGTTTCATCTTACCGACGAGAATATAGCCTTCACAACATGCTTAGAAGGTGATTCAAGAGGCGGCAAACAACCAACCATATGAGATTTTTGCAAACATAGCAAACTGGTTAAATTCACATAACCAAAACATGCATGCCAAAGTTTGGTAACAACTTCATTTTAAAAATTCTGCTCACACTCATCATGCAAAGCGGGCTTATACAACCCATGACATAAAATGCCAGATGCGACAATTTCATCACCAAAACTATTATAATGAACTATACACCTATCATCCACAAATCTGACAAGACAACCAAGTCAGCTTGCAAGTGTAGATATAGACAAAAGGTTCTATTTTATCTTTGGTACATAAAGTGCATCAACAAGTATGAAAAAACTTCTATTCGTAGTAGTTTGCACAATCTTTCTAACTCCGTTGACCGGGTAATTGGCACAAGTGACCGTATTCTCATGAGGGACAACCTTGAGAGAGGCAATTAAGTGACGAAGCAAAGTAATATGCTTTGTACCACCACTATCAAAGTACCAAACATGTGACTTTGCAGCAAGTCACATACATGCACAAAAGGATCATAAGTAAACTCTACACTAAATTCCCACTCTTCATCATCTACATCAACAACCATTATCTCCATTTTCAAAAGATTCTACAATAGGTACACTAGTAGTGGATCCAGCCTTTTTCTTCTTTGTCTCTTTTACCTTCTTCTTTGTCTCTTTTACCTTCAACCTGTAGGACATTGCTTTATGAAGTGGTCATTAACCTTGCAATAATGGAAGTGCATTTTATTTGGTTTTTTCACCAAAATTCCTAAACAAGTTTTTTCTAGCAGAAGCATTAGATACATGTGATTTGCTACTCGCTGAAGAACCATGAGAAGTGGCTACATTGTTATTACCACCTTTTCTTTGAGCAATGAGCATCAACAAAAGCTTGTTCAACTGCATGCTATTTAGCATTGTTCTTGGTTGAAAGTGACTCCTGTAACAACAACTTGCACAATGCATCAAACTTGATAGCTTGAGGGTTTCCTTGGGTCACAAGTCTCCAAGTACTAGCAAAATGATGGTAAGAGTCTGGCAATGCATCAAGAATAATTTGCATAAGTGAACTGTCAAAAATAAATTCACCTCCAAAAATGAGTTTCTCATTGACATTCTTGATACCAACAAGAACGGTGTCCATGTTGTCTTCCTCTTACATAATCTTTGACTCCATCTCCTTACACAACAATGCAATTTTAGCCTCATTGCGACTTGCATAAAGACCAGCCAGAGTATCCCTAGACTATTTAATTTTGTTGAGTGAATGTGAGGAGTAATAGTGTGATTCATAGATAATGCAATCAGTGCATGAGCATACACATCTCTAACATCCCAACACGATTTATTGGTTATAGGAAAAACAACTCTAGCAATAATAGACATGCTAAAACTTGCAACATCCGGAATAGAGTTGTATCCATAGAAGGCGGGCGTACATCAATGCCCTACACAACATTCCAAATTCTCTTTGAGACAAGAATATGCATCATCATGTAAGCCCACATTGGGTAGTTATGTACATCCCATTTTCCCTTAGTAGCAAACATCTGTGATGTTGTCAGCTTTGGTGACTAACTACACCTAATGTGGAAACTACTTTAAAAGAGGAAAAACAAAGTAGAACTAACACGTGCTATTTAGCACAACCCGAAGAGGACTCTAAGGGACTTATTCTTCTAGAGAAAAATTCACTAACATAATTTTTTACAAAAGGTTAAAATTACCTGTGCAATACTACATATAATGGAAATGGGGGCCAAAATAAGCATGAATCAAACTTCTGAGCACACCATACTCTTTGGGCTTAGCCGAAGTATGACTCAACCTGTTGACACTCACAAAAGCTGACCCAATTTGGAGAAATTAAGTAGGGGGATGTTGGCAACACTGGCGACTATGCTCAGGAGGACGCAACCTACTCTGATACCAATTATTGGATCTAGAGTTGCACGGGTGCACACACAACTTGAAGAAGATGAAGAAGCTCAAGGCACACAAGAGATTTAGTGTGCAGATAGAAAGATAAGTTTGCCCTAGAGTGATTGGTGTATATACAATTCATGGGAAAAAAAAACCTCATAGTGAGGGAAAAAGTGCCCTTGCAATCATAACTGTGTTCACACACATCACTACCTCATATATGGTAACAATTCATGGCACATTAACAATATTCATTGTATGGTTTATAGATGATGAACAATCTAAATCTTTGGATCGTCTCAAAATCGTACATGTCAGATGCTTACGGATAATGCTCTATTATTATATATATATATATATTATTTTTTTCTCTCTCTACTTTTGTAAGACTTCATAGATTTATAAATAGGCTTAGGTAGGCTCACTGGGGGCCCCATGTGGGAGAAGAGGAGGGGGGGGGGAGGGGTATCCTTTGTCATGTTGGGTGCCGCCCTCCTCTCCTCTCTATAATCTCTCGTTACTATCTCCCTATGTATGCATAGCACAAGTGTACCATGCTTGCTCTCTCCCCTTCCCCCCTTCTCTCTCTCTCTCTCTCTCTCTCTCTCTCTCTCTCTCTCTCTCATGTATCACCACGTTTTGCATTGGAAGGCTTGGATTCCAAGGTATGCATGCTCATTTTTGCTATTTCACATCTATATTCATGTATTTTTGTAGGCCATCCCTCTTCTGATTGTTGCATTGGCAATAAACAAGTGTGTGATTATGCATGAAACAAAAATTATTTTTAGAAACAAGAACAAGAGAAAGCCATATAATCTTTTCTTTTTGGCAAATCACACAGCTCCCGTGTGAGGGGACAACGGGTCACTTGGCCGCATTCGAACCGATGACCCTGGCCACCAAGGATGAATGCTCAAACAACAAAGCTAGCTCCTTTGGATGAAGAAAGGCATATCATCTTTTTTTCTTTTTTGCAAAACTCACAATGGTGCGTGGATTATATTAATAGAACCAAAGCAATTACATTCATGCCATGCTCTTGACGAGCCATGACCACATTAATAGATCCCAGATACATCGGCTGATGGGGGAGCCACCCCTTGACCATAGATGGGCCCATACATTCACCTTTGCACGTCCATTAATGCGGCCCCCAGGGTCCTATTCCACTCCTCTGAGTTCCTTTGCTTTCCAATGGCAATGATCGTTACCCTACTTTCTTGGACTATCTCCATGAACTTAGCTACCTCTAGGGAGTTCTCGAAGATCCAACCATTCCTTGTCTTTCAACTGTGTAGCAATGAGCATTGCATGGATCTTGAATGTCTTCCCTCCCAAGAAGAGATCGTTCTTGAAAAAACCTATTTTCCAGGTCTTTTGGACCCATTTGCAAATCTTGTCTGCAAGACCACAGCTTGTTGGACACTCTTTGAACAGATGAGAAAGGTCTTCACAAGCCATTTTACATTGCGAGTATCTATCTAGACCAATTCCCCTAGCAAGGACATTCACTCTAATTGGCATGGCTCCCCATAGCACCTTCCATAAGAAGACCTTCATCCTATCCGGCCATTGAGGGCACCAAATGTTCGATCATTTTCCACCTTAACTCTGGCCAAATTTTTTCCCACTGTTTATTGAGCGAGAAGAACCAATCTTGTGATTCCATAAGAGCAAGATACACACCCTTTGTTTGGGGTTTTAGGAACTGTTTATTCACAGGCCAGTGCCAAGCTTTCCATTGGAGCTTGGATTCACAGTTCGGTAGATGCCACATAGTGAGCTGGTCAAGGGCTCTACCGACCAACAATCTTTCTATCCCACTGAGGCTAAACTCAAAAGCCAATTGCTCAGTCCCTTTCCAACATCCTCTCTTGTAGTCCCATAATTGGCCTATACGCCTAATACCTTTGTTATTAACCTTCCTGGCATATAATCTTAAAGGTAACTTTGAGGGGGGAGGATAAACAAAATACAATATGTTTCGATCACGATTTGAGCATCTTGAGAGGGCAGGGACTCTTTTCCTCTTTTAGTGAAGAATATTCCACCTTATGGTGATATCAACGGAGGCACAACACGAAATTGCATGTATATATGCACTAAGTCATTGTTAAGTTTTTAGAGACCTTCTTTTTCTCTATTGTGTGCAAAAAACCATTTTTTTAACCAGAGAGAAGAAGGAAACACTTAACTCTCCCAGTTGTTTTGTCATAATTTGAAGGATTTGCTAGATTTAGCACAAACTTATAAAATTTTATCTATTCTCTTCAAGGCTGCAAGATCGTAATTTACTCTTGATATGGAAAATTTGTCTGGTTAAAAATACACTAAAGGCTTGTATGATTCTCAAAGGTATGATTCTATTGCACTGCCTTGGTGGTCAAGGGGCATGTTGTGGCAAGGCTATCTTCTTGGTGGCAACCCCAAGCTAGTATTGGTTCCCCTTTGCTGTTGACGATCACAAGGCGACGCCCTTTATGAGTTGATGTATCTGGTGCTTTTCGAGATCAGGATGTATATAGATGCCAAGGTTCAGATGGAGCATGACTGACATTAACTTTTTTGGTTTTTTTATTAGTATGTCCCCTCACTATTGTGAGTTTAGCCAAAAAAAAAAAAACACTGAAGGCTTAGTAGTGTAGAAAATGGGGGAAATAATTTATTGCATACTTAAACTTCCCTATGTTCTTGCCAATAGTGCATTACAAACTGTATACAATGATTACCGTCTTAGGGAATCTTATTATGGGAAGGATATACTAGGCAATAAGGATATACCGTCTTAGGGAATCTTATTATGGGAAGGATATACTAGGCAATAAGTATCTTCTTAGATTCTTTGCATCTGCGCTTTACAAACATATCTTGGCAAATAACCTTCGACAAGATGTTGCAAAGTCATAAAATATCATACATCCAAAACACCTCAGAATTATGGTTGCAAAAGGTGTTGTCCTACTTAAATATTGGCTTCCAAAGCCTCATAAGCCAAGGGTTCAAGCTATGAAGTAGAGCTAAATACTTAAAGCATGTCCACTATGTAAGCATGCTAAAAGGTCACAGATTGCATTTCAATAATATACAACTAGCATTCACTCCAACAACTACAATTTTGCTAAATTGCATTCTTTTAAAAGCAAAGGAACTTGCCAAAAAAAGCACCTCCATTGCTGAGTCACATTTTTAAATTTGATTAAAACATATGTTGGGGATGTTATAAGAACTCTGCTATGAGTTGTTATCAATATGGCTAGCAATTTGGACTGCCCACTACTTTGCTCTCTTTGGTAGTAGTTCGGAGCGAGAGGGAGGAGGATAAAGAGACAGGCACGGAGAGATCCATGCACAAGCCGATGAATCCCACCTTGTAGCATCTTTCAGATTGAAATGTGCTCTCTCTCTCTCTCTCTCTCTCTCTCTCTCTCTCTCGTCTTCCTTCCTGCTCAACCACCCGTAGCACTTTCTCAAGGTCATGGCCATGTGTACATTCATTAACCCAAAAAAGTACATGTACAATTTAGAGACATGATGTCATTCTCCACTCAGTTTAGCACAACTTTTGCCTCCCCAACAGTGCATTGCACTGACATCCATTGCTCTCTAGCTTCATGGACCATTTACATCCCACCTTTTTCTTGTTTAGTTGCATTTCCTTCATTACACATAAATGAATTTCCCTAATCAAGGCATAAAGCCATTTAAACATTATTAAGCCTTTTTTGCTTTCGATGTCAAATAATCTTTGAATATAATACTTTACAAAAACCATACTCCGTGAAAGAAACTTCATAGGTAAATTCTTTCAACCTAATTGTCTTTAGTATAAGCCTATGTACCTATCAAAAATGGTCTCTCTCCTTTCATCCTAATTGTGTTAACTGTGCCAATAGCGATGCCACCTAGGTTGCAAGGATTTCCTAAATGTTGCAACAAGCTTTTTTAGATTGGATGAAGATTTTGAGCAATTGTAGACTGCATGAAAATATCTCAATTTGAATATCCATCTCCCTGCACTCCTACAAGGCAACAAATACATTTGTCCAAAGGAGCTAGCTTGGTTGGTTGAGTACTCATCCTCCGTGACCCAAGTCATGGGTTCGAGTGTGGCTAAGCAGCCTTGGTAGTCCGTTCAAAGGATCACCTCTATTTATCTTCCCCTCTCATGTGTGTTGATGATGTTTTCTAAATATTACAATTGTGATTTTGTGCCAGTGTTGTTAGGAGGTCTCTCTTTTTTGTACAGAGGTTTTGTTTTGGTCATGGTGTGTGCAGGATCTAGAACTATCTAAGGACACTTTTCCTAAATACGTCACTTAGTTCAAACAAGTAGACATCCAATGGCTATGGTGAAAACTATGCCCCAAACTATGACACTTGCCCCTGTTCGAGGCTAGCCTGCAGGTCATTAAGGACGTCGCATGCTATGGAGTGCATACTCCAACCGTCGCCATCAAATACCAAAATACAGGGGACAAAGGGTGGCCAATGCTTATTTTTGTAGGTTAGATGCTATTAACCCTAAAATCCCACAATACAACAATATCCTAAGAAAAGGTGGCAACCTCTCATTGGATGTCTCTACGTTGTTATTGGCACGAGTACCACATCAACACTCGATGGGTTTGAATTCACAACTTGCAAGCATCCACTAAAACTTATCCCGATCCTATGGAGTCCCTCCTTTTATTGACACGCTGAGTCTTGTTTCCATCATTGATAAACTCATGGGTAGCCCTTGCAATGGGAAACACACAGTACCAATGATCTGTTGCACTATTTTCCTTTGATCGTCTACTACTTCACAAAATGTATTCGTTGTGAGCATACCAACCTCTTCACAACAGCTAGCAAGACCAATGGATGACATCAAACAATAAACCTCTAGCATAGAGTAAGTAGAATCTTTTGTTTTCACTCTCACCTTAACCAAATGACTCAAATCACTCACCAGCTCAAGTCACATTGGAATTCATCTTCCCCACTCTAGTGGAGCACATCGCCCTTTCTGCAAAAGATCCAACCATTATTAACCCCCCCTTTTTTTTTCCGAATAACTATTTGTACATTTTTGTCTAAAAGCATGCCACAATAAGGATTTTATTTTTTATTTATTTTTGGCTTTAGCCTTAGAATGATGGTTACACTTTGTGATTACCCATACATATATAAATAAACTTTTAAAGATCACAAACTATGAAACCAAACATCTCTCATGACATTGTATGTGCTTACACTGAATGCAATCACTCACGAGAAGAGTTTTTCATTGAGCTATAAAGCTATTTACATGAGCTAATGGTGCTTTGGAATAATGGACAACAGTTTGTAAAGTTTGTAAGTACTTTGATAATTGAAGTATGCTTTGATACTCGAACATACTTCAGCTTTGTGTCAAACAAGTAGTAGGGTAAGGGGGCCAATAAAAAGCCCCCCCCCCCCCCCCCCCCCCCCCCCCCACAACAAAAAGGAGGACTGATGTCTCCCCCACTTTAAGAGACCCTTGAACCAGTTGTGGGACACCAACACTTGAGTGGTGAGTTGGACAACGTAGCTGGAAACGACTCTAGTCCGTCGGATCAAGGTTTTGATCCTTGTTGGCGTCATGGCTTGCTTTACCCGCTGCATTGGATCTCTATTCATGCCGTTTTTTGATACACATGAAAAATGTCGCGACATCGATCATGAGCCTTGTTTCACTGCTCGCGCTAAGATTTTAGTTGCCGGTAGGGTTTAGCACGGGCTTCATTTTGCGCTCCTGCACACGAGATTCTATCCACTATGTTGTTCGTAACCTGCTTGCTCGCTTAGGTGGCCTAAAGTTGGCTCCTTTACCCTAAATGTTTTGTCTTGTAAATGGATGACATCAAACAACAACCCTCTAGCATAGAGTAAGTAGAATCTTTTGATTTCACTCTCACCTTAACCACATGACAATCACTCACCAGCTCAAGTCACATTGGAATCCATCTTCCCCAACTCTAGTGGAGCACATCGCCCTTTCTGCAAAAGATCCAACCATTCTTAACCCCCCCCCCCCCTTTTTTTAATAACTATTTGTACATTTTTGTCTAAAAGATGCCACAACGAGCATTTTATTTTTTATTCATTTTTTTTGCTTTAGCTTTAGAACGATGGTTACACTTTGTCATTACCCATTCATCTATAAGAAATTTTTAAGATCACAAACTATGAAACCAAACATCTCTCACGACATTGTTTGTGCTTACACTGAACGGAATCACTCATGAGATGAGTTTTTCATTAAGCTATAAAGCTATTTGCAAGAGCTAAGGTGCTTTGGAATAATGGACAACAGTTTGTAAGTACTTTGATACTCGAACATACTCCAGCTTTGTGTCAAACAAGTAGTAAATGTTTTGTCTTGTATGTCTTGCCTAGTCCATTAATCATATATACACAGATTTGTCGATTTAGATAGTATGTAAATGTTCATCATGGAGTAGATTCATCGATTTGGGTAACAATAGTTTTTCGTGTAGATTCGTCGATTTAGATAGTTCGAGTGCAGTTTTTTCAAAATTAGACAGCACATCAATAAACCATAGATTCACTAGTTTAAACAATATTAGCACGACCATTGATAAAGCCAAGGTTGTAGACCTAGGAGAAAGGGACCCATCTCATAGAAAAACAGATGTTTAGCTCTATGAAAGGGATAAACACAAGCACAATTTTCTAGATTAAAGCTTATGCAAAGTAGCGAGAGAGAAAAGAGCTTCACACATCTTCGTCTACAGGGCTACGCATCATCTGCTAGTGATCCCCCCCCTTTCTTTCCCTTTTTCCATTTGCCACAATGCCTTAGAATTGAAGATATATGTGCGAACAGATATCGCTTTCAAATATATTTCTTCCTCTTTCTTTGTTTTCTTTCTCAATGGCAAAAGCAACTTCCACTCCCTGTTCCTCTTTAATCCAAAAGAAGAATCTCCCAAGGATCATGCTCACATAATCTTGCATTACTTCCACCACAACGTATGGCATTTTTCAATGTCCAAGACTCATAACTAATTAAGGCCACAGGGAGAATTAACAAAATGAATGCCCCAAAATCGTAGGCACATTAATCCCCGATGCTTTTCTTGTTTTGAGAAATTAAGTAGTCACAAATTGCACTAAGAAAAAAACACTCATCAAACCTCATTTGAATAAAGCTTTATGCAACTTGTAATCTTTGTAACTATAGACTCAACTTTAGTCAGTTCAATTGCAACCTTATTTATCTAACAATGATCGCTTTTTACTAACTTAAGGGTGCTCATACTCCCATATGAATTATTTATTTTTTCCTTGCTACTTTGTATCTTGTGGCATATATCTGCTAGTGGAAAACGTCATCTTTGAGAATCTCAAAAGGCTCTTAACATATGACAAGGTTTGTACTTGCATATTATGGTTTCAATCAAAGTTGAGACAAAACTAAAGGTGATGTTGAGAAACGTGGTAACATAGAACGTTGCTATCTAGTAGCTCTCGTTTGTGAGGGGCTGCACAGCACCTGATGTGCTTGAGGTGATTGCACATTCCTTCCTGGGTTAGTATAACACATCCACTCACAATTGTGAGTATCGCAAAAAAGAAAAACCGTAGCTATCTCTTTTGTTAGAGGGATGGTATCATCTTGTATGAGGATGCACAAACCTCAGGGTATCACCGCTAACAATTCAGTTGTGTACATGGCATGCCCCCTTTTTACCCTTTTAAATTATTCCATTCTTCGTAAAATGCACCATTCTCCACTCATGTGCAACGCCCACCACTCACCATCGTTCTCTCTATCATTGCCTTTGCCCTCACATAGACCATCCACCCTTCTCTCTCCGCCTCTACAATCTCTATGTATGCCTCTATAGAACCACACAAAAGGCCCCACAAACTTCACCTACTTGCAATAGCACATTGGCATTACACTTCTTTGTTTCCACTCAAATCTCTCTCTCCGTCTGCCCTAGCTACGAGCTCCCGCCCCATGCCCTCCACCCTCACATGTGCAACGCCCACATAAAAAAAATCTCTCCCTGCCCGCCTTGGGCACATAAAAGGGCCCATAGGTTTCATTTGGTTTGCTGCTTCAAGTGGTCTAGTACTAACCTTGGTTTCTCTCCCTATCTCTTACCCATCGACTAGAGAATGCTGACGTAGAAAATTTCTCTGCTTCTTGCCCATCGCCCTAACTCAAGGGGATCTTTGTTACTATGTGCACATGTCCTAGTGCTGGTGTCTAGCCGGTTGAGGGTGAACGATCACCATTTATCTGGAGTCTACACACATGATATAGCTCCAACCATCCTGTAGAGCATGGCCAACTGCATTTGGTGTGTTGTCCTGTGTCACAACCAATAAGGCCTCTTCCCTCCACGAAATGGCTCCCCGCCAAGGGTGATCGTTTAGGCTTTTATCTTGACGTTGTGGTGGAGCCAGTGAGAGCCCTGATGGCTATGTGCAGGGTCATGTTGGGGCTCTGGTGGGATTTGTGCACTTTTGCATCAGAAGCAACCACCGTTGCACTTCATGTGTATAGGCTATCTCTCTCTCTCCCCTCCACGTGCCATGCAAAGCTTTTTTCTCCTTAAGGATATATGAGAATCCCCGTAGATTCCTATTAATAAAGCATGCCAAAAAATCTTTTGTAACACCTACTTAAATGCCTCAATTTTGAGCCTGAAAATTAATGTCCAAATAGATCATAATTAGAATCTATCTATTTCCAACTAGGTGGTGATTTACACTACAAACTATGATGTCCCAACTTTACAGGAAGGTAGCATCTCAACTTCTCAACTCTATTTCATGCCCCTTGGAGGCCCCCTACCAAGTCATATAAGGAGACGGACGAGCTTTTCAGGAAGAGCGCAAAAGATGGCTAGTGGCCAAAGCATGTCTCACTAATTTGCAAGCTGAGGAGATTAACCCGATTGCTGGCCAGAGAGATTGTCCTCAAACTCGAGCCCGCTAACCAGGCACATTTCTTCAAAGCTCTCAAAGTTAAAAGAAGAAGGGACTCTATTACAACAATTACTAACGAGAGGGGGAATGTTGTAAGGGACCATAATGATATGGCCAAGCTCATGCTCAACCATCTCAGTCAAATTATTGGTCAGTTGGAAGGCTGCGCTTAGAGGATCAGGGAGGCTAGAGCCAAGCTGCTTGGTAGGGTTAAATGTGACCTACAGCCAACTGAAGCAAAAGCATTGGAGAGGCCTATCTTAGTCAATGAATGTTGGACTGCCTTGCAGGCTATGGGGAAGGAAAAGTCCACTGGGTGGGATGGACTAACTGCCAAATTCTTCAAAGAGTTATGGGAGGATCTTAATATACCAATAGCGCAACTAGATAATAGGGCTCTGCTAGAGGGGAAATTGGATGCTGAAAATAGGACTGATCAAACCTATCCCCAAGTTGGCATGTTACTCTTTGCTGAAGCACTGGCAGCCTATGTCTATGATGACACTTGCGTACAAGATCATTTCTAAAGTGATTGCTCTAAGACTAGCTCCAACCTTGAATAGAATCATCACCCCCCACCAACATGGGTTGATAAAAGGAAGGTCAATTTATGAAAACATCTTGGCTACCATGGCTGGTATTGAATACGCTTCTTTCACCAAGCAAGAATGTGTCCTCCTCCAGCTTGATCTAGATAAGGCCTACGATAGAATCTCATGGTCATACATCAAGGCAGTCATGAAGGCTTTGTGGTATATGAAATGAATAGGTGGACTTACTACCTATGCTGGACAAAGGTAGCACATTGGCAACTACCTTCTGTTTCCAAGTAAAAAGGGTAAGGATAGTGGAGCCTTTTTTTAATGGCTGAGCGGTTATGAAACAGTGTAGCGCACGTTTTCCAAAATTGCCAATGTCTGTTACTCTCGCTCTCTCTCTCTCTCTCTCTCTCTCTCTCTCTCTCTCTCTCTCTCTCTCTCTCTCTCTCTCTCTCTCTCTCTCTCTCTCTATCTCTCTCTCTCTCCCCCCCCCCCCCCCCCCTCACACACGGTTGTTGCAAGTTCCATGGTAGCTCACAGAGCATCTCTCTCTCTCTCTCTCTCTCTCTCTCTCTCTCTCTCTCTCTCTCTCTCTCTCTCTTTCTCTCTCTTTCTCTCTCTCCTGTTGCACATGTTTTGTCAATGTTGAGCTAAAACCATGGCAACAACTTGTGCTCTCTTTCTCTATGATAGACTCTGTGTGTGTGTGTGTGTGTGTGTGTGTGTGCACGCTAATCACCATCTTTGTGATTGTTGAGCCTAAAGCATAGTGCTCAACAACTCCCTCCCTCTCTCTAGAGGAGCCTCCCTATTTCTCTATGATAGCCTCTAGGACTCCCTCCAAACGTTCTCCATCAAGCATATTTTATTAGAGATGGTTGCATTAGTAAAGAATACCATCAACACGGAATTGTTCTCCATTGGTTAGGTTCATCAAGGGACGCTTTCATCAGTAAACACCATGTAATTGTTCTCCATTGAGCAGGTTCATAAAGAGTGGTTTCATCAGTAAACAATTTTGTCAACATGGAAATTCTTCCTCTTGCACTAGCAATGGATCTTCAGGGCACATCATGTTTATGTGTCAGCTCATTCAAGTGTTCCTCATGCAAGTAGAATTTAATCAGGCAGTATGAAACACAAAGAAAGTGTGCATATCAAGAAAAAGCAAAGGAAAGGGAATCAATGATTAAACGAGTGAAATTAAGCAAGAGAAAGAGGAAAACCATCACATCAGAGGTGATCAAGTGCTTCACAAATTTCACGCAATGGCTTAACAACAATGCAAAGGGAGAAATAATCAAAGCCATTCTCAACCATCGTGCATTGAGAGGCTTGCAATTTAAATGTGAAGGAGCTGACAAACCATCGAAGAATCACAAGTCTTTGATCAATGGATTGCACAATGCTCTTTTAAACAAGCAAGTATCATGATGGTTATGAACTCTGGCAGTCAAAACCCAAATGTAGGAGCTGCATTGCGGCTTCTTGGAGTGCAACGAAGAAATTTTTATGCCACTAGATCTAGATTGAAACAACAATCACGGCTGCCATTGCATTTGTGTGAGCGACAACCACACACAAGGAATGCCATTACAGAGGAAGTCAAAGACAAAGTCATAGCCTTTTGGATAAGCAATACACAGTGTCGCCAAACTATAAGGATGTATAATGAAGGAGTGTTTCAACAAAAGTGTACGAGAAACATCCAATGCATCTGCTCGAATAGCCTCAAGTTTGGTTTTTTGTTATTGCATTGATTCTCAGGCAAGTTTTTAATCAATTTTGTGCATTAGTTGATGCTTTAGGCTAGTATCACCACCAACATGATAACTATTAGGTATCACCTTTCTCTATGTAACAATAAGATATCACTACCTACTTGATATCTCATATTCTTGGAGGTACCAGTTCGCTATCTCTCAACATGATAGCTACCGGGCCAACTTTTATCAAGTCTTCTACCCACTTGATAGCCACCTGAAAACTACCTCTCATCCTTTCAGCTTCCTTCAAGCCTGAAAGCTATCCACCATCTACCTTTTTTCCTAAAAGCTACCCACTAGCCACTAGATATCCACTCCCATCCTGGTAGCCACCAATATCACGTGGATGATCTCACTAGGTAGTGTAATGGCAACCAAGAAGTAATCTTGGTGACCTCTCATCCTGATAGCTACCTACCTTTCAGCTTCCTTCAAGCCTGGAAGCTATCCACCAGCTACCTTCTTTCCTGAAAGCTACACACCAGCCACCAACTATCCACTCCCATGCTGATAGACACAAATATCTCCTGGATGGTCTCATTATGTAGTGTACTTCCAACCACAAAGTAATGTAGAAGCTTCCACTTCCACCCTGGTGACCTCTCATCCTGATAGCTACCTTTCATCTTCCTTCAAGCTTGAAAGCTATCCACCAGCTACCTTCTTTCCTTAAAGCTATCCACCAGCCACCAACTATCCACTCCCATCCTGATAGCCACCAATATCACCTGTATGGTCTCGCTAGGTAGCGTACTGGCAACGAAGAAGTAATCTACAAGCTTCGAGCTTCAGCATGGTGATCCTGATAGCTACCTTTCAACTTCCTTCAAGCATGATTTTTTCAACAATCGCAAAAAAATTCATCTTTTCATGCAGGTGGAATTCTTTCTTGACTTCAAACAGAATCATCCAGAGGTACAAATATGCCAAAGAGCATTTGAGAAGTTGAAGCCTTATTTGGTGCGGAAGCTTCACGATTGGTACACATGCTATTGACATCACATATGTGCAAATGTCATTTTTGCGAGACGCTTTAAACCAGCGGCGAGACTGTAGAAAATTGCAATATGCAGCAGATGTAGTTACATTTTTGAGAGAGTCTATGTCTGATGGGGCTATAGCCACATATGCTTCCAAAGTACGGCCAGTGACAAGGGTGTTTTGGGAGGTGAAGGAATGTGATGTGGACAACAAATGTTGGGATTACAAATCTGTGGATGGAGTTCGTGGGTTACATTGTGTCTCCTGGTACTCCTTAACAGATGGAAAAGCTCTTAGGTGCAGGTAATTCTCATGCTTTTGTACTGCTTGTCTGCAAGGCCAGTGGAGGAGGTGTTCTAATAATACACATGTTCCAAAGTGGGAGTACATTACCCTTGAACCTATTGAAGATGTCAAACCTGATGATAAAAGAAGTGGCAATTTTGCATATGAAGGCCACCACAATGTTTTGAGTGATGCCCTCCGCATCGGTGAAATTTTTGTTGTCATAGATCCTCATGACAATGAGGAGCTTGCAAATTTCTTTGTCTTGAAATGCACAAGTGAGAAGCAAAGGACTGAAACCTTGATAACAGATGGATGGGGGAATGTTTGCCATGCTGGTTCATTTATTGTTAAGAGACTTTGGTATGAACAAGCAAAACAAAATCCCTACGAGTTCAAGCTATTACAAAGTAAGCCTAAAGCTAGCTTGCTAGCCCACCTTGTAAGAGCCATCAAGATCCCAATGGAAAAATCTCGACCTCCGAGAACATTCTTGATGTCCTCAAAAGCATATGAGCCTATTTATAATAGCACTCCATATGATGTGTAGCTTTGATGACCTTAATTCAGCTCCTCTTTTAACTCTACACACAGATTTCCCTCACTTTATGTACTAGTTCATTGATTTACTTTGTTGTTCATAAAAGACCCAAAAAGTGATATCTCTTGAAGTTTCTCAATGATGTCTACATTACTATCTTTGTACACAAATATATATGCACAATACTAAATACCATTTCATATAGTAGAAGTAGGAAGTAAGCGAATGTTGAAAGTACAATGACACCACACCACTACCTCACATAGCCCAAGCAAAAAATTAGCAAATCTAGGGAGGAGTTTCTTGATTGATGCATTTACCGGGAATTCACTTGTTCTTTGAGGGAGATGGATCAGATCCAGTCTTTATGCTCACAGCTACAGGCTACCAGAGGGGGACTCTCAACATATAGGATATGCCTTGAAGTCGATGATGAGATCTTCAGCACTATGGTCAGCATTACCCTTTGGAATGTATGGCATGCTCGCTGTCGCCACGTCCTGGGTACACAGAGATCGACAAGAGTGGACATTCTTATTGACATTTGGGTTGATAAGATACATACATTACATAGTCTGTGGGAGTTGCCCTCGGGATCTTGAAGGGCACCTTGGGAGCACATGCATGCTTTTATCAGAAGGTGGGCCATACCTTTTTTTTTTTGCAAAAATTTTTAGAGGCCAGATCAAGTGGCACTTTTGGCGATCCCAATGTTTTATTTTGCACTCCTCCCATACACCACCTTAAGGAGGTAGACATAGTAGCGGAGACCGTGTTATGATCCACTTGTTTCTTAGTATGGTACACCCTCAGAGACACACTATATTTTTAGCATCTCTAGGGCTCTCTTGTACACAGTGGTATAGATAGAGATGTTTCTTTCCTTAAAGAGAAAAATAAATTCAACAGATCTGTACATGGTTACTACCTAGATGCCACAAAAGTACAAAAAGGTATAATTCCTCCGATTCCATAACAAAAGACATATACTATGAGGGGACACAAAAATATGTTCCATCAATAAACATAGTGTTCCATCGCAAAGAAAATTAATTACAATGTTTTTCACTACCATATGGCATGAAGTAGGGCAAAAACAGAGTGTTCCATTATAAAACAAATTCATTTACAATGTTTTTCATTACCATGTGTCATGAAGTATGGCATACACTATACGGGGGGAAGGGGGATACATAAGTGTTCCATCACAAATCGAAGTTACAATGTCTTTTCACTTCCACATGGCACTCAAATTGGCTTTTCTTGATACTTCTTCTGCCATTTACAAGTCAGGTCTCTATCCCCATTATTAAATTGTCTCGGGAATTTGTTTGTGCTAGCAAATTGTGGTTGATTTGGAGGAGAAAGCCACCCCTCTAGCCAAGCTTGTAGTGTTTCAGATAGATATAACCCCATCTCTAAGGCACCCTGATCTTCCATTCTCTTCACCATGCATGACGTGCCAGGAGTGTTAAATAGCAGTTTGTACTCTAAGTCATCCACCATCAATGTGTTTTGAGGAGTGAGCCACTCCCTGCCCTTCCACAATGTCTGCAAGATCTTGTAGAACACACGTTTACCCCCTAATCCTCCAAAGCCTTGCTCTAGTGTGCAAGAACCCTTTGCAAGGATAGTAGTGAACTGCTTCCAGAGTTCTGGAAAGCAGGCACTCAATATTATTTTAGCCTTTGGCAATTGACATGAAGTCCATATACACACATCAAAGTGACTGCGGAACCATTCCATGAATGCTGGCACATCCTTTTTAAATCCCGCATAAAACCATTTTCTCACCTGCACAACATTAAGTTGGTTCCAGTAGGTAGGCACTCGATGGTAAAACTTGTCACATATAAATGTTAGAAGGACACCGTTTATGTGAAGAACTAGCATTGGATGGTACTAAAAAAGGGAGCTTTTTGGATTCTCCCATGGGCGTATTTGATACTGCACTCTCAAAAACTCTGCATCCACCTCATCATCAACTTCCTAGTGGTCAGTACATTGGCTGCCACCAGTATCAACACCACAGTCCTCCACATCATTGACTTTTGGGTCCTGGTCAACATTACATTGGTTGCCACCAATACCAGCACTAGCACCAATATCTTCTACATCATCAACTTTCACTTCCTGGTCACCATTAGATTGGCTGCCACTAGTATTAGCACCAAAGTCTTCCACATCATTGACTTTTGGGTCCTCGTCAACATTACATTGGTTGCCACCTGTACCAACACCAGTATCTTCCACATCATCAACTTTCACTTCCTGGTCACCATTATATTGGTTGCCACCAATATCAGCACCACATTCTTCCATTTTATCTTCAACTCCACACTTTCCTACCATTTCAATTACTTGATCCACATCGAGATTCACAGAGGCAGCTTCTAAACATACAAACACCTATGTTTAGATAGACACTAACTAGAGGCAAAAAAGAAAACTTGTAATCATTGGCTCAAAGTAATCATAATACATAAGGCAACAACTTCAATACAAAGTTGCAAAATGAAAAATCCAAAAAGGGTAGAGCCAATCATGGCCAAAATACAAAAATAGCTAGGGTTAGAGTTTTTTTCTGACTCTGGTTTTGCAGGCACCTTTTCTTCCCACTTCTTCAACAACATTGGCAGATGCTTCTTCATATACCTCGCCGCTTGAAGCTGGAGGACACTACTTTTTTGGTGGTTCTGAAACAAGAAGAGGATTGAGAGAGGCTCATGAATTTTTTACATGTCCTCTACCATTAATAAACAAAACTGTAAACATGCCTTTCAACTTCCTTTTTCTTTCTTCTACAATTTCACCACTGTTTCCGATAGCATAGGACTCCCTCCAGTCACATCCTTGCTCTCTGACTGGCACGTAGTAGACGCCAAGTTATCTCTCCCAACTTCCATCTCAACATCCTCTGCATTGTCAACATCCTTTTGCAGTTGGCTATTAATATCCACATTGCCCCCCAAAAGCACATCTTCCGTCTTAGTTTCAGCCTCCATATGTCAAATAGTACTAGCGCCTTCAACATTGGTATGCAAGAGGCACGGTTTCATGCTAGAACCTGTTGCCATTATATTGTCATCTATTGAATCATTTTTTTTTTCCATCATTAGGATCTTCCATCATATAAACCATACCAAACCATCATTGACCTTCATAAGCATTACACCCTCCAAGTTGACAAGGGGGGTGACACTTAAAAAAAAAGGAAAATTTTAGTTGGACACTAGTAGCCACCAAGATTCTATATTGCTAATCACTAGCCTTGCTGACACTATTACCCAACTTGATAGTAGCTACCTTTATAAATATATTGAAAGATACTATGCTTCCACTGGTAGCATTGCTACCTAGCTAGATAGCTAGTGCTTGGGAGCTAGCTAGCTACTAGTCCTGATGTAGTTTTTGACTCCACTACATAACTTTGGGAACCAGCAGGGCCCACCATCACAAATGACCACACAACAGGTGAGATGGTCTACATGCATCCAATACCCATGCAAGTGTCCTTGCTTGCTGTAAGGTGAGAAAAACAATACATATGGTATGCATGAGTGCAAGGTAGAACAAACATGCCAAGACCATCCTTGTCGTACATGATCAATCAACAAGCATTACAAATGCTACGCGTATCTGAGGACCCCATACCAACTGGTTGAAATTTGGGGGTAGGCACACTGAAAAGTACTTTGATTTTTGGCATTCATGCTTTTGATAAACTTTAGTTGTTCATGCAAAAACGCTTTCCTTTTGTGCTCCAATTGAAGCTGCTCCAAAGCTGCAGACCTAGCACCACCAGGCACATTGTCCAAAACTAACCTTGCTATTGTAGAGATAGTGAGAATCAATGTATCAACTGAGCTCCTCAATGCCCAAAATTTCCCTGCATCTTGTGCATCCGGGTCTTTTTATGCCTCTTGCAACTCAGCCTCTGCAACTTGTTATTGTTTTTGCAGACTATTCACCACGAGCTGTGCACCTTCCTCTTGATGTATATCTTCCTTGAGCGACTCTACCTTTCTTTCAACTTCACTGACTTCCAATATGGCAGTAGCATGTTTGGCTTCAACTACCTCATGCATTCTATCCAATTTTGCAAGAGACTCCATATTAAAGCACGTGTCGTTCATCACATCCTGCAATCACAATGATGGAGGTTCTAGCCCTTGCTCAGGCCCCACCTCTGATCACTCAATCTTTGGACCCTGTCGCATTCTAGAATTATGTGCTAGACAGAAGATCCGTGGAAAATTGCCCATCTACTCTTCTTTGCTTGCAGCTTTGACGCATCCATAGCCTTAATCATGTTCTTAACAAACAAAACCCAATTCACTTCCCCCTTCAGTTGTTCATGCAGAAACCCCCTGGCAAATGATTTGTTTGCCTCCATCCCATAATTGCTGGGAGGTTCGTGGTAAATTGATGTAAACAACTTGTGAAACCCGGGCTAGAACTCTAAGTTCAGAGCCTTGCATTTCGCTTTGCTGCCCCTTTTAGGAACCTCCTCAAAAAACTTAGTCACTCATCATCGATGAAGTCTGCCTCGCTTAATAATCATGCATCAACACCTGAATAAAAAAGACCATATACTTCATGTGCCTGCACCTTTGTTGTGCAAAAGATTGACTTCCTTTCAAATGGCACACGTGGAGGATACCAGCGCGTCTTCCCCTACAACATGCATCAAGCGTGCTTAGATCACCACAATGCACAAAGGAATATAGAAGAGACATGGAAAGACATGCCAAAACTCTGATTGGCATGAGCATACTAAATAAGCAGCATGTACCCTATTGTTGAGGCCTTGTCATCCACAAAAAACCATTACATGCATGTAATGAATGACAGATTTCATGCATGATCTGCTTGCTTTGTAAAAGAACCTTCCATACATGCCATGTGAGGCTACAAGTATTCTTTTGAAATGCATGAACATGCATGCATGGATTCAAGGCATACAGGGGCATGAAATTTATAGTTGATTAGTACATTCATGCACACACCTAAGGTATACAGGGGCATGCAATTTAGAGCTGATTATTACAGTCATGAACAGACCCTAGCATGTATGTGCAACACACCTTTTTTAATTAAAAAACCCACACAAGCTAGGCACCTGAACAAAAATAGTTTGCACAACATGTGATGTGTAAAGATGCTCACCTCTATGCTTGGAGTGGCATTTGAGCCTAGCTGCATGTTAGACTTCTTGCTTGGTGTAGTAGGTGACTTGGGTGTAAGAGGAGAATGCCACTTAGCTCCTTTGGCCTTTGCTGCTGAGGAAGGAGAGGAGGAACCTAGCAACTTGCGACTTTTCCTGGTTGGGGATGGCTCTGAAGAAGATTCAGAGCTTGAGGGAGTGGGAGGCAAGGCAGCAAGCTTCACATTCCTAAAGTGCAAAGGTGCCAATCCCACTACTCTTTTGATTATGGTTCCCTGAATGACAATTTTTTAGTAGCCCATGTCAATTTTAAAAACTTTTTGAAATTTTGAACACTCCATTGGATTCCTGTGGCTACCAGCTGAGCTAGCTCCCAGCTCTTACCCATGAAACTTATTAGGTAGTGTACCACCTATTCATGCATACATTCTTTCGGCTTTGGATCTAGAATGTGTGTGATTGTCCGCACGTTGGGAGAAGGAAGTTACTGTGACCTCTTCTTCGACAACAAGATAGTGGGAGGGTTTGAGATAAAGTGTACGATCAAGAAAGGCTGCTCCCTTGCCTCGCTGCTTTTTGCTATTGGCTCTCACCCGTTGGTGACTTCGCTTGAGGACATTATGACAAAAGGGGAAATTCAAGGTCTTTCACTGTTTGGAGGAAAGCAACTTGCAAAGCTCTTCGCAGATGACTCTTTGCTTTTTTCTCAAAGCTGAATCAGAAATGCTACAAGGAGCCCTTGAGATTGTTCAACTTTTTTCCTCTGCCTCCTATTCAATCTGCAATATTGAGAAATCAAGACCGATATATCTCTCTCGCAAAAAGTGACACCTTCAACCCCACGGAATGGTCTAGAGAGGTTATAGGCAAGGGCACTGTGTTCACGCACCTAGGTGCTCCACTTGGAGTGGGCATTACGGAGATAAACATAGATCTGGCTGGCTCTTGACCAAATTTGACAACAAAATGAGAAGATGGAAGTTTGTGCTCCACCCCTTTCATAGTAGAGTGATGGTGATTAATGCTTTCATGATATCGTACATTTCATTTGTATCATAGTTGCTAAAAATGAGCAAATCTAATTGGAAAGAATTCTTGAAGCCTATAAAGTAGTTTTTATGGAAAAGCACCATGAAAGCCACAACCCCCTACCAATGGGGGAGATGGAAATGGATAGCAAGACCTAAGAATCATGGTGGAATCGGGTTATTGACCCCATGGTGCATGCAGAAGCTTTGTGTGCCAAAACTTATTGTCTTTTTGAAGAACCAAAAATAGGAGTGGGCTATTATGGCCTGGGATATGATAAACCATGCAAAGCTTGCCTCAAAAGGGGGCATACGGAAGATGGCCATTGTGAAGATAATATTTTAGCACCTTGATGGACATCCCTCAAGCTTGGTGGCTATACAGGGGAGCTAGCATGGAAGTGTAAGCAGCCTCAACTCTGGAATGGGAAGAGAATCTGAGATACTTCAAGGACTCCCCCCCACAATTGGTCCCCCTAGCTCTCCAAACTTGGAAGGGGCTCCTTGGACCTCTTAACTTTTGCATCTTTGGGACGACATAAGCTTTTGCTGGAAGGATGTGGAGCTTCTGGTGATGCAACATAAATTGGGGATATATGAAAGCCTTCTGACTAGTAGACTCTTGGAAGTGCTGGCATCCTCATTTCCTTCTGTATGTGGATCAAGAATATATTGGGGAGACTGGCATTGGCTAAAAGACAAAGTGTTCTCGCTTCCCAAGACCTAGAGTACCTATAATGTGCTGGTGTACAAAGTAGATTGGTTTGCCCCATTCAACAAAATCTAGAAGAAAAACTGGTTGGAAGAACGTTGGCAAAAGAGGGTCATTGCCATCTGGGAGATCAAAGGGCCGGATTACATAAAGGTATTCATTTGGAAGGTGCTTTGGGAGCCTTGCCCATTGGGGTTAAGGTGGAAGCTAGAGGGATCGGCTCTAACACTTCCTCTGGCGCGGCAAGTCAGCCTCGAAAGGACCCCTTCATCTGTTGTAAGTGTTGCAGGGAAACGCACACAACTTGGAGAAGACGAAGGAAGCTCAAGGCACACAATAGAGAGTGTGTTACTTAGTGTGCAATGGAAAGATAGATAGCCCTAGAGTGATGGGCGTATATACAATGCTCGGGGGAAAAAACCTCCTAAAGAGGGAAAAGATGCCCCAGCGGTCCTAGTGTGTTCACACACATCACTACCACATGTATATGGTAACAAATCCCCCCTGGAGTGATGCGGTGAACGAGAGCTGGTACATGAGTAAAGGGAAGTGCCATGCTCTGAGGACATGATCAGTCCACAAAGGGGATTAAGGCCAAAGCTTTGTGGAAAGCTTCAAACTTCTCACGAGACAATGCCTTTGTGAAAAGATCTGCAAGGTTTTCCTGTGTTGGCACATAAGCCAAGCTGATCTCTCCTGCTGAGAGCCTCTCCCTGACATAGTGGTAATGCACCTCAATGTTCTTTGTGCGAGCATGAAAAACTGGGTTCCTCGCAACTGCCAATGCACTCTGACTGTCAATGTAGATAGTGTTGGCAGTGTCTTGTCCAACACCCAAATCAGCCATAAGGCGTCTGAGCCATACACACTCAACCGTAGCTGTGAAGACTGCCCTGTACTCAGCCTCACAACTCGAAGTGGCCACAGTAGGTTGCTTCTTGCTCAACCATGATATACATGAACTGCTAAGCATGAAACAAAAACCACTTGTGGACACTCGCGTGTCAAAACAACCAGCCCAATCTGAGCCCGAAAAAGCATGTAAGTCTGGCGGCAATGATCCCACCTTGGGATAAAACAAGCCAAGATGTAAAGTGCCACTAAGGTAGCAGAAAATCCTCTTGACAGCCTGCCAATGCTTAGACCCTGGGCTATGCATAAATCTGATGACCTGTGAGATTGCAAACTGAATATCTGGCCTCGTGTTGCATACATAAATGAGGCAACCAACAACAGTTTGGTAAAGAGTGACATTAGCAGGATCACCAACATCATGTAGACTCAACTTCAAACCTGTTTCCATGGGAGTGGCAATAGGTTTGCAATCCTCAATTCCAAACTTACATAGCAATGTCTCTATGTAACTTTTCTGACACAAGGCAATACCACCATCACACTGCTTAAACTGTATACCCAAGTAATGATGCAATAGCCCCAAATCTTTCATCTTGAAAGTAGCATTCAAATCAGCCTTAAATTCAGCAATATGTCTCATTTGGTCCAGTGATCAGCAAATCATCTACATAAAGAACCACGATGAGAAGTACATCACCCTCATGCTTTACATACAATGCACTTTCTGTTGGACTGTTACGAAAGCCTGGTTTGACCAAATGAGTGTCATCTTTCTCATACCAACCATGAGGAGATTGCTTCAACCCATACAAAGCCTTCTTACATCTGCACACTTTGTCCTCTTGTCCTTTTACGACAAAACTGCGAGGCTACGTTACATAAACTTCCTCAAATATGTCGCCATTCAAGAAAGCAGTAACAATGTCTGATTGATGTACATCCCAACCAAAATGAGCTGCACATAGAAAACGCACAGTAGTCATACGACAAGTGGGAGAAAAAGTCTCTTCATAATCTATGCCTTTTTGCTGTGCATAACCCTTTGCAACAAGTCGAGCCTTATGGCGATAGATCTCACCATCCGGCTTGCGTTTCAACTTGTAAACCCACTTCGTACCAATGGCCTTTTTGCCAGGAGGCAAATCACATAAAGTCCATGTGTCATTTTGTATAAGTGCATCATTTTCTGATTGCATGAAATCATTTTGTATAAGTGCATCATTTTCTGATTGCATGACAGCCATCCAATTTTCTAAATTCTGTGCTTCATCAAAAGACAAAGGTTCCTCAACATCATGTAAGCTAGACACAACCAAAGCATAACAATCTGAAGCATAAGATGCATGGCGAGAGCCTGAACGAGTATGACTAGACAAAGGTGCATCCAATTTACTGTAACGCAAAGTGTGCACCAACCATTTTGGCATACCTCCAGCTTGCTCATTTTCAACCCTTTCCTCATCAAGTACATCTGCATCAGTAATAGACTGATCTAAAACATTTTCAGAAACCCCCATAGGCTGTACATTTGCCTCATTAGAACTTACATTCGTATTTCCACAAGTGAAAAGAGGCAACAAAGTGTCAAAAATGTCCTGTGAGCTTACATTACTGTCTCTAGTACATGACAGCAAGGGCTGAACAGAATCTTCCACAAACACTACATCCCGAGAAACTAGAATACGTTTTGTTTGCGGATGATACAACCTATAACCTTTGCTTTCAGCACTATAACCAACAAAAATACATTTGACAGCCTTATCATCCAATTTTCTACGTTGCACTTGTGGCACCAAAGCATATGCCAAACAACCAAAAACACGCATGTGCTCAATAGAAGGCTTTCTATCATGCCATGCTTCATATGGAGTAATAGACTGCAAAGCTTTCATAGGACACCTGTTAAGTACATAAGTGGCACACATGATGGCCTCAAGCCAAAAAGAATGCGGCAAAGCTTGACTTTTGACCATACATCGTGCCATTTCCGTCAGTGACCTGTTTTTCCTCTCAGCAACACCATTTTGTTGAGGTGTATAAGGCACTATACATTGGTGTTTTATCCCACGACTAGCCAGAAATGCATTAAATTCATGAGACATATACTCCCCCCCTCGATCCGAACGGAGAGTGTCCATAGTACATTTCGAGACATTTTCAGCCATAGCCAAAAATTGTTTGAAGCACATAAAAACTTAGGACTTCGCTTTAAGTGGAAATGCCCATGCATGCTTGGAGTAATCATCAATGAAAGTCACGAAGTACAGGTAATTGCCCAAGGAGGAAGTTTGCATGGGCCCACAAACATCACTGTGCACAAGCTGCAACCTGCATGTGGCCCTAACTGAACCATCCTTTGGAAACTTAGAACGCTGCATTTTACCCAAAATACAACCTTCACAAACATGTTTGATAGGTGCTTCAAGAGGCGGCAAAGAAGCAACCATATCAAATTTTTGCAAACGCAGCAAACAGGCAAAATTCAGATGACCAAAACATGCATGCCAAAGTTTTGCATCTGAAATAGCCCTTGAATCTACAACAGCATTTGCAGAATTTTGTCCACACTTGTCATACAAAGCGAGCTTATACAACCCACGACACAAAAGGCCAGATGCAACAATTTCATCACCAAAACTGAGATCATGAACTATACATCTGTCATCCACAAATTTGACTACAAATCCAAGTCTAGCAAGTGCGGATATAGACAAGAGATTCTTCTTGATCCTAGGTACATAAAGTGCATCAAAAAGTGTGAAGGAACTGCCATTTGCAGCAGTAAGCACGATCTTTCCAACTCCCTGAAGTGGATAGGAGGCATTGTTGGCACAAGTGACTGAATTCCCATGAGAGACAGACTCGAAAGATGTGAACAATTCACGATGTGAGGTAATGTGCTTTGTAGCACCACTGTTGAAATACCACACATGTGAATCTGCAACAACTGACAAGTATGCATCATGGAAAACATGATTGTAAGTGCACTCTATGCTAAAAGCCCATTCTGCATCAACATCAGCAACACAGTCTCCTTTAACAAAAGACTCAACAATGGATGCATTTGTAGTGGAACCAGCATTTGCAGTGGAACCACCCTCTTTCTTCTTAGCCTCTTTGGCCTTCAACTTAGGACAGGACTGGATCAAGTGATCATTAGCTCTACAATAATGGCAAAGCATTTTCTTTTTGCCCTTATCACCTGAATTTCCAGACGAATTGCTGCCAACAGCAGCATTAGGAATAGAATTTTTGCCACTCGCAGCAGAACCATAAGAAGTGGCTGCATTGCTGTTACCATCCTTTCTTTGAGAAGCAATAAAAGCCTGTTCAACTGCACGCTACCTAGTCCTGTTTTTTCTGGAAAATGACTCTTGCAAAAGCAATGTGCATAATGCATCAAACTTGACAACTTCAGGATTTTCTTGGGTCATAAGTCTTTAAGTACTAGCAAAAATCTGGTAAGGTATCAAGAACAGTCTGCACAAGGGAACTGTCTGAAATGACTTCACCTGCAGAAATAAGTTGCTCATTGATATCCTTGACACCAGCAAGGAAAGTGTCCATATCATCTTCCTCATGAATAATCTTTGACTCCAGCTCTTTACGCAGCAAAGCAATTTTAGCCTCATTGCAACTTGCATAAAGACTAGCCAAAATATCCCAAGCCTGTTTTGCAGATTTTGTTGAATGGATGTGAGGAACAATGGTGCGCTTCACAGACAACACAATCAATGCATGAGCCTGCGCATCCTTTACATCCCAACGAGCTTGTTCTACCGTAGGCAAAACAACTCTAATAGCAGCAATCCTTGCAGCAAGACTTGCAACATCCTCAACATCGCCTGCATCCTCAGAACCAGGACGTACATCAATGCCCTGCAAAATATTCCACACACCCTTTGACACAAGAACGTTTTGCATCATATAAGCCCGCATAGGGTAATTGTTCCCATCTAACCCGTCCTCAACAGCAAACATCTTGAACACATCTGTGTTGTTGTCAACCATGGTAAATGCTGCACCTAATGTGAAAACTGCCCAAAAATAGGAGAAACAGAGCGGGAACAACACGTGCTATATAGCACAAACCATAGAAGACCGTAAGACACCTGTTATGTAGAAATCGGCACTAACAGAGATTTTGAACAAAATGACGAAGTTGCCTGTGCAAACCTGTTTGTAGTGGAAACGGAGGCCGAAATGAGCCCGAATCAGAAATCTGAGTAGACATAGCTCTACGAGCTGTCCCAAAATATTTGTCGACCTGCGAACGCTTGCCAAACCTCATTGTAATTGGAGAAAGTGATCAGGCATGTGTTGGAGCAGCTCGCGACTAAGCCCGGGAGGACGTAACCTGCTCTGATACCAATTGTTGGAATTAGAGTTGCAGTGAAACGCACACAACTTGGAGAAGACGAAGGAAGTTCAAGGAACACAATAGAGAGTGTGTTACTTAGTGTGCAATGGAAAGATAGATAGCCCTAGAGTGATGTGCGTATATACAATGCTCGGGGGAAAAAACCTCCTAAAGAGGGAAAAAATGCCCCGGTGGTCCTAGTGTGTTCACACACATCACTACCACATGTATATGGTAACAGTAAGTGCCCTACTTCACGGGGACTTGCCGCTAGGGCTTGTAAGTGAGTACAAAGGACTTGGAAGATCATCTTTTTTACGGATGGCCTGATCTTGGGAGGGCATGATATCGAAAGCCAGCAGGCCGTTTTAGTGTGCGCTCAAATGATTAGATTCTGCTACTTGAACCAGGTACTCAAATCTAGGAACCTTTGAGTCTTTGAGGACAACTGGATGTTGCTCTCTTTGATGATATTGTATGACTAAGCACTAAGCTCATACATATGGTAGGAGCAAGAAGAGGGGCAATTGACATAGTTGAAGGATGGGTGCATGCATTGAGCTACTTAGAACACTCAAGAGGGTAGGGGTAACATCTTTGGTAGGTATCCTCATTATCTGTGTACAAGTCTCTGATGGAACCATTGCCCCCTCAAGGCACATGTAGTGCTTTAGGGAAATTGTATTCTTGTTGAGTTAATATAAATTCTCTCAGCTTACAATTTTGAGTATGGCAAAAAGGTTTTTGTTGATAGCACCCACTGCTTTTGGGTTTGGTGGTCTTCTTTGTTTCAACAAGTCTTCGTGGTAGATAGGCAGATTTCTCGTTCAGACGGCCTCATTTTTTGTAGAGGCTCCTTTGAGGCCTGTGTTGGAGCTTCGGATCCCCCGTTCTTGTGGCTTTTTGTAGATCTGTATTGGTTCTTGTGGTGATCCTTTTTGGGTGGAGTCGTGCATGATGGCAAAGAGTGAGTCTCTGGTGGCACCTAATCGCGACGGTGGTTGTGGTTTCTATTATATCAAGGATGGATCCCTGATCAGCAAGTATATGTTGTTGTAAGTGGAATACTCTTTCTAGGTGATTGTGTTGGGGTGGCTCCCTTGCTAGACAATGTAGTTGGTGATCTGTCATGTCTCGATGATGCCTGGATCACTTGTAGCATGGCTACTTTTGTGATTCTTTTTACTATGCTAATATATCTACTACTCACATTTGTGAGTAGTACAACATAAAAAAATATTATTGGATTAGAAAAGTGAATACTTCAAAAGAGAGGACTTTGTTTGCACTTGTCCTTGGACACATGGCATGATGGACCCAAACTTGAGGTGGGTGCATGCAGGGAGCAGACGAGTCAAGGATGCCTTTTTTAAAAAAAGTTTGAGGGGGCCCGTGTAGCAACAAAATTTCAATTGGCTTATGTGAATCTCTCTTGTGAATTCAAAAAGCTTCTGTATGCATTCAATGCTTGGACTTGCATTCGTCCTTGCCTTGAAAATTTTAGCCTTGGCTGGCAACAAACAAAATTTTGTAGGCATCTCGAGAGATTCTTGCTAATGAATATGAAACAATATGTAGAGCCAACAATGAACATGTAGCATGAAGTAGAGAAAATTGTGTTGACACATCATAGTTTTAAGGGAAATAAGAAAGAACATCGAATACTTTTTCATAGGTTATGTCTCAATGAAAACTAATCAAAACTTCTCAACTATATCTAATGGCAATGGGAGACCCTACCACATGGCATAAGGAGAGGGATTCAAGGGGGAGTGGAAGCGAAGGCAAAGAAAGAAAGACAGGAAGGCTCTATCATGGGGAGTTGGGAGTGGATTTGGGTGCTGTTTGGAGGTGATAACAACATACAAGTGCCCACCTAGCCAAGGCGCCCGTTGGGTCATCCGGCCAAAGTTTTGATGTGGTCACATTATTTTTCCGATGTTTAATACATCAAACCCTGTAAAAGCCTAATGTCAATCGTCTATGTCAAGTCTGAGTCAAAGATGTAATTTTTCCAGTGATGTATGTAAAGGTCCATGAGAAGTTGGCCGCCGGCCACTTTAGAAAGCCCTAGGTATATAATACACTAAGGTTAATGGGAAAGGAGATTATATTTTTTGAAGATAAGGGACTACTGCGTTACGTACAGAGAGCTACCTCTTTGCTCCAACTTGTAATCATCGCTTCTGTGGCTACGGTAATCCAAATTCAGTATTGTTTCTTGCATTGTGTTCCTCTTACTCTGCTCTTTCATTCAAGTGTAAGCATTCAAGATTCGGTGAAGGTTTCAAACGTGTTCGTTTAGGCCTTAAATCGTTGTTTTGAGTGTTTATATGCGTATTTTATGTTGTTTTGACCCTAGAAGAGGCTTTACGGACCTAAAAACGACCCTTTAGGATCATTCGTTTACTGTTTTTGCGTACTGTGGGACGAACGATCGCGATCGTTGTACCTCTCCAGAATGCTGTGACACTGATAGGATATGTTCCTGATAGTCCCATGTAGCTTCCCTTCAAGTTTCGTGCGATTCCGATATGATTTGCATGGTGAACGGGCGTGATGACTGTAGAGCTGTGCAGAAGGACATAGGCAGATTACTTGGCTTTAGTGTGATTGATTTGCTTGTAGAGTTAGTAGTTGCATCTCTTCGAGTTCACTTCATTAGGATTGACACCCTAGTGAGTTTCCATGCCTCATCCGAGTCGCTTCCCCTGTATTGATAATTTTATGTTGATGCTTGAGAGTTATGCTATGGATGTCCGTTGCGGCGACCCGCAAACATTGGTGCCGTTGCCGAGGAATGAATCTTAGGTGATGAGTGACCGAGTGCATATTCATAGTTTTTCTTATTGTTCCAAAAGATAATTTCCATTCCAATTACATTTCAGTGAAGCATCTAGATAGGGGTTTAGTGCTTAGTGGAGTCTAGGGTCGGGGGACTGGCTAGATCTACTCTTGAGAGATATAGGGAGTTGTGAGTGAGGTTGCTTTAAGCATTTTTCTCTTCAAATTTCTTTGTATTGATTGAGTACTGATCCATCATCCGTTTTTTTATCCTGTTTGTGTTATTTGATTCATTTTTTTATGTTCTTTCATTTCTGTACTTAGGAGTAGGATAAGTAAATCACATTCCAGTCAGATTTGGGGTAAAAGTTAGAGTCGAGAAACCAGAAAACCATAACTTTGGCAAAAAGGCCATAAGACTCTGAAATTTTGAAAATCTGACCAAACAGAGCTGAAATTGATTCAAATCACAAAGTGGTAGCACCAAACACTGGGAAACACTTGTCAGAGGGAGCAGACAAAATTTCATCAGATTTGGCCTCTGTACTACAATCGCGATTGGTGTACCTCAGTGTCAGAACTGTACAAGATTTGACATGTGCCTTCCTGATAAGATTCTAAACAAGTTTGTCTAAAGCAACCACACCCAAAAACATCAAAAATCAAGGAAATCAGGCCACTTGGGTAAAACTAGCCTGACAGACCCAGAAACTGTAAAATCTTGACTTTTGGTGATCCAAATGCAAAAAGACTCGGGGGATAGCCTTAAAACATCAGTGTCTACAAGCATGCCAAATTTGGTCTAATTTGGGCTCCAAACTACGATCGCGATCGGTGTACCTCAATGCCAGATTTTGACCATATTTCATCTGTGGGATCCCCAAGTGTATACAAACATAAAAGTCAAAAGGATCTAGGGTCAAAAACCACAAAAAACAGGTCAAAACCACTGAATACAGATCCGAGTCAAAAACTGCTAAACTGGCATAGAAATTGACTTTCAGAAGACCAAAACACATCAAGACTGGGAAGAAACCATACAGAGGGATAGCCTGTACACAGGACAATCCCAAATAGCTTTCATTTCCCAAAACAAACACCAAAATCATATCAAACTGACAGATTCTAGAAATCACACACTTCAGACCAAGAAACTGCAAATTCTTGACTTTTTTGAGTCCAAATTCAAAAAGATTTGACAGGTAGTCTTAAAGTAGCCTAGTGAACAAGCTGGTGAAGTTTCATCCAATTTGGGCTCAGAACTACGATCGCGATCGGTGTACCTCAGTGCCAGATTTTGACCAGACTTTACCCACACATACACCTAGGTTATATAAGATAGCATGAGTTTTCAAAATTCAAAAAAGTAACCAAAATAGCCAAAAACAGCAGATAGATAGAAAACCAGTGCAGCAGACCAAGATTTGGTGAAAACATGACTTTTTCTTGTCCAAATTCAAAAAGATTTGGGGAGTAGACTGTACACATCATTGTCTACCATATCCACAAGTTTCATCCAATTTGGGCTCAAAAGTACGATCGCGATTGATGTACCATACTGACATTTTGAGTTGAGACTTGGTGAGTAGGTAGCTGATGACTAGACAAACAACTTTTCCAAAAGGAGCAAGGTCAAAAAACCAAAAGACAGTTGTCAAATAGGGCAAACACTGATCACTGATCCTTCAGACCAAAATTTTGAGAAAATTCAAGTTTTTGTGATCCAAATGCAAAGTGGGTTTGGGAATAGACTAATCATACCCATGTCTATCAACTCCTAAAATTTCATGCAAAAAGGAGTTGGAAATACGATCGCGATTGGTGTACCCTAGTGACATTTTGGACTGAAATTTTTTGAGTAGGTAGCTGACATCTAGTGCAACATATTTTCCAAAAGGAGCAAGGTCAAAAAAGCAAAAGAAAGTGGTCAAAAGTCCCATTTACACAATCAAGCCAATAACCGCAGAACCACCTGGGATTTGGGTTTTCATTGGTTAAAACATCTCCAAATTCAAAAATACAAAGACACTTGGTGTCAAGACATCAAGGGCTAGCCACTGTGCAAAAATCTTCCAAATCTGTGACAGGGGGTCAACGATCGCGATTGGTGTACCTCTACATAGTGGGGGTATCTGACTTCATAAGTTTGTAGACCTACTTGAGTACATCCCAAATCTCAAGTTTGAGTGAAAAATACCCGCTAGAAGCCAAGATACAAGCACAAAATCTCTTTGTGTCCTGATCTTGAGACTGTTTTGAGTGCTGTTTCAAGTGCAGTTCACTAAAAGTGCTCTAACTTTTGACACACAACTCCAAACTGAGTCAGGTAGCTAGGAAGAAAGCTGAATTTTACTAGGTTTCCTAAATCCAAACTTTTAGAGTACCCAGAACCAATTTCCAGAGACCAAAAAGTCACAAATTCCTGACTTTTTAGAGACTTGACTAGGGGCAAAAAGGGATTGTGTGCACTAAGCCAAGGTGTTCTTATCAAGGACCATCTTGAGAGTATTGAGTGAGGCTTAATCATGACAACTCATCCATGATTAGGGTTTCCCACTCAACTCAGAGCTATGCCACCTACACAAACAACCAAAAATACTGCAACACCTATAACAAGAGGGTTGAGACAAGACCATGAGGCTTATCAATCATATCAAGCCAAACCTCAAGGCATGGCTCATGGATATTTGTCAAGTGATCATGTAGCTCATTGGAAGCCAAACCAATCAACTAAATGCGGGAGTTTGAAAGAGCAAAAGTGGAAATTGTTGGAGACTTAGAGGAGAAGCATCCTCTAATCAACAAACCCAACGTGAGGTTCATCAAAACCAATGAGGCCACGAGAGTTCTAACGGATTACACTTATGATGGCCTTTATAGGTTACCTATTGGGGATCAAAACAACTTCTATAGATGTTTAAATTCCATCATTGAAGAGTTGACATACTACAAGAACCTCTATGCCTTCACATACACAGATGACCAGGGAGTGCAAGTTCTAATGGTAGATAAGTATGGACAAGAGTACAAACTTATCAGCCCAATTGAATTAGAAAGATATACATACATGGGTACTCCAATCTCTGCTTACTACTTTCAACCGAGTGTAAGCGTACCAAGGTTTTTGGAGACTGATTTTCAAGAAGCTAACATTGAAACTATGGAATCAAATGGACCTCAAACATCCACAATAGCTATTCACGGGCGTGTAGCTCCTACCTAATTGAGTGGAACCAAGAGACCACCAATTAGACTTACAAATCCATCAACATTTCCAAAACATGTCTCAAACGGGATTCCACCAGGATTTGCTCCAAGAAGAGAAGAAGGAACGAGGGATGTCCTTGTGATAGACCCCAACACGCTAAGATACATGGTTGAACCAGAACCAATGAGACCATATCAATTGGCCAAATGTGTCAAGAAGAAGTATGATGGGTTAAGGGATCCATACGTACATGCATCCTTGTTCAAACAAGTGTTAAGAGCCGAACAAGTATTTTATTTTCATACACAGTATGAGGGATTTGGCTTAACCTTGGAAGGGATAGCATTGAATTGGTTCCAACCATTGGACAAAAATGCCTTCTCAAACGTTGAACAACTGTTGCAAGAATTTGTTGTGGAGTTCTCTAAAAGGGAAATCAAGCATAACACAGTGTCCCAAATCTATGCATTCAAGCAAAAAGAAGATGAGAGAGTGAAGGAAGCATCGCTACGTTTCAAACAATATATAGAGAGATGTCCGGAACGCGAGTTACCACAGGATGAAAGATTATCAATTCTCTTCATAGAGGGTTTGATAAATGAAAATCTCAAGAAATATTTGCACTTAAAAGGATGTACTTCCTTTGAACAAGTCACGAGAGAAGCGTTATACCTAGTTGACAATTGTAAAGCCTATGGCGAGGAAATTGGTGATACAAAGATCACTATGGATAATGCTCTTTTAGCATCTAGTGAAACCAACACAAGGCAATTGGTTATGTCTCAATTAATGACCAACCTAGATGAGCTAGCAGCGCAAGTAGCACAACGAATAAAATGGTGTGGCATTGAGAAAAAATGGACCAATCATGAGATGAGTGTGTGCTACTATAACCAAACCTACATGAGGGGGACACTATTTGGACATCAAATAGAAAAACAAATGCCTTTACCAAATCATCCATTATTTCAAAATAGGGTTGTATCAAGGGCTTTACAAAGAGCTGAGGTATCACAACCTAGGCTAGGGCAAGAACCTATGAGAAAAATCTATTCATTGAATGAGGACACTCTGATGTTCATAGCCAATCAAGAGCATAGACCAGAGACCATTATGGCTAAGCAAGAACAACCATCAATTGTGCCACCAGTGACTCAACAAGATGGACCATGCTACAAGTGTGGAGGTAATCATTGGGCCAAGAATTGTTCTCGTGTAGAGATAATTGGATATTGTTTGGAGTGTGCCATTACACACGTTGTTCCTAATTGTCCAAAACACCCAAACATGTTAGGAAATAAGACGTAGCTAAATAGATTTTTGAGTAGATTACTTAATGGAGAGAGATAGATTTTACACACAAGAGATTATAGAGTAGAGAGAGAGAGAGAGAGTACACACGATATACGTGGTTCACCCAATGTGGGCTACGTCCACGGGAAAGCAGCCACTCAATGGCTTTAGCACTTCAAAACAAGAAGTAGTTTACAAAGGGATTATACCCTTAATGGAGCTCCCGCCTTTCTTCATTCTCACCACCTCACACTCACTTTGTTGCATCAAATTCACACTATAAAATGTGTGTAGAAATGGCTTCCTTTTATAGTCCAAAAGGGCTGCCCTCTCTTATGAGAGGCAGCCATGTGTAGCCGCCCTTGTGCGAATAAGTCCAAATCGGACCCTCCAATCCGCCCATGTGTGGCCGCCCTTGAGAAGACAAGTCCGCTTTTTAATTCGGCCACCGGCCACTGGCCATTGACTTTCGACCACCGGCCATCGGCCATTGACTACCGGCCCACCGGCCACCGGCCAACCGATCGATTGTTCTCCGACCACTTTTCGGCCGCCGTCCGGCCATAATATTCCGGCGAAAAAAAAATCTCGGGGGCCTCCGCCCCCGAGGCCCCTAAAGTTGCCCTTGATTCTTGTTCGTGAAAATTTTGGTTTCCGGTGAGTGATTTTCCTTCACGCACGATGGCTTCTCCTCATAATGGGGGCCTTACAAATGTGCGCTTTTACCACAAAAAATTACAAGGGTAAATCAGGCTCCATACTTAACAAAACAAACAGGGGAAAACAACAATGAATGTTGTGGGAGTGTTACCCTCACCAAGTGGATCAGAGGCAGAACCCAAAATTCCTGTGAAGGTAGTGACGAGAGCCCATGCAAAAGAAAATACTGAGGACCAAGCTAATGAGGAGAAAGATCAACAATCCATACAAGGGGAAACAACTAGTGTGTCAGTGAGGATTGGGAGAAAATCCTGGAAAGCCAAAAGAGACAGAATTAAAGCAAAAACAATTACAAATCAAACTGCACTACAAACAGAATTACAAGAGACAAAGGAGTAGTTAAAACAAGAACGGGAAAACAAAACGGTGGTGAGCGATAAGAAACCAAGGAAGGCGTCTTCCAGAGGATCTGTGTTGGTAGACAAAGTCCTAGACCCATTAGATGCTGCATTGGAAGCATATGAGGCTAGATTGAAACCCAACCAAACCCTAGAGCAACGAGTGATGGAATATCCTCATGCTGAGGTAGAGATTGAGAGGTTGAAAATGTGTAAGGAATTGGTAAAAACTGCACAGGCAATGATGGAGCTTGAAGCACCAATTTCACCTCCAAAAACAAAACCAAAAAGTGTTGGATTTGAAATGCCTAAGGAAAAGGTTGTTGAAACATTAACTCAAAGAAACATTGAGCTAGAATCACAAAAGGATGTGCAAGCAAAGACTGCAACACAAGAAACCAACAACCTAGAAATTCAACTAGATGATCAAGTAGTGGCCAACACCACTAATGATGCAAGGTCAAGATCACAATTTATGGCACCTATCCCAGAGATAGATGATCCATGGCCAAATGAATTGTTGGAAGCAATTAGAAGTGCAAAAGATGGAAGTGCGACTTTCCAATCTGCACCCATAATTGAGGTCAATATAGGGCATGAAGTCTATCAGGGAGACATTCAATCTCTAAATGGAGATGCAGGGACGGAAGTTTCAATTGAAAGCAAACCAGAGTCCTTGAAGACCTTACCCTCATACATAGGAGAACATGAGGCAAACTCAGACTAGAGTGGTGCCATCTCAGACAAAAGCCATATCCAAGATGATGGATACAAAGAGTATGCAAGAGTTGATGTCAGCTCCAATACAGTGCACCATTGCTCTATCTGAACTGATTAAGATTAGACCACATGTATGGGATGAAGTAGGCAACAATTTGGGAAAGATGGGATTAAAGATACCTATTCAAGATCTACCCTCAAATGAACAATCAAACAAAACTCAACAAGAAAGTGCACACGCTAAACGTGTGCCAATAAACAAGGTGGGGGAATATTGCGAAGGAGAAGAAGGAAACACCACCTTACTTGTGGAATACAAAGGAGTTAAAACATTGGCTATACTTGATAGTGGGGCTGGAGTAGCCATAGCCACAAAAGACATTTGGAAAAAATGGGGTAGACCAGCGCTTAGAAAAACTAGAATGAAGCTGCAACTTGCAGATGGATACACGGAAAAAGCTCTGGGTATCTTAGAGCAAATTGTTGTGACTTCTTGTGGAATTGAATATGAACATACATTTGCAATAGTAGATTTTGGAAAAGGGAACAATTTTGATATCATTTTAGGAAGGCCTTTCATGCGTCAACTTAAGATGGTTCAAGATTGGGGCTATGACTATATCTACTTGAGACATAAAAAGATCACCACAAAAATAAGTATAAAAGACCATAGCTATAGAGATGTGAATAGAACTCCGTTAGAAGAAATTGACTCTTCTATAGTCAATGGGAAAGAGATACCTGCGTGGCTACAAACCAAACAAGAACTTTGGATGTGTGGTGCTTCGAAGTGTGGAAGCTCAGTGAAGGAGGATTGCATCCTGAAAAGATCAATGGATGATGAAGCTTACATACCGGAACCCTTTCCAGAGCAATTATTTGAACCCTTTGGATGGGATCAAATACTGGCGACTCTTGATGTGTGTGTGAATGAGGTGACCCCGAATAAATTTTGTGATGAAGAAGGCTACAACCTAGTTTCATGTTTTGTGTTCAAAGTGTTGAAGGAACCTAATGAAGTTTGTGAGTGTGAAAGCAAAAAAAGTGAGACAGATAGCTACACCCTGGAGCATGAGGCAAAATTGAAAACGAAGGAAGCAGAGCAACCGCAAGAGTATGTCATTATTGACATACCTGAAGAAACAAAGAAGCCGACTCCAGAAAAAGTGCAACTGAAAGTAGATGAAGGAGAATATCTTCCAAGTTCAACGGCAAATCTTCAACAAACACAAGATCAAAAGAAGAACAGGGACAAGGAAGAAGATGGACTATCTCCAACGATGATCAAATTCAATTTATGCGGACAAACAGGGCTCAAGGTTACATGTTCGGTCGCAATTGATCCTTATGCTACTAAGAATCTAATGACTTATGGAACATGGATCATGATGGAAAAGCCACCAATCAATGAGCTAGAAGAAACAGTTTACACAAGTTCAAAAATGCCGATTCCTAGCTTTGAAATGGCAGAAGCTGTACTCAAATTGAGTACCGGGGAGTATAAAGATACTTTCCACATAATCAACTCCCATCATATCAAAGAGAGTTTGGTCCTGACAGAAAGCTGGAGGAACATCTTCTTTCGACAACAATCAAAAGCTTCAACAACAACAACGGTAAGACTCCATGAAACTTCTCAAATCTATGCAGAGGAGAAATCGCCAACCATCGCGGAAAAAGGTAAAGCAAAGGTAAACATTGAAGTATATCAACCTCGCCAGACAACTTTACCTTCAACGAGCTTCCATCAAAATTCCCACGAAGCCTCTACATCAAGAGCCACATCATCAGCAATGCAATGGAAACCAAAGCAAAAAGTTTATCAACCAAAGTTTCCATCACAAAAAATCATCCATAAAAAGCCGAAGAATGTCTAGCAGGTGTTGGTATCCAAAGAGCACATCCAAGTCAAAGACCCAGTTTGGATACATGAAACACGGGTTCAACCACAACAGCAAAAGGTGACAGGATGGATAGCATCAAATGAGTCAATCATTGCTCAAGGCTACTTCCAAGGAAACACTAATGTTTGGGCCAAAAAGCCTAAAGTAACAGCCTGGACCTACCCACCTCAATCAACAAGTTCTACAAGGAACAAGATGAGCTATCAACGGAATACAAAATACTCAGGCAAGCGAAAGAACACCAACAAAAGGCAAACAAAAAGACCTTCCAAGCGGGCAATGCGACAAGTTTGGGTACCAAAGTCACTCGCTAGTCCAATTACCCAATGCAAACAGGTGAATCAGCGAATGATTCCAGTTAAGCTACTCGAAGCACAAGGATTTATGAAGGTAACACACAAATATGGTTACCAAAAATTGTAGCTCAATCGGGAACAATGAAGATAAATCAAGCAGCACAAGCTCCTACCCTAAAGCAATCAATGACAACCAAAAGCCAACAGAAGCCAATTACAACCAAGGCTGCTGCAATCTACAAATGGATACCTTGTCATCAATTACAAAAGCAAGGATTTTACAACGGAAATCATCAGGTTTGGATACCAAAGCCTAGTGTCCATCAAATTGTAGAAGAAGATAAAATGCCAAAGACGGTCACACAAGGACCAAAAACAAGATGGGAAATTGCTAGTGGAAACTCAATCACAGAGAACCCACACATCTCGACAATCGCTTCTCATGGAAATTAAGGCAAAGGCTACATCAAGCCCTATCAGAGCTGAAGGACTTTTTTTACAAAGAAGTATCAACATACAACAAGCAAGTCAAGAGGAGCCAAAATATGCCAACCTACTCGACAAAATGGTGGCATCCAAAGACCAACACAATGATAGAGGCCTTAATCTCAAGAACTTATGGCATTGGGTTTCAGGCCACGAACAGGTAAGTCCAAGTCGCCATTAAAAATACATGGCATAAAAGTCAAGAGTCGGGCAGCTGAGCCACTAAATGAGCAAGGCATTAGTCCCAAACCTTCAAGTAATATTCTCTGTGGTCTAAGAGTCTTAGCTATTCTAGTACTGCTCAAGGTGGAGGAGTTGAGCATATTTATGTTGTGTCGCTCATGCTGGTATAGGTGAGCATAAGAGTCCAAGTCTGTGTATTTTAAGTTTGGTTAAGTGAAAAAAGTCCAAAAGACACTCACGCACTACGCATAGGGAGGAATGAGTGGAGAAGCTTCTACATCAAAAACCCTTCTTGGAAACGTGCAAGCTATTGAGACGTCATTTGATGTCACATGTGCTACATTTGTTCCTTGAAGCACCCATCAACTCCATCTTTTACACTACATGCTTTTGTTTGAAAACTTCTCATAAGCATATAGAGTGTCCCATAATTGGCACTTACATTAGGCACTCTTCCTGTTTCTCCTAAGCACTCACCTTGCATGACAGGTACTTCCAGACCAAATGCTCAACTCCAATAAGAGCGTATACCAAAGGCACTTTTTTCCCACCGGGTTTTTTCCCTTTGGTCATCTAGGTTTTAAGACCCTAATCTAGACCTCATCATCAACTTCTTGTATATATTCCTTCTACATCAACAATAAGGAAAGGGCTACCCAATCCATAAACAACAACTTGGAGCAAAAACAGCAAGTCTCCATATGCTTATCAAGAGCATCTTTTATCTTCACGGGTGAAAACAAAGCTCCATCCAACAATGGCACGTCAAAGAATGGCCTACAACATCAAGCAATGAGAAATTTAGCAAGCGAGCTATCCACAACAATCAAAAGTAGCTCACATAGTGCTTCAACATTGGTGACCTATTACAGACAACTCAAATTGCAGTGGACCTTGAAACAATATCCATCATAAAGTCCACGCCACAAAGAGGACCAGTTATACATGATCAAACACTTCAACATCCATCTTTACGGCGGCTAAGATTGGCAACCAAGAGGCGAATGCACAACAAGAAGAAACGTTGCCTCGATAATCAAAGCTCAAATCATGTATCAACGACATGACAGCTATGCATCACTCAAGGAAGGGGGGAGCGTCATCAACGACAACGCGCTCCCAAGATGAAGACTAACCATGAAGACAAAGCTGAAGACAACCCTATGACAAGACTGTGCAAGGTCGTGTCAAGGGACGACATGAGCTAGGAAGGGGGGAGTGTTTGGAGGTGATAACAACATACAAGTGCCCACCTATCCAAGGCGCCCGTTGGGTCATCCGGCCAAAGTTTTGATGTGGTCACATTATTTTTCCGATGTTTAATACATCAAACCCTGTAAAAGCCTAATGTCAATCGTTTATGTCAAGTCTGAGTCAAAGATGTAATTTTTCCAGTGATGTATGTAAAGGTCCATGAGAAGTTGGCCGCCGGCCACGCCGCCGGCCACTTTAGAAAGCCCTAGGTATATAATACACTAAGGTTAGTGGGAAAGGAGATTATATTTTTTGAAGATAATGGACTACTGCGTTACGTACAGAGAGCTACCTCTTTGCTCCAACTTGTAATCATCGCTTCTGTGGCTACAGTAATCCAAATTCAGTATTGTTTCTTGCATTGTGTTCCTCTTACTTTGCTCTTTCATTCAAGTGTAAGCATTCAAGATTCGGTGAAGGTTTCAAACGCGTCCGTTTAGGCTTTAAATCGCTGTTTTGAGTGTTTATATGCGTATTTTATATTGTTTTGACCCTAGAAGAGGCTTTAGGGACCTAAAAACGACCCTTTAGGATCATTCGTTTACTATTTTTGCATACTGTGGGACGAACGATCGCGATCGTTGTACCTCTCCAGAATGCTGTGACAATGATAGGATATGTTCCTGATAGTCCCATGTAGCTTCCCTTCAAGTTTCGTGCGATTCCGATATGATTTGCATGGTGAACGGGCGTGATGACTGTAGAGCTGTGTAGAAGGACATAGGCAGATTACTTGGCTTTAGTGTGATTGATTTGCTTGTAGAGTTAGTAGTTGCATCTCTTCGAGTTCCCTTCATTAGGATTGACACCCTAGTGAGTTTCCATGCTTCATCCGAGTCGCTTCCCCTGTATTGATAATTTTATGTTGATGCTTGAGAGCTATTCTATGGACGCCCGTCGCGGCGACCCGCAAACAGGTGCCAAGAAAAGGGTCTATCTCTCTCACTCGGGATAGTTTCCTACAACATTAAAATTATGTTCTTCTTCTTCTTCTCTCTCACTACACAAGGGGAGCTATCCCCCTCCCTGCCCCCAATCTATAGGATGGCCCTCACACACGCTCTCTTAAATAACCCTCATTTCAATACTTACTGAAATGTAAGCACCATGGTACATGATGTAGTTAACTTGGAAGTCTGATTATGTGTTCCTTCACATTAACAATTTTCTCACCTCAACTTGGAGAGATTTACAGAGCTAGCCACGGTTGAAGAGTCACGGGTCTTCCCCAGAGGTGGCCTCTTGGCTGACCCTCTTGTGTTTCCTATGTGCCTCTACTTTACTAGTCAAAAGTTTTCACTCGAGACAGGCCACCCTTCCCACCTCCCCTCGGGGAGGAAATGGTGGCCAATTGTTCTTCAAATGCCACTTTGCAAGAGGACAATGGGTGATAGCCATTTTCCTATTGGTGGAAACTGGCGGATTCTTCGGAAGGGGCTTGGCTCCCCCATAACCTAGATTTTCTCGATGCATGGTGCAGATGCATGAAAGGACTATCTACGATCTTGCAATGGTGATATGATATATGGTCTTGCTATGGAGACGAGGTTAGTGAATCCTCCTCAATCTTCCCTTGCTGGTGATGGAGCTCCCTCCATACTTTGGTGTGGGTTTGCATTTCTATACTTCCTTGATATTTTTTAATGATGCTACTTTCATGTACTACTGTAATTCTTTTTGTGAACTATTAGATACCTTTTTCTATGAACGGGTGGATGCCTCGGCACAATGTGGTGAGGGGCTTGCCAGGAACACTATATTTTCCTTATTTAATCTCATCGTTCATAGTTGTGAGTATGGCTAAAAAGAATTTGCTAGCCTCAACTTGGTTTTTGTTGAATATAATCTAGCTCACTATTAGTAACAATCCAAAACTACAAGAATCTCAAACAGATTCGATTTGTGCAACTTAAAGAAAGATGATATCTGAGTGTTGACTGGGTTGGTGTCTGACATGCCACCTCTCTCTCTCTCTCTCTCTCTCTCTCTCTCTCTCTCTCTCTCTCTCTCTCTCTCTCTCTCTCTCTCTCTCTCTCTACCTAGGTAGTTTACGATGAATCCTGATAGTTCATGTTTTGCATTGGTACGAGCTCGAATATGGATGAATCTTAATAGGTAAAACCTTTGAAGGTAAGAGCTAAACTTGAAAGCTTGAGAATCTCATGGAGAACCCTATGATTTCAAATATAGAAGAAATAGTAGGGGATAATAGCTAGGAGATTTTTTTAAAAAAAGTGAATAAAGTGAGATCCCTTTTGAAGGGGAATGGCAGGTATCGAGCATCGCAGAGTAGGCAGAGAGCAGGAGAGAATGAGCAGGTTGCGAGCGAGGTGATGAGCAAACGAGCATGATGCGTGTAGACCTTGAGGGAAGCAAGTAGAGGAGTAGGAGATACACAAAGGTTGAATAATATTTTTCATTGTGTTGCTTGCCATACAGAGTAGCTGAACGGGCTTGCTCAAGTGGTTAGGAGAAAAATGGAATAGTCGCTATTCTAACAACGTGGGTTCAAGTCCTATCTCCCTTTTGTAAGGGTAGCAAATTATTATCTAAGGGGCAAGAAAGAGAATCTTGATTCTTGAGGAATCTCAAGATGAATTGAATAAACTGTGAGAGCTATTAGGTCTCCCTAATCTCAGAAAAATAAAAATTCTTTCAAAACATATTAAGTGCGTAAGTGAAGGGTGAGTTTAGGAAATGAAAAGACAGATGAAAGTGGAAAGTCAAAAGACACATGAAGGTGAAAAGTCAAAAGACCTTTTGTGTCCATATAAAAAGGTGATCAACTTCACATCGATATATTTGTGTTTTTCTTCTCGTTTATTTTCCCTTTAGTAGTTTCTTCTCTTTACAGTGTCCTTGCACTCTCTCTCTCTCTCTCTCTCTCTCTCTCTCAATGTTGTATCTATCCTTCCCAGCTGATATTGTTGTAGATCTACATGCTTCATCATTGCCCACTACTGCGTGCTATAGACTAGTGCATCGTTTTTGTTGTTGTTGAGGGAATCTTTGAATTAGCTTCTCAGATATTATCCAAGATAGCAAGGAAATAATATATGTGGTAAGTAAAAGGCATAGCTCGGATGATTAGCTTTTGGCAACCCTCGCAATAGTGAATTTTTAGGTACTAGTAACTAAGTTTGGTTGTAACCCTCTATCCCTCAAGGCTCGACTTGAGCTTGGGGTTGATTTGTATATCTGTTGATGATTATATAATATAATCACTCACAATTTTGAGTTTTGAAAAAAAAAAGCAATACCTTTTAATTTTTTTGAAGCCATTAGGAAATGAAAAGATTGACAAAGGTGAAAAGTCAAAAGACATATAAAGATGGAAAGTCAAAAGACCTTTTGTGTCCATATCAAGAGGTGTTTGAATTCACATTGTATATTTGTGTTTCTTTTCTCATCTGTTTTCCCTTTAGTGTTATCTTCTCTTTAAAGTTTCCTTGCTCTCTCTCTCTCTCTCTTTCTCTCTCTCTCACTCACTCACACACACACACACACACACACACACACACACACACACACACACACACACACACACACACACATACACACACACACACACACACACAGTGTCACAACAGCTGACCATAGCTATACACACACACACACACTTGGTCATGACTTCTGACCTAGATAGCATCTATGGGGCTTGGTTAATATTCTATTGTGGCTTTAGGGGATTTTACCTTATGTTTTACATGCTAAAATACTGCCTTGGGGCTGTGGTGGCTCTAGCACCTCATCTGGAGGGGGTGGTAGACTATACTCCGAATCACTGTCTGAGCTCAAGCAGTTAAATGAGTTGTTGCCTGGTAAGGGATTACCCTGTGCTGTGCAAATGCTTGATTCGTTATCACATTGGTTGATATTAGAGTTTACCATAAAATTAAAACCTTCCCAACATCTTGTGTCGGCTACCCTATGGATATTGTCCCCTAAATCTACCTCCTACCAGTTTTAGTTTTTAAACTAAAACCTATTGTCTAGCCCCTCAAAAACCTAGGGGGCTTTCAAGTTCACTGTCTCTACTTAGGTTTTTATCATGCTGTCGCGACTTTCATACTGTATCACTGCCCCGCTCTAATGGAAAGTTGCCTGCCTTGGCTTCCCTACCTCCCACTCATGAATAGAATCCTACCCGGATTACCTCATACATTCATCGAGGCTAGGCGGCCGCGACACCACCTCTAATGAGCATGTGTCGGAGTGCATCCCTGCCTCCTCCACTATAAAAGGTGAGGGTGTTTTTTCTCCTCACTTAGGCTTGGTCTTCCTTAGCTGCTTGGAAATTTTCTTGGCATGGCGACTGCTCACAGGTTTTGTTAAATCTCATAACTTCAAATCCATGCTCTGATATCTGACTATAAAACAGGAATTAAAAGAAAACCTTATTGAAAAACTGGTTTTTTTGGATTCTTTTATCTTCTCACATTGGCAAACGAGCTTTTTCTTTGGATACTTGACTGGTACTGACTGTATAAAAGTTGATATTAAATACGTACTAGTGATGGTGCTGGTTATGCATAAACTTTGGTGATGGTACTGTTTTGGGCTTCTTTATCTGTTACTGACTGAAACCTGGTGATGGTGCTGGTTATGCATAAACTCTAGTGATGGTGCAGGTGATGCTAGGTTTTTTTACCTTGGCATAGTGAAAGAATATGATTATTTTCTTGTTGGCTTTCAGTCTTGCTCACTGAATGTAGAAATCTATAAAAATCTTGCCCACTGACTGACTTTACTGCCTGGTTACTCGCCACCAGTTGGTTTTTGGTCTCAAATTTTTGGTATAATCCTGGTATAATTCACATCAGTATAGATTGTTGTTTGGCTTCTTGACTGATCCTCTGCCTACTGAGCTAGAATATGACATCTAGTTCACTATTTTAAAAGAACCAGATGGTGAGCATATGGGCTGATTGCCTGGTGGTGGTGCTGGCTACGCATAGTTTGTTTTGGTTACTGAAATGCTACCATATATTGAAATGCTGCCATATTTTGGCTGCCATTTTTTGGTACAGTTATGACCACATCAATATGGAATGCAGTTTAGCCTCTCTACCTGTTAGTTATGTGTAAAAAAAAGGGGGGGAGCTTGTAATGGGCCTGGACTAGCTGGTCATACTTGCAAGTTACATATTTAGGCTTAATCTAAAGGAACATTGCAAAAGGGTACACTGGTTTTTTATGCCATTTTCTGGTTCAGATTGGTTCACATCAGTATATGATGGTGTTTGGGCTTCTTTTTTTGGTACTGACTGATCCTCTGCTACTGGGCTGAAGTATAGCAGATACAAGTAGATTCCCGATACAAGTGTTTCTCGATATTTTAATTTTTGGCAGTTACTCGAGCTTACTTTATGGTTGCTTTTTTGAGTATTGCATACTGGATCCTACTTTGATCTACTGCTCTGTTTTTGACTGGTTTATTTACTGATTTTTAGTGGTTAGAAGGACTGATTACCAAGATTGTTATAACACAACCTAATTTAACCTATCTGCTGGCTTTGGATGGCATTTGCTGGCTGTTTTGATGATCTTAACCTGAAGCAAATTTATAACGGATACCTTGTTTGGTTGTTGATTGCTCTGATTTATGGCAGAAGTTAAAACAAATGGAGTATCTCTAGCAGGAATATGATGCTAGAAAATCCTTGGTACGTTATTATATAGGACAGTAGCTGGTCTAATAATCTTTAAGTTTGACATGGATAACAACTGATAGATTCTTTGAAGCCTGCCATACGTAGCCAAGTCTAACATATCTGTTGTCTTGACTATATGGATGCATGTGAGAATTCTATCTTGGCTTAAAGAGGTTTAGCTTGCTGCAGTCCAACTTTGGAAGCACTTGATGATGCAATTGGGATAGTTTTTGATACCTTTGTACAAATTTCCTTGGAATGATACTTCATTCTTACTATATTGTACAATTTTGATTCAAAGATTGAATTGTTTCTGTACATATCTTTGCCTTGACATCTTTAGCTTGTCGTCTTTTTGAACATCTTGTTCAATTGGTGTGTTATTTATTTAGTTTAAGAGCTACACACACACACACCCACACACACACACACACACACACACACACACACACACACACACACACACACACACACACACACACACACACACAAAGTTGTATCCATCCTCACGTTCAGCTGATACCGTTGCAAATCTACGTACTTCGTCATTGCCCGTTGCTATGTGCTATAGACTAGCTTATCATTTTTGTTGTTATTGAGGGAATCTTTGAATTAGGAGCACCTTTTAATTTTTTTTGAATCTAATATGTGCCAGTAGGCCAAATTTGGGAAAATATATATATACATATTTGATAAGACAAGAGAAAGTGAATGAGCTAAAGTTAGATGTTGTGAATTGCAGTAGTTGCACCTAAAGTTGCGTGCTATATGCAACTACACAGTTTATATGGAGCAAATGTCGTTTCATAAAGGAAACTAGCAGCTAATCTGTAGTAGACACAACTTCAACGATGGGTGGAGTTCAATTCAGATGATCCTCTTCATCTTCATATCCTCTGCTCCACATTCCCCCACTTTTTTTGTGCCTCCAAACCCTACTTGCACCCTCCGTACATGCTCTGGCCCTTGCATACCTTGAAACCTAGCTAATCAAGAGAGTGCCATCTCTAGATCATGTTGGTTGTTCAAGTCCCAATTGCCAAGTCTCTTGGAGATCTAAGTGAAGGTTTATCTGTGTTTTAGCACGCTCTTGCTGGTTTTCTCGTCAAACAGGACCCTCCAATATCTAACGATAGAGGTACTAGAACATTCTCTCCACAAAAGAAACCTAGAAATGACCTGCTGTCAGCAAGAAAGAAGAGCAAGGACATGTCAACGGCCGACACTGGTTTCACCAAGGATTTTGTGGATGATGAACATGCCACATAGGAGGGTTGCATGAGCAACTTGATAGTGGCATGTAGCATGGTAGAGGATGGAGTCTCTCTCTCTCTCTCTCTCTCTCTCTCTCTCTCTCTCTCTCTCTCTCTCTCTCTCTCTCTCTCTCTCTCTCAATGATGGAGCTCATGCATGTAAGGATCCATCACCTATGGCCCTGCTTTTGCTTACTAGTCCATTTCCTCATAAGAACCTTGCAGGTTCAAAGTTTATATATGACACCTTGAAAACTATAATACTTGGAGGAATATTTTTTACTTAGTTTTTTAGAATTAGAGAGAGTATGCATGCACAAAAAAACTAGTCTTGCTTGGTGGCCTTGCTATACAATGTTGTTTGGAAAGTTATGGTTGATTTGAGTTAGTAGAGATGAAGAGGAAAATCTTACATTATACAACTAAACAACATGAAATTGAGGATATTTAACGAATGCACTAATAATTTGAAAACTCCATATAATTTAGAAGCATATGACCACGTGTATGAGAAGTCTTGTTTGGTTGGTTAATAATATAGAAGTTCATTGGGAATGCCATGCTTGACAAGATTCAAGATACGTGAGCTAGATGACATTATAAGCATGAGTGTCTTAATTTGTGTGACATTCACCACAAGAGGCTATTCATATTAGCGACGCTCACACAACGACGCTCAATTTTTTTTTTTCCGGCGTCGTTATGAGCGTCGCAAATTTAAAGTAAATTTGCGACGCTCATAGCGACGCCGGCTGGGGTAAAAAAAATAACAGAGAGCGCCCAAAAACTCAGATCTCAGATCTGAGTTTTTCGGCGCCCTCAAGCAAGGAGCAGGTAACGCTCTCTCTCTCTCTCTCTCTCTCTCTCTCTCTCTTTCTTCTCCACACACACACACACACACACACACGAGGAGAGGAAGGAGAGCCAGGTATGCTCCTTCCCTCTCCTCACTCTCATGTTCCCTTCCCCTCTTTCTCTCTCCCTCTCTCTCTCTCTTACACACACACACACACGCACACACACACACACACATAGTGTTTTTGAGTGAGAGAGAGAGAGAGAGAGAGAGAGAGAGAGAGAGAGAAAGAGTACAAACATAAACAAAAATGCACACACACATACATAAACAAAGAATGCACACACACATTGAGAGAGGAAAAGAGAGAAAGAGCATGCATAAACAAAAAACGCACACATTGAGAGAGGAAAAGAGAGAGAGAACATGCATAAACAAAAAACGCACACATTGAAAGAGAAAAAGAGAGAGAAAACATGCATAAACAAAAAAACGCACACACATTGAGAGAGAAAGAGAGAGAAACTAATTTAACGTCGTAGGAAACTAATTAAAATTAAAAGACCTAAAGATCTAGCCGACGAGGAGTTGAACTCAAGACCTATTATTCAAGAGGGAAATGGCATAACCAATCTATCATACTTGGCATGGGTGATAGAAAGGTTATACCATTTATCTCTTTTTATTGGCACACACATCCACACACGCGCACACACACAAGAAGAAGAGAGTTATAACGTCGTAGGAAACTATCATAAAAGACGTTAAAGATTAGGTTAGATGTAGACTTACTTTAAATTAGATTTAGGTTTATTTAAGTTAAATTAGATTAGATTTAGGTTTATTTTTAGTTAGATTTACGTTTATTTACGCTAGATTTAGATTTACGTTATATTAGATTAGATTTAGGTCTCCATAGACTGCGATGCCTGCATGAAGCGGGTGAAGAAAGCCCTCAATGGAATATAGGGTATTGCTGCCTTCACTCATGGTGGGCTCCGTCGATCCAAAAGTACTGGTGAAATGTCTTCAGAAGATAGGGAAGAAGGTGGATCTTCAGGGCGGCAAGAGTCACTACATCCCCGACAATGACCATCTAGACAACCTCTAGTCATTCAACAGCAACTTCAAAGTTAGTAACAAGAGCAAGAACGGTCCAAAGGGCCAATTGCTGTCGTCAGATGTGGATGGAGATGAGGCAGCGTCACCGCCGGAAGTTAACTCTCACATCTTTAGTGATGAGAATGCCAACTCTTGCCGAGTTATGTGAAAAATTATGTGTTAAATCAGTTTTAAGGTTCTTATAATCCCTGCTAGTTTAGTTCTTTGTTTTTAATATAACATAATTTACGTTAGATTTAGATTTATGTTATATTAGATTAGACTTAGGTTTATTTAGGTTTACCCACACACACACACACACACACACACACACACACACACACACACACACACACACAAAAGAAGAAGAGAGTTTTAACGTCGTAGGAAACTATCCCAAAAGACGTTAAAGATTAGGTTAGATGTAGACTTACGTTAAATTAGATTTAGGTTTATTTTTAGTTAGATTTACGTTTATTTAGATTGACAATTATTTACGTTAGATCGAGTCCACGCAAAAATTACTTACGGTTTAGGGTTTAGAGTTAGACGAACAGTGAAAAGATCTACTGTGAAAAGATGTTAAGATGCTGTGAAGTGCTACAGCTAGAGAAGAGGCAAAGGGGTTTTGTCCACTACATGCAGTATCATGTAGACATGGGTCTGTAGATTTCTTGTACCCACAAATATAGGTATTGACTAATAAAGACGAGATTATAACCCGGTGGTTCTGATCTCCGTGCACCGCTAGACCGAGGTGTGCGGGGATTGGACATGACTAGAGAATGTGAGAGAGAGAGAGAGAGAGAGAGAGAGAGAGAGAGAGAGAGAGAGAGAGAGAGAGAGAGAGAGAGAGAGAGAGAGAGAGAGATAAGACGAAGAATGCCAATAGAATATTAAATTTGTTGTCCAGGTTATAAGATTTTTATCCTCATTATGAGTAGTGACGAGGATGTGGGAAAGGCTTATCTATGATGATATGAAAAGTGAAGCCGATACGCCATTGTATAATGGAGCACGTATGTATAGATTGAAAGCACTCCTGGTTCTTCTCAACATGCAGGCAAAGTTTGGATGGAGTGACACTAGCGTCACAGCGCTTTTCAGGTGATCTATTACAATTAGTTTACTTTAATAAAACTCTAAATATATAATGATCTGATAGATTTTTACACGACTGTATCGTATTTTTATGTTGTGTAGATTGCTTAAAGAGCACATACTACCAGCTAACAATGTGATGCCAGATTCCCGAGATGAAGCAAGAAAGATTTTGCAAAACTTGGGGATGGATTACAATTCTATCCACGCTTGTCCTAATGACTGCATTCTTTTCAGAGGGGAATACATAGACATGGAGAAGTGTCTGAAATGTGATTCCGAAAGATATCGAGTAGATCTCCACGGGACAAAAATTCCACAAAAGGTTTTGCGACATTTTCCTCTGCTTCCTCGCATCAAGCATTTCTTCGAATGTAAGTCCATGGCCGCCCTAGCATCATGGCATGAGGAGAATAAATCTTCGGATGGTGTGCTACGAATTGCTGCAGATTGCGCAGCCTGGAAACATATAGATGGAACATGGTCGGATTTTGCCAGGGAAGCTCGAAATTTGCGCTTAGGCCTGGCTATGGATGGCGTAAATCCATTTGGTCAAAGATCAACATCTTACAGTGTATGGCCCGTTGTCATCGTCAACTATAACATTCCCCCGTGGTTGACTACGAAGAAGGGGCACCTATGGCTAAGCTTGATTGTGCCAGGGCGATATAAAGTGGAGAATATGGATGTGTATCTTCGTCCACTATTGGAAGAGCTACAACAATTGTGGATTGGCATAGAGGTGGTGGATATGAGCCGACACACAGGACGACGGAATGCTTTGATCAGAGGCATTCTAATGTGGACCATGCATGACTATCCCGGGCTAACAGAATGCTCAGGTGATCTATTGACACTCCTCACTCAGACACTGTAAATCTTGTTTTTTCCCATAGTTGATCTATTATCATGTGTATACATGCAGGGCTTCAAACAAGTGGATACAGAGCATGTGTCACATGTGGACCTAGACTGAATGCACGTAGGGCGCCCTCACTGAAGAAGCAAATCTACGAAGGTCATCAAGCGTATCTTCCAGAGAATCATGTGTTACGCGACGGCTTTTTGGGAAGGGAGCCACCAAGGATGTCTGCACAAGCATGGTTAGAGCAGAAGGAGATGTGCGATGACGGATTGCCTCCAGGGATGAAGAGACTACCTCTATGGTACGAGTTACCATACTAGCCCCGACTCATGATCAATCACTTGCTCGATCCAATGCACATATTCAAGAATGTGGGTAATCTACTATGGGACCATCTGACCGGCAAGAAAGATACTTTGGGAGCCAGAGCTGACCTTAGAAATGTGGATCGTATGGAGCAATATTGGCCGCAAACAGCATCTGATGGATCGATAAAACTCCCTAAAGCACCATGGATTTTCACAGGAGCCCAAGAACGCAAAGTAAAAGAGACCATTCGATCTTTGTGGACCCCCACTGGCGTAATGCACTCGCTCCGAACGTGTTTTACTAAAGAAGGAAAGCTTACCGGTTTGAAGTCACAGGATTGGCATAAAATGTGTCAGGTACGTTCATAGTGGACTTTAATATCATTGCATAAAATGTGGACTTTAATATCATTGCTGCACATACTTTACAGTTTATTTTACCGGTTGCCATTGAGGGATGTTTGTCTCTCGACATCCGTAACACAATCTACAAACTTGCAAAGCTGGTGCAATGGATCTCACAAAAGGAGATCAACGTAGACTCCATACCATTCGCCAAAGTAAATGCTGCGGAGCTTGTGTGCATGTTTGAGAAACATTTTCCTACTACCATGCTAACCATTCAGGTGCATCTTCTTGTTCACATAGTTGATGAGGTGGAAATAGATGGCACAGTTCATTCCAGATGGATGTTCTTCTTAGAACGTTTCATGAAAACGCTTAAGGGATATGTGCGTCAAAAGGCACGTCCGGAGGGTAGCATGGCAGAAGGTTGGTTGGTATCAGAGTCCCTAGTGTACATTGGATAGTGGCTAGACGGATTTGATAAAGCCCGGGACACGCTATGGCGAACCATAGATGATGAGCGCATATCTGGGATTGTCATGTGCAATCTCGGTGTTGAGAAGAAGATGACGGAAGATCTAGAGGCTAAAATCAACCGATTTTGCATGCTTCAGAATCCAGTGATGCAAAAGTGGATTTCACAATATGAGGATGCAAAGCAAGAGCGACAGAGGGCACGAATCGAGTGGAGACGGGGAAGACGACCACCGATGCACTATCCGACGGGTCTGGAGAGCCTACCAACATTCATGAGCTTAAGATGGTTGCACAACCAATTGAAAAGCGCACAACAATGCGGTGACGAAGTGATTGAGGAAGAGTGGCAGTACTCTCGGGGTTTCGCGACCAAGGTAAGTTTGCAATGTACGACTAGCTAGTGACTTTATTTCTAAACGTTTGAACGGCCACTCATAATCTTTGTTCGTTGTAGTATAAGTCATACACAGCAGCATGGTGTAAAGGTCGACATTTTAGGGTGGAAAGGATCGACAAAAAGTGTTTTACTCAAGATTGTGGAATCATGGCAAAATTTGAACAGTCTAGTCGACGACGTTCCTCTGATGCAGATCCTGTGGTGGCGGAACTCACTTACTTCCGCACGCTACAAGAGATTTTGAGGATCGATTACAGAGGATTTTTTGTCGACTTGTTCGACGTGCAATGGTTCAAGATAATCATGGAGGGTCGCAACGCTACTGTGCGTAGAGGAGAGTCTGGTTTTCTTGAGGTGGATTCTACTAAGAAATGGACTGACCTAAGAGACACTTTCGTACTACCCGAGCATTGTGAACAAGTAAGTATGTAAATAGTTAACATCCCCCTTTTACAAGTTATGTGCTTGAAAGCTCTCATGTAAGTTATGTGGCTCTGGCAGGTAATATTTCATCCTACAAAGTCTACATCAAACTGGTGGTACGTCATAGAGGTAGCCCCTCGTAGTGCAAGGACGTATGAAGGCTACCATGTGCCAATCACAACGGCATCAATGGAGGAGATCAGAGAAGATGCTCAATCAGAAGCCGCTGCGGTGGTGCCAGACGAGCATCAAGATGCTACTACTCTATATGGGGTGCATGCAGAGGAGCTACAAAATGAAACAGAGGATATGTGTTTAAACGGAGAGCTCTATATAGATAAAGGAAGTTATGCTGAGTTATGCGAGGATGAGAGAGAGATCTCTTAAAGCCACAAATATTGTATTTGAACAATTTTGCTCCGTGTTGTAAAAGCTCTGGCTCTCTAAGTACCTTCCATGGTGTATAACGCTCTTTTCTACTCGCGCTCACATCTTTTGATTGAAAATTCTGAGTTTTCGACTTGCCTCTTCTATCACTCAATTCATTGCGTCATTGTATTTATATGCATCATTACGTCATTGTATTTAATGGTCTTTGCGTCATTGTCTACTCTATTCATTCAATATTAAGTTTAAATATTCGTGTGTTTAATGCAGGTATGGATGATGAGGAGTTTCTTTCTTCTTTGTCACCGCAGCAGAGACAGTGGTACGTGGAGCGTCATCGCTCTGGCGCATCATCGCGCGTTCCTACTCTATCCGCATCTCCCTCTCTTTTGGAGCATTCGGCGCGCTGCAAAGCTTCGGTGTCGACGAGACGATCTTCACACTCGTCTAGACACCGGCGCTCTAGTGGTGGCGGTGGCGGTTTTTGTGGGGATTCCGCCGCCGATGCCTCCACACTGCCTCGTGTTCGATGAGGCTCTTTACCCTCCCCTTCTTTGCCCGCCCCCACACCAGCCACAACATCACCATCTACGCCAGGTTTTGCGCGGCTGAGTGTTCCTAGCAGCTACACACCTCTACCTACTCCGCCAGGAGCCACCCCACTCGACACTCCTCGCTTCGGGGCCCAGACGCCGGTGGAGACACCTGACGTCCGTACCCCCATCGACACGCCGCTAGAGACCCCTGCCGGGACACCCAGGTTCACGCGTCACCGGCCAGAGGGCTTGTCTTACTCCATCGACTTCAGCGACGGCATCATCATGGATGATGACGGCAAGAAGGTGATCTCGCGCATGCGTGGTCTTTGCTCTCAGCTGTTTAGACACTACATACTAAACAAATGGAGTGAAGTACCAAGTGATTTAAAAGCCAGAGTCATCAGCATACTTCATGATGAGTTTCCCGTTCCAACACGGGATCAGCGCTTCAATGAAGACCTGATGAAGATTCGAATGCGCGAATACTACAAACACAAGCGTTCCGAAGTGCAAAAAGCAATCAAGCATGGGTGGAACAGGCCAGATTGGCTGGCCAAAGAAGATTGGAAGAATGCGAAGAAAGCAGCGCGCGAGAATCCCAACAAGTGAAAGCAACAAAAGGATGCAGCCAGAGCGCGAGTAGAGGCAGGGAGCTCGCACCACTTGGGGAGCGGTGGATGGGCATCATTTGAGGCCGATTTTGTAAGTGTTTTCGCATTGATCTTTATGTTCGATAGTTTAGGGTTTATGAGTTTTTTAATTCTAACATAATGAAATCTTTGTATGTTTTGACAGTGGTCGATGACAGGACGTGATCCCACACCGTACGAGCGTGAGTACGCAGGTAGGAAGGGCTTAAATGCCCTGATGGACATTCTCAGTTCTCGCGGCGGCATGGTTAGTATTAGGGTTTACTCTTTTCTATTTTTTGTATTGTTTTATAAATGTCGTTATATGTTTATACTTACTGAAAGCTGTCTTATTGTCTTTTTTTGTAGAATCCGAAAGATACGCCGCTTGGACGCGATGAGACGTCTGACTAAACGACGTCAGTTTAGCCGTAGCTAGATAGCATTAGTTTAGGGTTTCTCATAGCTTATGTATCATGAGACGGATTTTATACGTCTTTTTGAACCATGTATATTATTACATTTGTCACCGCAGTTCATTTTGCCAATCAATTCTTTATGCCTATGATGTTGTACAATTGTCATTATTACATTTGCCAATCAATTCATTTTGCCTATGATGTGTACAATTGTCAATTTTACGCTTGTCAATTTTGCAAACAATGCGTCTTGTGGGTGACTATTTTGGGTCTATTATCTACCCTTGCACTTTTTTTAAAAAGTGAATCAAGTACAATATGGTTGATGGGTGGCAGGGCATTCAATGCCCTGTCACCAAAAAAAATTTCTCTCAGGCGTCGCTATAACGTGTATTTCTTGTAGTGAGGGAAAAGAGCTCGCAGAACATTATATCCGATCGAGGTTGTATTATTACATCTACTGATGAATGTTTTTTTCTAGCATATGTGCTACATGTAAATTCCTACAAATGGAGAGTATTTTTTTAAAACAAATCATTTAATTGTTGGTAGTATAGAATATCACCCTGAATCTTTGAAGGTGGATGTTGAGTGTGTTCCATAATTCTTCTTTCGTAGTTATTCATGATGACTATGTACTTGCATCCATCTTGGTGGCATGTGATGGAGTAGTTAGTCTATCCGACACCTATTGTCTTGTTTTGGCTGGATTGTCTTGTTTAAGAAGCAACATCTGGCTCTTGTTGTCCTATCTTAGCATAATAAGAACAAGGGAAGTCCTAGATTAAATGTTAAAATTCAAGAATTGTGGAGTATAAATTTCAAATAATTGATGAAAATTGTCTAAAATTGATATGACTTATAGGGTGGTTGTCGATGTTGATGAAAGCGTATGGATCACACTACAAAAGGTTCTTCAAAGTAGTGAGGGTAGCGGTACGACGCTCAAATGTGGAAAATTTACAATGCCGACCCTGTAAAAAAAAAATCCGCTAGCACCAAAAACTTAGATCTGTAGATTTGAGATTCAATGCTCTTGCGAAACAAGTATACGCGCGTCCCTCTCTCTCTCACACTCTCTCCCTCACACACACACACACACACACACACACACACACACACACACACACACACACACACACACACACACACACACACACACACACACACGAGAGGCCTTGCCACATTTTTTGTGTGGAGTGATCGAGTTGCTGTGCATTGTTGAATAGTGAAGCCGAGTGTCCGTCCACATTAGAAATGAAAGGGCAGGACTAACCTGTCAGGGGCGTAAGATCTACAGGAGATTTTTCCTACCAACGCTGTCTTCTGGGGGGAGAGGGCAAGAAGAAGAACAGGGTTGCCTCCTGTCCTGTACAACAAGTGGAGATGATGAAAAGAAGGGCTGCCTCTTGCCTTATGCACCAAGTGGCAAAGGAAAAGAATAGGGTTGGATCCCGCCCCATCAATGAAAGGTCAGCCTTGCAAGCTCTAGCACACATCGATCATGAAGTGGCCAGAAGGAAGAGGAAAATGAAAGAGTTGAATCATATTGATACCACAACAAATCATATTCATAGAATGAATCAAGGATGTTCATACTTCAACCTCTTGGTGGTTCAATTTCTTCCCACCTCGCTTGAGGGGGGTCATTCAAGGATAAGCTTGTGGGAAGCGTGCATATTGAGTGTTGAAGATCAATGTGGAGCTAATGCAGATGAAGAATATTGTGGTGGTTCAGTTTACTTGTCTCACAAGGGATCTACTTGTTGATGTTGAGACCACCTCAAATTAGTTACCCAAACTGCATCGTGTTAAGATTATAGTGCATGCCTGCATCACCTATATCATGTAGGTTCACACGCATCCAAGGTGTCACCATCACCTTACAAAATTGGTGTCATTCATGCACACGGCTACCGTCAAGGTCCAGTGTCATAGGGCATAGAATCTGGTCCCTTCATTAGCAACATATTAATTATAGTAATTAGACTAAAAGACCATCAGATGTAAGACATGTCAGCACAAAGAATTTCAGCCTCCAATGTCATACCTTGCAGCACTGTAACACTTACAGTTTGGGAGCACCAAACCATGACACATTAGCACCCAAAATTACACAAATCCGGAACAAATTTTGAAAATAGACTACAAATGAGATTAGGACAGATCAGCAAACAAAAAAGCACAATATTTTGACACATCAACATAAAGAAAATCACTAAAACAGTGACAGCCAGTCCGAGTAGAGTTTATGTGTTATACCATCAACAAAATGACTATGTCCAACTCACAGTCAACACCAAAATAACCCCCACTCACTACTTGCTCATATGACCAGGATGAGCACCTAGATCAACTACACAAGAATCGCCTTTCTTGACATAGACATTGACTACACAATTGGACATATTAAACCAGGAAATAAGTGCATTCCAACACTTGGAGGACTCTGCAAAGGAACACCGAGAGCTTGTGCTGTTGCATGTGGAAGATTATTCAAAAGTGACTCGTCAAAGGGGATATCATCCCCAACTTTGTACGAAACAAAGTAGATCCCACCTGAAAATTGTATTAGGCCACTACCTCCATCTTCACTTTAAGTACCAACACCTCGCACCCCTCTTGCAATCTTAAGACCCCACTTCCAACACAACTTACTTTCTTGCCAGCACCTCACAAATCGAGCCACCACAAGTGACAACATTTTCATAAAAAGCCATCGACAACCATCTCAGAAGTTGTCCAAAAAAAATGACCTCCTGCTGACTTCTGTGCATTTACACCCGGAGTCTCGTGTTTAAAACCCACCATTGTCTGCTCCATGTTCATGACACTTGAAACATTTTCTTTATTAACAAAAGAAAAATCAGCACCATTACTCTTATCCATGCTTCCAACATCTGTACACACAACACAAAAATACAGTAGTCAACAAATTATGTACAAAAAATAAGCATCTCCACAAAAGCAAAGGACCACCTTCAATATTTTGAACAAAATCATTATACTTCTCCTCCAAAACTTGTGGGTATGCATTTAACTTTCCTGATGCATCATATGGCTAGGATAAGATATCTTGGGAAGTTGCCATTCGAACTTTACCTACCAAATTGTGTTTGTCATATGAAGTGACATGCTTGTGACTAGTCACCATCATCCCCACTCGCGAGACACCTGTCCAAGACTCATTCGAGTCACACACGTATTACAAAGTCTCTTGTTACTAAAGTTTCCTCCCACTCCTGATATATCACTAATACTTTTGACAAGACCAGTCAAAACCTTCACAAAAACCCGGTGACAAGTGCAAGCGCAAAATGGACCCTGACGGCCTCAACGCCAAGACCGTGCATGCCCGAACTCGTCACGGGGAGTGAACAGGGGGCACCACTAGCTTTGAGCGCTAGGACGTGGACACTAGTGATTAAAATAACACTAATACTGCACACCGGGGAGAGAGAGAGAGAGAGAGAGAGAGAGAGAGAGAGAGAGAGAGAGAGAGAGAGAGAGAGAGAGAGAGAGAGAGGGATGTAGACATAGACATAGACGATGAAAACCTCTTGAGATGTGAGGGAAATCTTGATTCAAAGTGGTATTTACAGAAACTTCAGTTTCAGCGAGATGGAGACCGTGGGGGGGGGGGGGGGGGGAGAGAGAGAGAGAGAGAGAGAGAGAGAGAGAGAGAGAGAGAGAGCCTATAGTGCGTTCTCTAGGGACAATCCCATATATACGAAGATTCTACTCTTGTGTGTGGCGACCCTTGGAGTCAGGGTGTGTGCATGGCTTTCTTCTCAAGTGCTGACTCCCAAGTGTTGTCCATGATAGTGACCTCTCAGTGTTCTTTTATAGGTGCAGGCTGCATTAGTTTAGGATAATTTGATTCAGTTAGGGCCCTAATCAGGAGAGACAAAGCAAGGAGCCGGGTCCCAGATGGTTGACCCTTGCTTTGTTTTAGAAGAACTTTAAAATGATATGTCCTTGGTGGGCCTTTGTGACCATCACCTAGAGAGGGGTGGCAATATATAATTGGTTTTTTATACAAGATTTTGGCTTGAAAACAAAAAAAATAGATTATCCTACGGATGTTTACTGCGGAGATGCATTGTGGACGAAATGCCGATGAATGGCGGGCTTTGCTGGTGTGTCGATGTAGCGCGTTTGTCACTTTCGGGGCCGTTCGGCACATGCCTTCGACGTCATTTCTTGATTCGTCATTGTCATCGCGTGATTTTTGTCGTTCTTCTTTACTGTTTGGGTGTCGATGTCGAGCTTCTTCTTTATCTTTTCTTCTTGTGCGTGCGTACGACGTGCGAGTGTTTGCTTGAATGTGTGCATGCGAGTGTAAGTGTGTAGTGTGTATGTAATTGCGTATGTGTGCTCATGCGTGTATGTGCATGGTAAGAGAGAGAGAGAGAGAGAGAGAGAGAGAGAGAGAGAGAGAGAGAGAGAGAGAGAGAGAGAGAGAGAGACAGAGAGAGAGAGAGATTCTGCTAGCTATGTGGGAGTGTGTGTGTATATGTGTGTGGGGGCACGTGAGGGAGAGAGAGATTTTGTTAACACAGAGAACGAGGGTCAGAGAGAGAGACTATGGTTTTAACGCGAGAGAGAGAGGGATTTTTTACATGCTCTGCGACACAGGAATGAGGAAGAGAGAGAGAGAGAGGCTAAACGAAAGAGAGAGAGAGAGAGAGGCTGAGAGAGTGGGTGATGGGGAGAGAGGGACTGAGGGTGAGTGTGTGTGTGTGTGTAAATAATGAGAGAGAGAGAGTGCCTATCTCCATGCTCCCGACACAGAGACGGAAAGAGAGAGCGGGAGTCAACGAGGGTGAGAGAGAGGGAGGTGTGAGGTGTGTGTTGAGAGAGAGAGAGAGAGAGAGAGAGAGAGAGAGAGAGAGAGAGAGAGAGAGAGAGAGAGAGAGAGAGAGAGAGAGAGAGAGAGAGAGAGAGAGAGAGAGAGAGAGAGAGAGAGAGAGAGAGAGAGAGTTCCTGTTGCACTTGGCAGATAAGGGAGGCTGGTGGCCCTTGGTTGGAGTGGAGCCATGGTTGATGACAAGCGAGACAGAGAGAGAGCCTTGGCTGCTTGCAAACGAACGAGAGGGAGGGATGGTGATAATGGAGGAGAGAGGGGGGGAATAATGGAGGAGAGGGAGGGAGGGGGTGCCATGTTTTGCGGCCCACTGTGGGCGCATGCGTGAGCAAGAGAGAGGGTGGTGGCAGCTTGCACAATCAAGGAAATTTCATGCTCCCCGGTTAGGGCTGGTTCCCACGGACAGGCTCCAAAAGCGGGCCATCAATAGCCCTCTCCCCTTTTGGCTAGAGGCATTTATACCTCTAGCTTTGCTTCTGATTCTCTAGCAACGGAGTTGGAGGGTTCTCCCTCCTCTAAAATATCTACCATGAACTCCGGATCAAACCTTCAGAAGTACCTTTTGAGCCTCCATCCATTGACTCTGGCTTGGGAATTCAACCATCTGCTTCCATCAATTTGTAGCTACCATTGGCATATCAATTTTTGATGACGAATGGCTAAAACTTCTTATCTTTCCCAGTGTCGTATCTGTTGTCGTATCTCAATACTAACATGCCTTTCTTCAGACCCTTTTCCTTAAGCCCTTGATTGAATGTGAGTCAGCGTCGTTCTGCTTGTGTTGCATAGTAGTTGATCACATCTTCCCTGTCTAAGAGCAAGTGAATGAACCTTCTCAAGTACCTTACCTTCTGAAGGAAAGAGACCAATTGCTTAGCTGTTGTGGGTGATGACAAAGATACTAAAGCCTGAACCTTGCTTGGGTCAACTTCAATTCCTTTTCCTGAAATTACATGGCAGAGCAGAGTGACCTTGCTTTCACCAATGTGACACTTATCTACGTTAAGCTGGCCACCCAGGGTTTGCAACCTAGCCCATGCCATCATAGACCTTGCTCAAATGGAGGGAGCAAGAGCTGTAGATGCAGAAATCATCCATGAAAACTCGTATTGACTTACCAAAATATGCTGGAAGACAAAAGTTACATAGAATTGGAATGTGGCCGGAGCGTTGGTGAGTCCAAAAGGCATCACTTTGTAAGCAAAACATCCCCATGGTGTTATGAAGGTTGTCCTTTTTTGGTCTTCTTCTACAATGCTAATCTAAAAGTATCCTGAGTAGCCATCACATACTGTGTAGTGCTCATGACCTGTTACCTCGTTGAGAATCTTATCTTGGAATGGGAGGGGAAAATGATCCCTCTTTGTTGCTGCATTGAGAGGTTTGTAGTCTACACAAACCGTCCACTTACCGTTCTTCATTGGCGTGACCACCACTGGAGAGACCCACTCCGAGTCTTCGATGGGGTAAATGAAACCTGCTCGTAGCAAATTCCTTACCTCTTTGAGCAATGCTTCTTGTGCTGAACTACCCCAAGTCTTGTGAGCTTTTGCAGTACAGGCTTACTTACTTCCTTGAGTCTTATGCGGTGTTGCACCATTGTGATCCCTGTGATCTTGTCATAACCATCAATGAAAAGTGTGGTGAAGCTACCTAGCATAGAGATGTATTCTTCTCTCTCTTCACTAGCTAACTCACTGGAGAGCATCTGATGTAACTTACTTGTATCCACCAAGGGTTACATACTTGATGGTCCCTCTTGATTCTCCGGTGGTGTTTCAGGTTGTGTCAATCTCTTTGGATCTTTGAGGATGACTCCCATCACTTTGATGCTATTGTCGCTCTCCTCAGTTGTTGTCATCTCTTCTCTCGAGGTGGTCAAAAAGTCACTAGTGAATTCATCTTCCGATGCCTCCAAGATCGTGTTGTGTTGCTTCCTAGTCTTCATGTTGTAGAATATGGACTTTCCTTTAGCATCCTTCATCTGGATCATTCCGATACTCCAGTCTTGCTTAGCCTCCATAGCCATGATCCATGGCCTTCCAAGAATGATAGGGTAGCCCTCCCCTTTGTGCGGCATGAAAAAAATATCTACCTCCACTTCGGTGTTGAATGCCTTCACCTTGACTGCATTCACAAGACCTACGCACTTCACTTTGACATTATTTGCCATTTTAGCTCGGCAGGGTGCTAGCCTACTTACCTCTAGGCCTAGATGGTGCATCATTTTCTCAGTCATGACACATATTTGTGTGCCACCATCTATGTAGACGTCTGAGATACGTTGCCCCTTGATGTGGGCATCCATGACATGTAGTATGTCGTCAAGATTCCTCCCTGAGATAGCCCCAGCTATCCTTGGTCTTGACTTTCTTGTACTTACCATCTTCATCCATTGTCTCCTCATCCTTGGTGCAAGATGGAGTAACTGGGGCCAGGTTACCTTCGGACCCTGCATTAATACATCTTGAACTAGGTCATATGGTTTAGCATACTTACCCAGTGAAAACTCCACGATGTCGATCTTCCATCGAGAGGCTTAGACGCGTGCTTGCTAGACTCTCATTTTCCTTTCATCTTCTCCTCCCTTTGAGAGGCCTCTTTGTGCCTAGCACGCTTCACTCCCATGGCATCCACCTCTTCTACTTTCCCTTTCCCTTTTTCCTTCTCTTTGACACGCTCTTCTACCTTTGCCTTCCCTTTAGCTTCAAGGCTAATGACACTTACTGCTTGGTTTCCAAAAGGTGGTGGAGGTAACGGTGGAATGAGAGGTTGCAGTGGTGGTGGTGGTTGTATGGGTGGTCGAAGGATTTGGACCGGTGGAATCAGCTCTAGTTGCCTCGGTGGTGGTGGCCTCGCCCTTGGTGGAGAGATCTGATTCTGTCTTCCTCCTCTATTGAAGTTCTACCTTCTTGGATGAGGACTGTAGTACATACCATAGCCATCCTCTCCACATTTGTAACAATGGTAGTCCTGATTCTATTTTGCTGCCCTCTTCTTTGATCTGGATTTCTGGCAGGTGCATGCACTTGCTGCACCATATGTACTGAAAGATTCTCTAACTGAGTGGTGATTCATTTGAGCAGGTCTTGTTGATCTTCAGCCGGTTCCTATGGCTGATTTCTCTGGACGGCTGCTACAAGTGAGGCTAGGTGTGGTCGGGACCCTACCCGGTTCCCCTTTCTCGATAGTTCTGGCTTGTAGATGCAACTTCTTATCTTTAAGGTGGGCTACTTCAACTGCTACCTCATATGTAGCAGGAAACCTTCCCTCACCTTCTCTTTAGGAATTGGCCAGAAACCAGCCACAAACCTGTCTTTCTTTAGGAAATCGGGTGCCCCTTCACCATCCCTCAACGATGCAACCCATTGTCCCCATAGATCCACAAAATTTGATTTGTATGCTGTATACTCAACCATACTTCCTTGCTTCAACTCCATCAGCAATTGCCATAGCTTCTCGGATGTGGTGCCTTCTCCAAAACGCCTTAGGAATGCTGCTCTTAGTAGATCCCAGCTCTCCTTGGTGGCCTGCACCAAGGTGTTATACCATGATCTTGCTTTCCACTTTCATTAGAAGCAAAAAAATACGCAGACGTGAAGCATCGTCATCCCTTCCAGAGACAACACATGCTATTTCAAGATTATCAAGGAAATCTGAAGCATCTTTCCCCACATTACCTGTGAAGGTTGGGAAGGAAACGTTTGCCATTGCAAAAAAAAAAAGATTTCTTTCAAACTTTTTTTCCTTAAACACAAATGACTTAGCGACTTATAGCGGCTTTCTTACAAGGCTGGGTGGATAGATTAAAATAGGATGAAAATGGAAACATTGAAGGAGTGGTGGTAATCCAACACGGGGAGGATAATGGGGTTTGGGGAGCTAAGGATCTCTCCTAGCACTGCAGCACCAAACATATACACAATCTTCTGCTGATAGAAGATCTTCCTATCTACATATGTATTTACATGCATGTGTTGCAGAAACCTAAATAGAAAAGCGGTTGGTCCGTTATCCATGATACAGAAAGTGTAGAGTACTTACTTACATCCTTACCATGCCGGTGTTGACAAGTTGACACATCCACAGGAGGTCATCGCCCTTCATAGGCTCCACCTTTCCTTCATTGCTAAGCACGTACGGAGTGATGGCAACGTGTTTGACCACTCCTAGCCTTTTAGCTAGCAGCAGCTGCAAGTAGTTACCGTAGCCGGCTTGTTGCATGAACTCTACACCATTTAGTTGTAACTTGTCTCCGGCCCACTGGGTTTCACTCGTGGTAGACAGTTTCTTCAGGATGAGTTGTACGGGGAGAGGAGGAAGGCCCTCTACCCGCCCTCCAAAACAACAAAGATAGTAGCCAAACCACTCCTCTCTACGGTATGGGAACCTCCTTACCACGTTTGCTTTGGGGTTGTCGAAGTGAACTGGCAGCACTCGCATGCGCCGCGCGAATCGATAGGCAATCTCCATCGCTTTGATTTGGATAACCTTCTTTTTGGCGGCCTAGACACAATTTTGCTTTTCAAACTCGAAGTACTCATGTGGCCAGGTGTTTCTTCTTACTTGGGGGTCATGTGATTTCGGATTGGCCTAGTCCTCCTTTTCCTTTGGCATGAGCAGCCCCTTTGGGTCACTTGGGAGCAGAGGCTATACCTTTACTTGCATATTCCTTCAAGAAGAGAGGCCTTACGGACCTTTTTCCTTCCTTGATATGGATGACCTCTTCGTGGTGGACGTTGATGTAGAGGATTTTCGCTTCTTTTCTACCTCTGTTGACGGCACCAATTGATAGAGTGCGGTGGGCGACGGTAACGAGAGCAGCCTACAGCCCTCACTCGAGTGGCTCTTGATTTGCAGTTAGAGGAAGAGATGCAAGACGGAGGACTTACTTCTTGGATGTTGACGATGGTCTATTCCGACAGCAGCACTTCGATAAAGGCGGTCAGTGCTTCTTCAATTTATTCCTCCTATGTTCTCCAATTGGAGAATTCCCACATCCATTTGTCCATGGTCGACGACGTGCATCATTTTTAGCGTTGTAAACTGAAGGTTTTCGAGAAGCCCTCCTCAGTGGGGACACCAAATGACAAGCGCAAGTGCAAAACGGACCCCGATGGCCTCAATGCCAGGACCGTGCACACTAAACTTGTCACCGGGAGTGAAGAGGGGGCACCACCTAGCTCTGAGCAGCTAGGACGCTGGCAATAGTGATTAAAATAACACTAATACTACACACCGTAGAAAGAGAGAGAGAGAGAGGGACGTAGACGTAGATCATGAAAACCCCTCGGGATGTGAGGAAAATCCTGATTCAAAGTGGTATTAACAAAAAACTTAGTTTCGGTGAGATGGAGATCGTGGAGAGAGAGAGAGAGAGAGAGAGAGAGAGAGAGAGAGAGAGAGAGAGAGAGAGAGCCTATAGTGTGTTCTCTAGGGAAAATCCCATATACAGGGAGATTCTACTCTTGTGTGTGCCGACCCTTGGAGTCAGGGTGTGTGCATGGCTTCCTTCTCAAGTGTTGCCCCTCATAGTGACCTGTCAGTGTTCTTTTATAGGTGCAAGCTACATTAATTTAGGATAATCTGATTAAGTTAGGACCCTAATTAGGAGAGACAAAGCAAGGAGTTGGGGTCCCAGATCATTGACCCTTGCGCCTTTGTTTTAGAAGAACCTTAAAACGATATCTCCTAGGTGGGCCTTTGTGACCATCACATAGAGAGAGTGGCAATATACAATTGTTTTTTATACAAGGTTTTGGCTTGAAAAAAGAAAAATAGATTACCCTACGGATGTTTACTGCGAAGATGCATTGTGGAAAAAATGTCGATCAATGGCAGGCTTTGCTGGTGTGTCGGTGTAGAGTGTTCGTCACTTTCGGGGCCGATCGGAGCATGCCTTCGGCGTCGTTTCTTGATTCGTCGTTGTCGTCGCATGATTTTTTCCGTTCTTCTTCGTTGTTTGGGCGTTGATGTCAAGCTCCTTCTTTATCTTTTCTTCTTGCTCATGCGTGTCTGTGTATGGTAAAAGAGAGAGAGATTCTGCTGGCTATGTGGGAGTGTATGTGGGTGTAAGTGTGTATATGTGTGTCGGTATGTGTGTGTGTGTGGGAACGAGAGGGAGAGAGAAATTTTTTTTAACACAGAGAACGAGGGTGAGAGAGAGAGACTATGGTGTGAACGAGAGAGAGAGAGAGAGAGAGAGAGAGAGAGAGAGAGAGAGAGAGAGAGAGAGAGAGAGAGAGAGAGAGAGAGAGAGAGACGGATTTTTAACATGCCCCGCGACACAGGAACGAGAGAGAGAGAGAGAGAGAGAGAGAGAGAGAGAGAGAGAGAGAGAGAGAGAGAGAGAGAGAGAGAGAGAGAGAGAGAGAGAGAGAGAGAGAGAGAGAGAGAGAGAGAGCCTTGGCTACTTGCAAACAAACTCTCGAGAGGGAGAGGGAGGGAGGATGGTGATAATGGAGGAGAGAGGGGGGGAATCATGGAGGAGAGGGAGGGAGGGGTGCCATGCTTGGTGGCTCACTGTGGGCGTATGCACAGTCAAGAAAAAACTTTAAAAAAAAAAATTTGTTTCACGCTCCCCGGTTGGGGTTGGTTCCCATAGCTAGGCTCCGAAAGCGGGCCATCACCGATCTTGGCTATACCAAACCTGCAACCATCATAAAATAAACTTGCAAGGTTTATTTGATTTCATGGATTCAAAACTACAATAGTCACAAGAAACCACTAGTCATAGTCACAAGCAACCAGTCACACAGGCTGCCAATCACCTTTGTGCGAGGACTACTGATTGATTGTAAGAAAACAAAGTGAAGATTTCTATCGGCCTCAACAATCGGCGGCATGTGACACATGAGTTGATCAAATGTCGCAACCACATCACCATCATGGATAGTAAGAGCATGCCTAAAATGTTTCGGTTGGTAATGCAACATTAAGTCGACCTTATAATTTTTGCTTGATCTTTCACAAAACCTACAACAAACAATATTCAACCAAACATAAGTCTTAAATCCCAAATATAAATCATCACCAGAATAGAATCATACCTGACATAGGATCCAAGCTCGTCATTGCCCCTTGAGAACATCATTAGGAAAAAAATAGACTCTCCATGGGCCTTGTAAGAATCCCTAATTTAAAGGAAGCCTGCCAAGATTAAGGGGGACAAAGGCTTTGAATGGGGCTATTTTGGTAGGGTCTCCTCCACCTTTGACCCCTAAAAAGGTAGGGGGAAGGGGGGGGGGGGGGGGGGGGGTAACCATTTAAAAAGTAGGGAAGGGGGGGGGGGGGGGTAAACCATTTGAAAAGTAGGGGGGTAGGGGGTCTTCTCTCTCTACCTTTTTGGCCAACTTGTAAGTGGCCTCTTAACTCTCCCATGCCACCTAAGCAAATCCGTGGGTCAAAGAGGTAAAAAAAATGACTTTTTTCAAAAACTTTCAAAAAAACTCTATTCCCACCTAAAAAGTACCCCCAACATATACACATAATAAAAAAAAAGATTTTTAAGTTAAATTACTCAAAATTCAACATTTTTTGACTCCCTCCAAACTTTTAGAAAATTCCCCCCAAAATTGAAAACTCTCTCTCCTAATCTAAGCTCCTCTCCTACACCCATCCCCATTGCACCTGCACCTGCTGCTGCACCTACACACCCATCTCTCCATCCTTCAAGCTCCATCTCTCCATCCTACAAGCTCTATCTCTCCATCTTTCAAGCTCTATCTCTCCATCCTACAATGCCTCTTGACGACGTGACCAATGTCCCAGCAAGCTCTTCGCGCGGTAGGTCTCCAGGGCTTTTCCTACGCCTACCTCAAGAGTATGTTCCGACAATGAAAACATGCTTGGGTACATTACCTTTAGCCAACGAACGCCGCGCTCAAGGGGAGAAGACTGGACAGATGGATGCTTGTATCCAAAGGATCCTTCTCTCAATGTTCATCCGTCTTTTACAAACATTCCATCACTATTGCAATACGTTGGAAATGGAGAGCAAGGTTTGTTGGGCTACTGCAAGAGACTCAACAAACACGAGATTACGCGGTCCGAGATCTACTTGCGTCATTGGCAGTTGCTCAATGGGAGTTTCCACAATCTTCAAGCTCAGATGCAAACAGCTACTAGTGCGCAGAAGGTTTCCATGAATGGAACCAAAGCACGTCGATTTTTCAAGAAGATGTCAAAGTCTCCAATGCAGGTATCCAAGGCAAGTGTCGATCTAGCAAGTGAGAAGCGGTGGGAGTTGTGGAAAGATTTGTGTTCATGCACGACGGACAAAGATCCCAATGTGGAGGTTGCTAACCAACGCAAGCTAGTATGGTCATCCTTTCAAAAGGTTGTGCAATTGATGAATCTTTCAAGCACCACCGTTGAGCAGTGAGAGGAGTTCAAGAAGGTGCTTTATGAATTCACAAAGGACACTAAGGACGGATGGTCTGAAAGCAAGATTACACACTACATGGTTTTTTTTAACGGACTTAATACATATGCAATGTTTGAAAATGTAACTTTTCTATTCGCTTATCTCCTTTTTGGTTGTTTTAGCACATTCTCTATGTGCATGGTGCATACTTCATGGACCGCTATGGTTCGCTTGATATATGGAGTACACAAGGCATGGAGAAGTCCCACTATCGAGCAAAAGGAGTCTACTTTAAGAATACTCGGCATGGTGGTGGTAGTTCACACTCCAACTACCTCCAAGAGATGTTTAATTGGTTTTTTAGGCACACCTTTGGGAGAACTCGTACTATTGAGAAAGCAAGAGAATCGACGTTAGCAAAGCAGTTACGCAACGCTTCCCGTACTGTAGCATCCGAGAAGTGGAAACGCTCGTGAGCGTCCCTCGGCCACGAAGCTTGGCGTGCAACTAAATATCGAAAAGGCAGCGTTTGGGCGTCGCGTCAGCCGTCCGCATGATCCAGGTTTAGTTGTTCAATTCAATTGCTTTATTTGAGTTTCACTCAATTGGCGGCATAGTGTGAAAGGGCCCAAATCTCAAAAAAACCTATTTAAAGGTTGAAGAGGCTCATTTTGTCATCTTCCCTACTAGGTGCAACCATGGCACAAACAAAACAAACGGCTAGGATTGCATATCCAGAGGGGCCGGATGGCCAACGACTCAAAGGTACAACAACAGAAGCTGGAACTTCACAAGCTCAAGGTGAAGTCCACATAGAAGAAGCTGGAGCTTCAAATCAGCATGGCCAGTCCTCTACAGCAGCAAAAGAGAGACGAAAGCATTTTCTTGTTGTCTATTCATCGGACTCCAACGATTCTGATGGCAACAGGGAGGATGAGAGTGACCAGGGCAAAGAAACAAACAGCCAAAAGCAGCCGTCAGAAGGCTCCGAAGAGACACAAACGGATGAAGATGCCCCATGGGTTGGCGTCCAAATACAAACTTATCAGGATCACATGTCTATTGGGGGTAAGACACTTCCTAAAGGGAGTGGACCTACACTATCACATCCAGTCGATAGTGAAGAGAACGAATCAGATGGAGAGTGGGTGGAATCCGATTATGAGGTGTTGGAAGTGCCTGTGCAGAAAAAAAAGAGAAAGAGCATTGTCTACAAGAAGAGGAAGCAAGCTGCCCCGACTCGTGCCAAAAATGCACCTCCACGTCGACCTCAGAAGGTATGAAAGCGCAGCCGTGATTTTGCGGAGATTCGACACTATCAAAAGAGCACCGAGCTCTTGATTCGGAGGGCCCCTTTTGCAAGGCTATGCAGGGAGTTTTTGCAATTGTACAACACTCAGTTTTGGATGGGCGCCGTGGCCATAGAGGCACTCCAAGAGGCAGCAGAGCAATATTTAACTGGCATATTCGAGGATTCTAACCTCTGTGCCATCCATGCAAAGCGTGTAACCATTATGCCCAAGGATATGCAGCTTGCTCGCCGTTTGCGCCATGAGGAGTAGCTTGTAATTAGGCATCAACCTTTTTGTATTTACGGAACTCCAAGATTGGGAAGAATTTGAATACAAGCGTCTTTTGATTCTATATCCCACTCTGTGCATTGTATTGGGAAGAATTTGAATATAAGCGTCTTTTATTGTATACCCCAGTGTGCATTGTATTGTTTTAATTGTGTACCATGCAATGTAGCACTGGTTCAAGTTTTGTCTACCTTCTACTGTATGTAACGGTAGCCATTAGCTTGTTATTGTGAAAAATTGCCTACGTTTAGCACCTTGGCTAAGTGGGGCATGCACTTCCTGATGTATCCATGCTATGTGACTCACTATTGCATGGCAAAAACATCTACAAAGTGTTCAAAATGGCTTGGAATGCCCCCAAGTTGGCTGCCACAAGGGCGCGCATTTGGGGCTTCCAGAGGCCTATGGATGGACATAATGCGTGCCCTTATGGCAGCCTCTCCTAGTGCTTTGCTGACACTCTCCAGTGGTTTCCAGACAATTTTGACAAGCAATAAGTATGTTTTGTTTGCTTCAATGCTTCAATTAGCATAGATGCTGCTGGAATTCATCCCCCCTTAGTCCATGTCAGTCCTAAACTCCAGAAAGGGCTTAGATATTGCCACAAAGTTTACTCTTGTGGTTTGTTAATACAACTTTAGGTATCTAGGGCAAGATGGGCTTAAGGTTACCTGGGTATCCATGTCTTCCTGTTTTGCAGCTGGGTATTATTGTCTTCTCACTCTGTTTTGTAACTGGATATGCTCCTATTCTCCAAGAAGGGTTTAGATATTGCCATAGTTTTGTGGTTTGTTAATACATCTTTAGGTATCTGGGGCAAGATGGGCTTAAGGTTACCTGGGTATCCATGCGTTTCTCTTTTGCAACTGGGTATTAATGCCTTGTCACTCTGTTTTGTACTTGGGTATGCTCTTAGATGTGTCCAATTTCATCTGCCACAAGGGCGCGCATTTGCACACTTCATCTGCTGATGGAAAGCCCTAATGCGTGCCCTTGTGGCAACATTGTTTAGGGACTTCCAATCGCTTTACTAGGCACATACATAACTTTGGAAGCCTAGATATAACAAAGTATACATTTTTTAAATTTTAATGCCTGCCAAACCCTTTAGTAGTCATAGCAAAAATTATGGTGCTTCTCATACACAATGGAAGCCCAACATATAAGAAATTCAAAACCTTGCAAGAAAGAGAGCCATAGACAACAAAAATTAGTTTCATTAAAGAAATCAATGCTTTACATGATATCCAGCTTTTGCTTTAGGATCTTTCTAATTACAATTTTTTGGCGCTTGGCCTTTTGGGGTGGCTCCCTGTTAAGTAAAGTGGTTGTGATTTCTTGGGTGTCATTAACCCCTACAGCTTGGTTCATGCTGACATGGGCAATAAGGCACCCACGAAAGTTTACACCGAAAGTGGATATTGCAAAATCTTTCTTTACAAGCACTACAAGGTTGGCCGTTTGGGCAAGTGTTGTTAAACACAACGCCTTGGAGAGTGAACGGAGAACAAAAATGTTGTAGCGACCATTGGGAGAGTAGTCGTCATGGACAAACACCACGACACCGGTGGGAAGTGTGCCGAGGTAGTGAGCAAGTGCCGCTTGAGGTCCGAACGGCGTCCTCCTCCCCCCTGACCGTTGCGCCCAGGCGTCAACCTCCAGAACATCCTGCAGAACATAGGTTTTCTGAGATATGGCACAGAATTATGATATAACATTAACAAAATCATTTGTAACAATCAAATGTAAGTGAGCATCTATACCTCTTGTCTACGATCCTCCTCATCGGCATCCGGGTGCAAGTAAAGATCCACGCTTGACTTCCCCTTTGGATCAAGCAAAACAGGTGTTGCAGCAGGTGGTGGTGAATCCACTCTTGCGCGTTTAGCAAAACACATGGCTTGCACGGACACAAACTCCTCCTTAGAGACCTTGGTCTGCTCAGCCGCTGCCACCTCGGCTTGTGCGATCGCCACTGTGTCCGCCAAAGTATTTCCCATGGGCAGTAGGAGATCATCGTCATGGGAGGTGGTGGTATCAAGATCAAACTTTCCATGGGCATCGAGGATGGCGAAACACTCATCCATGCGAAGCTCAAAGGATTTCTCCAGATCGTGCATAAACACAAACTCCTCCCCACCCACCACAATGGAGGAGAAGCGGGTAATCTCTACCTCAGGGATGGCATCCCGAGTGGTGGTTCCTTCTGGCGGTCCCGAGGATGAACCGACTGATGGAGAGGCCTCCAAGAGGCCTTGAATCCCTACAGGGTAGGTCAAGGCAAGCGTCCTCTCCTCTGCGGATGAGTCAATGGCCGCGGGCTTGGGGTCCTTCACATCAGCCAATACCCCACCGATCTGCAAGTGAGGTAGCACTACGTCAGGGCCTGTTGGGCACTCGTGAAGGAGGAAGATCATTATGGCCTAAGCAGAGAAAAAAGTGTTTCCGATCCTTCCCTTACGCATTGCTCGCACATCATCAGCTTCAAGCCGCACATATTGTCCGGCGGGTTTAGGGTGGCAAAGCGTGCAAGCCGCTGATGAAATGGCTTGTCCCCTTGGTAGATGTGGTGGAGAAGGCCTTCAGGGACCCATTGCCCTGGTCGGTTTGGTAACTCAACAATGAATCTCCCCATGCACGTGGAAATGTATGAAGTAATGTGCTCAAGAGATTGAGAGTGGAGGGTCAAGGTGGTTTCCAAATAGGGCTGGGTTGTGAAAAATGCTTGAAGCTCAGGGTGATTTGCATGCCCAACCTCAGTAAGGAATGCATCTAAAGCACTAGTAGCAGCCATGTCTTCTCTTTGCGTGATTGGGTATGCTAGGTCTCTCTGCAATGCTGGGATGAAAATGGTGAAATGAGGAGGTGGTCCTCCTTATATAGACATATTCTATCTCGAAAAAAAATAAAAAATATGGATTTAAAAAATAAATTTACACCACCTTAAAACTCAAGTACAACACCTTAAAAATTTTCAAAATCTTTAATAAAATATGCAATATATAAACGATTAAAGTTACAAGCCAATTCACTTAGACAAGATGATTTCGTCTGTAGCCCAATCTTTGTAAACAAGCATAGTGGCCTCCATCCGCCTTCCAATCTATACAACCAAAAATGGGCAATCAAAATACAAAAACCCACAGAAAATAAGAAAAGATAGCTAAGGAAGCACAAAGCAGACCTTGCGTTGTTCTAGTTTGAAACTTGCATTACCGACATCCTTGAATCCCATTATGACAAAGTGTTCCCGAAGATTGACAAGACTCCAATGCGGATTTACTGCAACCACCTCCACCTCGTTATTGGGCATGCGGACACGAATTTCAAAGGATTGAATCTCTTCGGCTGTCAGCTGCAAGGGTATCCATTTGCCACGTTTGTGCATCCACCTCTCATAGCTAAACCGTGCATACAAGGTGCACCTTGCTTTCAAATACCGAAGGCAAAGCTGTGTGGGGGACGCATTGCACTTATAACGGTCACCATCGTGCAAACCGTCAACATAGCCCCAATTGACACCTAAAATGGTGTCCATTGCATCTATGTCAACTTCTTTGCAAACAAACATTGTTGGTGTTTCTACAATCGGTAGAGGGCGGAATGCATGCACAAACAAATGAATGGGACAATGCCAACTGAGACCCACCGATCTGGTTGCCTTACCAAACTTTAGGGACCCTTGGAAATCTTGCAGCACCTTGCGCTTGAAAGAAAGCAAAGCCCAATGGTCTGGAGTTGGCCATTCTGCACTCTGCAATGAGGGTGTCTCCACGGCTTCTAACCTACCATAGCTTTGGCTTGACTTCGGCACCACGTACTTGTGGGAGTACATGAATATTCGCTGCTCGTTAAGTTTTTTCGATGAAACATTAGGAAACATAAGCTCCCCAATGTGAGCATGCACAACCATGAACGTGCCTGAGAGGCACTACAAGAGGTTGTGTGCTCTTGTGACGCTGTTAGCGACGAAAATACATTGGGTTTTTATAACCCCCGGCGTCGCTAAAACCGTCGCTACGAGCGCCGCTACGAGAGCGTCGCTATAAGAGTCGCTATATGCGTCGCTAGATGCGTCGCTATAAGCGTCGCTATATAGAGACGCTCATAGCGACGCTCATAGCGACGGTTATAGCGATGTTTACACTGAAGACTATAGCGACGCTCATAGCGACGCTACAGAGCCATAAATAGCGACGCCCGAGAGAATTTTTTTTGGGTGATGCCCTGCCACCCATCAACCATATTGTACTTGATTCACTTTTTAAAAAAAGTGCAAGGGTAGATAATAGACCCAAAATAGTCACCCACAAGACGCATTGTTTGCAAAATTGACAATTGTACACATCATAGGCAAAATGAATTGATTGGCAAATGTAATAATGACAATTGTACAACATCATAGGCATAAAGAATTGATTGGCAAAAGGAACTGCGGTGACAAATGTAATAATATACATGGTTCAAAAAGACGTATAAAATCCGTCTCATGATACATAAGCTATGAGAAACCCTAAACTAATGCTATCTAGCTACGGCTAAACTGACGTCGTCTAGTCAGACGTCTCATCGCGTCCAAGCGGCGTATCTGTCGGATTCTGCAAAAAAAGACAATAAGACAGCTTTTAGTAAGTATAAACATATAACGACATTTATAAAACAATACAAAAAATAAAAAAGAGTAAACCCTAATACTAACCATGCCGCCGCGAGAATTGAGAATGTCCATCAGGGCGTTTAAGCCCTTCCTGCCTGCGTACTCGCGCTCGTACGGTGTGGGATCACGTCCTGTCATCGACCACTGTCAAAACATACAAAGATTTCATTATGTTAGAATTAAAAAACTCATAAACCCTAAACTATCGAACATAAAGAGCAATGTGAAAACACTTACAAAATCGGCCTCAAATGATGCCCATCCACCGCTCCCCAAGTGGTGCGAGCTCCCTGCCTCTACTCGCGCTCTGGCTGCATCCTTTTGTTGCTTCCACTTGTCGGGATTCTCGCGCGCTGCTTTCTTCGCATTCTTCCAATCTTCTTTGGCCAGCCAATCTGGCCTGTTCCACCCATTCTTGATTGCTTTTTGCACTTCGGAACGCTTGTGTTTGCAGTATTCCCGCATTCGAATCTTCATCAGGTCTTCATTGAAGTGCTGATCCCGTGTTGGAACGGGAAACTCATCATGAAGTATGCTGATGACTCTGTTTTTTAAATCACTTGGTACTTCACTCCATTTGTTTAGTATGTAGTGTCTAAACAGCTGAGAGCAAAGACCACGCATGCGCGAGATCACCTTCTTGCCGTCATCATCCATGATGATGCCGTCGCTGAAGTCGATGGAGTAAGACAAGCCCTCTGGCCGGTGACGCGTGAACCTGGGTGTCCCGGCAGGGGTCTCTAGCGGCGTGTCGATGGGGGTACGGACGTCAGGTGTCTCCACCGGCGTCTGGGCCCCGAAGCGAGGAGTGTCGAGTGGGGTGGCTCCTGGCGGAGTAGGTAGAGGTGTGTAGCTTCTAGGAACAGTCAGCCGTGCAAAACCTGGCGTAGATGGCGATGCTGTGGCTGGTGTGGGGGCGGGCAAAGAAGGGGAGGGTAAAGAGCCTCGTCGAACACGAGGCGGTGTGGAGGCATCGGTAGCGGAATCCCCACAACAACCGCCACCGCCACCACTAGAGCGCCGGTGTCTAGACGAGTGTGAAGCTCGTCTCGTCGACGCCAAAGCTTCGGAGCGCGCCGAATGCTCCGAAAGAGAGGGAGATACGGATGGAGTAGGAACGCGCGATGATGCGCCAGAGCGATGACGCTCCACGGAGAAAAATTGTTCCACGATGAAGCTTTTACAACACGGAGCAAAATTGTTCAAATACAATATTTGTGGCTTTAAGAGATCTCTCTCTCATCCTCGCATAACTCAGCATAACTTCCTTTATCTATATAGAGCTCTCCGTTTAAACACATATCCTCTGTTTCATTTTGTAGCTCCTCTGCATGCACCCCATATAGTAGTAGCATCTTGATGCTCGTCTGGCACCACCGCAGCGGCTTCTGATTGAGCATCTTCTCTGATCTCCTCCATTGATGCCGTTGTGATTGGCACATGGTAGCCTTCATACGTCCTTGCACTACGAGGGGCTACCTCTATGACGTACCACCAGTTTGATGTAGACTTTGTAGGATGAAATATTACCTGCCAGAGCCACATAACTTACATGAGAGCTTTCAAGCACATAACTTGTAAAAGGGGGATGTTAACTATTTACATACTTACTTGTTCACAATGCTCGGGTAGTACGAAAGTGTCTCTTAGGTCAGTCCATTTCTTAGTAGAATCCACCTCAAGAAAACGAGACTCTCCTCTACGCACAGTAGCGTTGCGACCCTCCATGATTATCTTGAACCATTGCATGTTGAACAAGTCGACAAAAAATCCTTTGTAATCGATCCTCAAAATCTCTTGCAGCGTGCCGAAGTAAGTGAGTTCCGCCACCACAGGATCTGCATAAGAGGAACGTCGTCGACTAGACTGTTCAAATTTTGCCATGATTCCACAATGTTGAGTAAAACGCTTTTTGTCGATTCGTTCCACCCTAAAATGTCGACCTTTACACCATGCTGCTGTGTATGACTTATACTACAACGAACAAAGATTATGAGTGGCCGTTCAAACGTTTATAAATAAAGTCACTTGCTAATCGTACATTGCAAACTTACCTTGGTCGCGCAACCCCGAGAGTACTCCCACTCTTCCTCAGTCACTTCGTCACCGCATTGTTGTGCGCTTTTCAATTGGTTGTGCAACCATCTTAAGCTCATGAAGGTTGGTAGGCTCTCCAGAACCGCTGGATAGTGCATCGGTGGTCGTCTTCCCCGTCTCCACTCGATTCGTGCCCTTTGTCGCTCTTGCTTTGCATCCTCATATTGTGAAATCCACTTTTGCATCACTGGATTGTGAAGCATGCAAAATCGGTTGATTTTAGCCTCTAGATCTTCCGTCATCTTCTTCTCAACACCAAGATTGCACATGACAATCCCAGATATGCGCTCATCATCTATGGTTCGCCATAGCGTGTCCCAGGCTTTATCAAATCCGTCTAGCCACTATCCAATGTACACTAGGGACTCTGATACCAACCAACCTTCTGCCATGCTACCCTCCGGACGTGCCTTTTGACGCACATATCCCTTAAGCGTTTTCATGAAACGTTCTAAGAAGAACATCCATCTGGAATGAACTGTGCCAGCTATTTCCACCTCATCAACTATGTGAACAAGAAGATGCACCTGAATGGTTAGCATTGTAGTAGGAAAATATTTCTCAAACATGCACACAAGCTCCGCAGCATTTAGTTTGGCGAATGGTATGGAGTCTACGTTGATCTCCTTTTGTGAGATCCATTGCACCAGCTTTGCAAGTTTGTAGATTGTGTTACGGATGTCGAGAGACAAACATCCCTCAATGGCAACCGGTAAAATAAACTGTAAAGTATGTGCAGCAATGATATTAAAGTCCACATTTTATGCAATGATATTCAAAGTCCACTATGAACGTACCTGACACATTTTATGCCAATCGTGTGACTTCAAACCGGTAAGCTTTCCTTCTTTAGTAAAACACGTTCGGAGCGAGTGCATTACGCCAGTGGGGGTCCGCAAAGATCGAATGGTCTCTTTTACTTTGCGTTCTTGGGCTCCTGTGAAAATCCATGGTGCTTTAGGGAGTTTTATTGATCCATCAGACGCTGTTTGCGGCCAATATTGCTCCAACGGATCCAATTTTTTAAGGTCAACTTCGGGCCTGGCAGTTATAACATGATAATAGATCAACTATGGGAAAAAACAAGATTTACAGTGTCTGAGTGAGGAGTGTCAATAGATCACCTGAGCATTCTGTTAGCCCGGGATAGTCATGCATGGTCCACATTAGAATGCCTCTGATCAAAGCATTCTGTCGTCCTGTGTGTCGGCTCATATCCACCACCTCTATGCCAATCCACAATTGTTGTAGCTCTTCCAATAGTGGACGAAGATACACATCCATATTTCCCACTTTATATCGCCCTGGCACAATAAAGCTTAGCCATAGGTGCCCCTTCTTCGTAGTCAACCACGGGGGAGTGTTGTAGTTGACGATGACCACGGGCCATACACTGTAAGATGTTGATCTTTGACCAAATGGATTTACGCATCCATAGCCAGGCCTAAGCGTAAATTTCGAGCTTCCCTTGCAAAATCCGACCATGTTCCATCTATATGTTTCCAGGCTATGCAATCTGCAGGAATTCGTAGCACACCATCCGAAGATTTATTCTCCTCATGCCATGATGCTAGGGCGGCCATGGACTTACATTCGAAGAAATGCTTGATGCGAGGAAGCAGAGGGAAATGTCGCAAAACCTTTTGTGGAATTTTTGTCCCGTGGAGATCTACTCGATATCTTTCGGAATCACATTTCGGACACTTCTCCATGTCTATGTATTCCCCTCTGAAAAGAATGCAGTCATTAGGACAAGCGTGGATAGAATTGTAATCCATCCCCAAGTTTTCGCAAAATCTTTCTTGCTTCATCTCGGAATCTGGCATCACATTGTCAGCTGGTAGTATGTGCTCTTTCAGCAATCTACACAACATAAAAATATGATACAGTCGTGTAAAAATCTATCAGATCATTATACATTTAGAGTTTTATTAAAGTAAACTAATTGTAATAGATCACCTGAAAAGCGCTGTGACGCTACTGTCACTCCATCCAAACTTTGCCTGCATGTTGAGAAGAACCAGGAGTGCTTTCAATCTAGACATACGTGCTCCATTATACAATGGCGTATCGGCTTCACTTTTCATATCATCATAGATAAGCCTTTCTGAATCCATGATCGTCTCGATCATTTCATCAATCTCGGGCTCAAACATTGCCTCGTTGGGAATGTGCTCTGCATGATCATCCCCGAGCTGTCAGAGGCTACATCTTGTGGCCTCACATATGCTGCTTGACCAAAGCGCCTGCGAACACGTCTATTGGGTTGCAAGATTGCTGCTTGTTGGCCAGCGTCAGAGTCCGACGAGTTATAATTGGCAACAACTCGATCTATAATAGATGGATCGAACTCGCCAAATTCGCGAACGTGCTGCAAAGAAACACGTCTTGTCCGTCGCACAGCATGCTTGCATTGATTACAAGGACATAAGACCCTCGTTGAGAGATAGGTGTTTCGGTTGGACGGTCCCACATCCTCGTCACTACTCATAATGAGGATAAAAAATCTTATAACCTGGACAACAAATTTAATATTCTATTGGCATTCTTCGTCTTATCTCTCTCTCTCTCTCTCTCTCTCTCTCTCTCTCTCTCTCTCTCTCTCTCTCTCTCTCTCTCTCTCTCTCTCTCTCTCTCACTCTCTACCTCACATTCTCTAGTCATGTCCAATCCCCGCACACCTCGGTCTAGAGGTGCACGGAGATCAGAACCACCGGGTTATAATCTCGTCTTTATTGGTCAATACCTATATTTGTGGGTACAAGAAATCTACACACCGACGTCTACATGATACTGCATGTAGTGGACAAAACCCCTTTGCCTCTTCTCTAGCTGTAGCACTTCACAGCATCTTAACATCTTTTCACAATAGATCTTTTCACTGTTCGTCTAACTCTAAACCCTAAACCGTAAGTAATTCTTGCGTGGACTCGATCTAACGTAAATAAGCGTAAATCTAAATAAACGTAAATGTAACTAAAAATAAACCTAAATCTAATTTAACGTAAGTCTACATCTAACCTAATCTTTAACGTGTTTTGGGATAGTTTCCTATGACGTTAAAACTCTCTTCTTCTTGTGTGTGTGTGTGTGTGTGTGTGTGTGTGGGTAAACCTAAATAAACCTAAGTCTAATCTAATATAACATAAATCTAAATCTAACGTAAATTATGTTATATTAAAAACAAAGAACTAAACTAAGAGGGATTATAAGAACCTTAAAACTGATTTAACACATAATTTTTCACATAACTCGGCAAGAGTTGGCATTCTCATCACTAAAGATGTGAGAGTTAACTTCAGGCGGTAACACTGCCTCATCTCCATCCACATCTGACGACAGCAATTGGCCCTTTAGACCGTTCTTGCTCTTGTTACTAACTTTGAAGTTGCTGTTGAATGACTAGAGGTTGTCTAGATGGTCATTGTGTCGGGGATGTAGTGACTCTTGCCGCCCTGAAGATCCACCTTCTTCCCTATCTTCTGAAGACATTTCACCAGTACTTTTGGATCGACGGAGCCCACCATGAGTGAAGGCAGCAATACCCTACATTCCATTGAGGGCTTTCTTCACCCGCTTCATGCAGGCATCGTAGTCTATGGAGACCTAAATCTAATCTAATATAACGTAAATCTAAATCTAGCATAAATAAACGTAAATCTAATTAAAAATAAACCTAAATCTAATCTAATTTAACTTAAATAAACCTAAATCTAATTTAAAGTAAGTCTACATCTAACCTAATCTTTAACGTCTTTTAGGATAGTTTCCTACGACGTTATAACTCTCTTCTTCTTGTGTGTGTGCGCGTGTGTGGATGTGTGTGCCAATAAAAAGAGATAAATGGTATAACCTTTATATCACCCATGCCAAGTATGATAGATTGGTTATGCCATTTCCCTCTTGAATAATAGGTCTTGAGTTCAACTCCTCATCGGCTAGATCTTTAGGTCTTTTAATTTTAATTAGTTTCCTACGACGTTAAATTAGTTTCTCTCTCTTTCTCTCTCAATGTGTGTGCGTTTTTTTGGATCGTATGCATGTTTTCTCTCTCTTTTCCTCTCTCAATGTGTGTTTTTTGTTTATGCACGTTCTCTCTCTCTTTTTCTCTCTCAATGCGTGCATTTTTTGTTTATGCATGCTCTCTCTCTCTTTTCCTCTCTCAATGTGTGTGTGCATTCTTTGTTTATGTATGTGTGTGTGCGTTTTTGTTTATGTTTGTACTCTCTCTCTCTCTCTCTCTCTCTCTCTCTCTCTCAAAAACACTATGTGTTTGTGTGTATGTGTGTGTGTGAGAGAGAGAGAGAGGGAGAGAGAAAGAGGGGAAGGGAACATGAGAGTGAGGAGAGGGAAGGAGCATACCTGGATCTCCTTCCTCTCCTCGTGTGTGTGTGTGTGTGTTTGTGTGTGTGTGTGTGTGTGTGGAGAAGAAAAGAGAGAGAGAGAGAGAGAGAGAGAGAGAGAGAGAGAGGGAGAGCGTTACCTGCTCCTTGCTTGAGGGCGCCGAAAAACTCAGATTTGAGATCTGAGTTTTTGGGCGCGCTCTGTTATTTTTTTAGCCCAGTCGGCATCGTTATGAGCGTCGCAAATTTCCAAAGAAATTTACGACGCTCATAGCGACGCCGGGATTTTTTTCTTTGAGCGTCGCTAATATGAATAGCCTCTTGTAGTGTTTACCACACACCACCCCCCCCCCCCCCCCCCCCCCCCCCCCCCCCAAGCCTACCTCCCACCTCTCTCTAAGAACCAAGCATTGAAGAGGGAGACAATTAGGGTGCACCCCTACCATTCCTCCCCCTTTAGGTGATATCCCAAGAGCCTTCTCATTGGTTCTCCCTTAAGCCTTCACTAATCAAAAAGGCCCAAGGAGAGTCCATATTTTTCCTAATGTTGTTCTCTCTAGCCTATAAAGCTACAAACCACCCCTCACTGAGAAATGTAACATGCAAAACAACGCAAAGTGCATATGGCATCCACGAGCGTGCTGAATGTTAAAGTTGATGTCACCGAAAATTGCCTCTTCCATGCTGACCCCAATCACAGAAGCTTTTTTTCTATCTTTGCAAACGCCACCAACAACTGCTCTCCGTATTGCAGCCAAAAAAGCATTTTGTGTGCTCTTAAAGATAGGGTTTTAGACAATGTCGAAAGGAACCTCGCAAATACCTGTGCTTGCAATCCTTAGATTTTGCTCTTTCTTAATCATCCTATCAAAACAACGTAACATACCCATTAAAGTATCGAACAGAAACAAGCCACCCCCTAGCTTGGACACTACCAAAAAAGACTTTGATAGCATGACATGAAGCTCTCAGAGATCCATCTCCTCCATAGGTATTTCACAATCCAAACCATTTAGCTTCCTCCATGAGTAAAATTTCCTGTGCGCCCACTGGTCCTTTTGTTTGGTGGCACTCTCTGCCACATTCTCAAGTTCCATCTCAGAATCTGTTACAAATGGATGTGTGGAAGACCTTGCAAAATACCAAAGACAATATACTGCAAATATAAAACAGACTAATTATCTAATATGCATACATGGCAAATACCATGAGCATAGAATATAAGTGGCACGCCAACAAAGAGAGATAGAGCGCATGAGAGAGCAAAAGAGCACATGCAGATGCACCTCCTAGAGTGGAGTGCCACACCGGCATGACAAGAGAGAAGAGAGGAGAGGTGAGAAGAAACACACGAGCACTGGGTGCAATCTCCCCCGTGCAAGAGTGAGCATTTCCTTCTTGCACGTATTTTACTTATAGTTTCTTTTGTACATATCCCTTATCCATGACATACTCCAGAGTTGGAAAAGCAATTGTCCTCAGTTGCGAGGTACATAAGTGGTGGAGTCGAGTGCGAGGTACAAGATGCTGGGTACTTGCCGGCATAACACAACGAGTAACTAAAAACCAAAAGAGTAGCAATGATTAATAGGAAGCAACGTAAAGCAAAAAATTGTGTAACATATGTATGGTGTGATGGGAGTGCATAAAATGTGCATAGGTGCGGATTGCAACATTGATAAAAAATGTTGTTCCAAATAGACCACCATCGGTCACCCTTCCACCTTGCCTACCAATTCATCATATTCGTTCATATCAATCATGACCAAATGTGGTGGGCCAGTTCCACATATAATGTAACCACGGAGAGTCCTGCCTGACCATGCGTAGGCACTCTAGTACACATGTATCGACATCCATAATTTTTTCATAACATTATTGCAAAGCGGAGAGTCTTGCCTCACGAGGCGTAGGCACTCTAAGACACGTGTCAACAACAAGAAGTTTCCATAACAAGGCGTGGAGCGGAGAGTCTTGCCCTCGTCAGGCGTAGGAGCTCTAACATGTGTAGAAATGTTTCCATTCCAATTTAGTTAAACCCATAAGATCCTTTCCATAACAATGCATAATGTCTGAACTAATTTGCTGGGTAATGTGACCAAGGGTTTGTGTGAGATGAAAGCGTGCTTGGTGAAGTGTATTGTATATGTGAGAGTAAGTGTTAAATCACTGATGATTGTCGCAACAAAATGATAAGCAAACGTGATGATGACATTTACAAGAACATGTGCTAAAGAAAAGGGAAAGAGGAAGCAAGTATTATAGAGAATGCCACAATAACATTTTATAACATCAACCTGTGAAGGGCGTGAAAAAATTATATAATAAAGATCAGCATCAATTGACAAAGATAAAGTATGTTTGAAAGGAAAAAATATTATAAACGATTATTCACTGGCAGAGTATCTTACCCAAAGGATATTGTCCATAAATTTGGAAATGCATCAAATTTTAAGTCCTACAAATAATTTTATAATTGTTTCTAACCTCAATTAATGAAATAAATTACAAGAAGACAATGTAGTAGCATCAGCATACAAGTTGCAAAAAAGGGGGTTACAACCCAAGTTTACATTAAGAGTATTTGTAGATATGAGCAGATAAAATGTGGTACTAACCTATGCTAATTAATAGCACTTACCAACTTAAAATATAATTCAATCAATTACTCAGTAATTAAAAGAATCAATCACAATATGTTAGCATTCACCGTGCACTATCAACGTTTAGTTCAAACAACTAAGATAATAGAGAGTAAGGAGAGTTTAAGACAAAGACAATAATGCTAACTAAACGGACGTAATTGCCGATTCATGTCTACTATGTTGTAGCATCATGTTGATCGTCATCTATACTTCCAAGGTGGACCTCTTCAAATGGCCATGAGAGTGATCAGAACTTCGCATCATCTTATTAGGTGGGGTCTTTGAAGTGTTGGGCGATAAGGAGTGGCGTGTGAGTTGGACTAGAGGATTGTAATATACACGTTAATGAGGAACACCTATGCAGTTACTATTGTGTGGTGCTGGATGCAAGACACTAGACTCAAGAGACTAGATCACAAAAGTAGATGATTCATACGACGACTAGAACCAATCACACATCTATAGAATCATAAGAGCCACCAATGGCTCGCAAAATCTCCAAGTCCAGCTACGTCTATCTCCAAAGTGTAGTGGTGATGACAAGGGTACTCTACTGTGCTCTGAGGCATTCGTGATAAGGAGTGGCTTTGGGTCTCCAGTAGATGGCCATACCGAAAAAATCCTAGGAAATGACGAGGACTGGTACGGTAACAAGCTCGCAATAGCTGCACTCTTGAGAGCTACCAATTGTTGTAAGAGAGTAGCTCTATCATAAGACGTATATCAACATTTTAGTCTTCAATTAAGTTATGTCTGTGTGTTTTTGTAGTTTTTACTTGAGCGAGAGTTAGAAGCATCTCGTTTCTTTCTCAACGTAGAATGTTGTACATACTCACATACATATATGAGCAAAGTCCCTCAAATGTAAAAATTGTGCAGTCTAGCACTAAATTGTTTAGTAAAGTGATGATATGATCGTCTTAATTCATATTGAGAGAGGGGATGTGTTTGATGGTGGTAACAGACACATGAGCCGGCTTCTTTACATAGATTAAGGCAATGATTTGAGCAAAGAATTTTCTCAAAGAAAATGGCTAATGCTGATGAACTTTTTGAGTTGTGAGAACACTGGCGCTTTCTCATACTGTTGTTGTAGGAGGTTGCTTTTGGAAGATTTTGACCTAATGGTCAACATGTGCAATTCCCCCTCATAAAATCATTAATAACATTTTGTTGATCAGGGATTTAAACCTGGCCTTGTAATTGAGCTCGCTTGGTCCATAACTCAGGATCTTTGAGAAGTGTATCGCATTTGTCAGAAAATAAAAATCTAGGACACTCTCGCTGAGGTTCGAGTAGTGGCATGCCAGGTTCATCTTCCAAGCCACATGGATAACCACCAGCTTGGCTCTCTCTAGATATCGGACTCTCACGGATGTGGCATCCTGAGAGTCCTCCATGTGGCGAGCAGGTTGACCGGCCCAACCGATGCAACAGGTCACGGTTTGACACTTAAACTTTTTGGAAGCCCCGTCCCTTGCACAAAGGGGGTATGCTCATTCCAAAAAGAGATTAAACACATCGCAAGATCAAACTCGGGGTTTGAACACAGGCGCACGCGGGTAGAGGCTAATGCTCAACCACCAAAGTAGAGCGTTTGCTCATTCCCAACCCGTGTTTAAACATACTTAGTGTTTGAACTTGTTTTGGGGGGGGGGGGGGGGGGGGGGGGGGGGGGGGGTTGTTTAAAAGCATCCCGGTTGCCGGTAAGCAGGCTCTCTGCCACGTCGGCTCAGAGTCCGAAATCTAGACTTGGCCCACCAGCTCGGCATCAAGAAATATTGCATATGCATTTGCCAGCATTTTTAGAAAAGAAAGGCACTCTAATTGGGAGAGAATGACAAGGACCATGTAAGTCTGCTGGTGATGGATCACATTTAGAAGCTCAGCTCTCGATACCATAAACCCATGCACGCCAAAAGTGCTGAGAGATTCTTTCAGTGGGCTAACAAATACAATCAAGTGTTCACTGTCGCCTTCAAAATAGATAGCAAGGCTTTTCCTGTTCTTTCTAGTAATCTGTAAGCTAGGCTCATTTGGTAACTCTATCATTTTGTGCACTACATACCCAGGTGACCTCAAACCGAACCCAAAGAATATATGAGGATATCGGCTGGTAACAATAATTAGGCAGCTACCGCACTCAAGGTGATATTCCAGCTCAGGAGGGGAGATAATTAGAAGCAGATTTCTCAATTGCTCTGCGTCACATTCCATGCAAGGCCATCAATCACTATAAGGCACTTGACACTCCCCAAATACGGCCACACCAACCCGAGGCCTTGGGCTGTGCGCTGAATCTTAGGCAAATTTATTACTTTCACCAAGTTTCTAAGGAGCAATATATACTAGAGACGAATAAGGCAAGCAGGCCGAGACAAAGAGACTGGAAGGAGTGAAAGAGATCATTGTTGGCGGGGATGTCTGCTTCATCTGGCTCAAGTGTCAACTGGCACACTCGGCCTGCAAGAAGTCCACTGCCAGTGCACCATAGTGGATGTTCGGGTTGGCCACAGGATAGGTTGACGGAGATTGGGAGCTGTGGGAATGAAGGCAGCCCGACAATCATGCAACTAGTGTTGAAAGCCAAGCAAAACGCTCACTATACTAAGCAGCACAGAGAGAGAGAGAGAGAGAGAGAGAGAGAGAGAGAGAGAGAGTTAGTTTTGGACGACGGCTGAAGACAAAGAGAGAAAAGCAGTTGGAGAGGGAGAGAGAAAGAGAGAGAGTTAGAGTGAGTTGATGGCACCTGTAGAAGGAGGGGGGGGGGGGGGCGGGGGTTTGAATTGGATGGTGGTGGGCTTCAATCGCTGGTGACCAAGCGAGAGTAGGGGGGGCTGCATGAGAACGCGGTAGAGGGAGAACAGAGAGAGAAACGGGTTGTTTGCACCTGAGTTTTGTTAGTCCCACAACTGAAAATGGTGCATGGCAGTTGGTGTAAGAGAGAGTTAAAAAGAGAGAGAGAGAGAGAGAGAGAGAGAGAGAGAGAGAGAGTTTTCTCCACCTAATGAGAGGAAAAAGAAAAGGGTGAGAGGAGTAGTTGGGTGAGCATGCGACCACAACTGTAAAGGTGATGCTGGGCTGCATGGGAGCTGTCGTCCCCACTGCAGACTTGATGCATGCAACTGTCTGGGACCGACAATGCTCTCGGTCGTGCTCCGAATTGCATCCATCACGACTGGCGCAGGTGTTGTCTTCCGGTTGCTGCTGATGTGCACGCTGGTTGATGCCATGAATAATGATAAGGCAAAAGCCTTATACTGCTACCAAGTGATGGTAGTTCCCACTGCCGAACTGTACCAAAGCTTCCAGGGTGCCCGCCTACTCTTGCTGCTCCATATTCATTTTAAACTTGGATATTTAGGATAATTATGTTTAGCAAGCTTTCCCATTAGCTTGAGAGATTAGTTTGGTTTCTTTTTGACTAGTATCACTATGGTTTAAATCCCTCCGAGAGACTTTTGAGGTTTCTTTGATTTATCACAATGATTTTTCTTGTGTGTACTATCTTGTTCTTCACCTCCAGCTATTGATCGTAAGTCCAAGGCTCGATCAAGAATATCTCTAAAATCTCTACAGGAGTATTCTTACACCCTTAAAGAGTCTTCTCTACTACTACTACCACTTCTTCTTCTTCTTTTTTTGTACTTTCTATGTTACTAAATTTGATTATACTCTCTATTTACAGAGTTCCATCATAGGTAAATACATTGTCTCTTGCTAATTTTGTGTCTACATTCACAATCTAATCCATGTTATAATCTCTTATCATGCGAGCATATGTCATTAAAACTAATATCGAATTCTCCCAAATGATTTTCTCATGTTCATTAAAACTAATATCGAATTCTCCCAAATGATTTTCTCGATCATGTTAAACTGATCATTTAATAAGGGAAAGTACCAGGGGAGTAAAAGTTAATATATTGGTAAGGCTACCACACTGGTCTCTGTCAAGGATCCAAAGGAGGGAAAATAGGGATCCAAAGGGGGACAGTCGGTAAAAGAGCAATGTGCTTTAATGGGGCTTAAAAGACATAAGGTTCAACTCCATTAAGACTTCCATAGGCTAAAGTTCCTAAATTTAATTGTATTGTCCAATGGCCAAAGTAGGGGAAAATTAGATGGTCATGGGAAGACTAATTAAAAAGTCTTCCCACATCCCTAGGAAGGAGGGGGCGAGCCCTAATGGTAGGGGATGAGAGAGAAACACACACACACACACACACGCGCATACATATGCACACATACACACACACAACTCATGTGTGTAAGAACTCCATCTCCTTCTCCAAGCATTGAGAAGTAGAGGCCTACACCAACAACTCTTGGCTATGGAATGCAAATCCAACCAAGAGCAAAGCTTCAATGGCATGCTCATCTCCTCTATCATGCTAATTACTGAGCTAAGCTATGATATTTGAGTCATTATGTGAGGAGAATACTTCTTTCTTGTAAGACACATCTTCTTCCTCTCAATCTATCCTCATTCCCTGCTAGCTCTAACCATTTTTGAAGGTGCGTGAGGTCTTGGGACTGAGGTTAGGGACAAAAGGTGTGTTTTTCAAGCATAATTTGGTGCATGAAGCGTCCATCTTCATTGCACCAACTAGTTTTGTCAAGGAACACAAAGATTGTATTGTACAAAAGTCTCCTTTGATGGGAGAAGCTATAATACAAAGCCTTTATGGAGGGGGGACCGGCTCCATGTAAATCCAGTCCTCAAATGTTGTCAATTGTTCTATTTCTCTCTTTTTTCAAGTATTGTCAATGCCAAATTAGCTAGGTGTAAATTGCTATGTTGCCGTCTCAAATTAAGTACTCTCTCTATGCTCATTAGAAATTGTCCTTAATGAAATGCTCACTATGTTATCAATTTCCGCTACACACAAGTTACTAGTGCATTAAATGTTACATTGATATCATATCTATTGGTTTCTCTTTCTTGCTCAAGAGGAGAGGTCATCAAGCTAGCTACAAATGGTTGGTGTTATTAATTGCAAAAGAGTAAGTACAAATATAGGGATTGTTTATCCTTGAAGCACGCCTGCTTTATGTAGTTAATGGGGATACCGTTGAGAGCTATGGTCTTAATAACGGAGTCCTACGGGGCTTGCCTATGGCTTAGTCATTATTGAGCTATTAGAAGCTTGACAGGAACCGATGGTGTTTTGGCTCTGTTGAATCCTCTCTTCTATTCCTTGCAATTAGTAATACCTGAGCCATGGGTATAGATACTTGAGTGCTTATCTTTGAAGGTAAAGAGGAGTAACAACTAGAGCTTGAAGTGTCAAAGTAAAAGTAAAAATTTCTACCTAAAAGCTGCTAGTATCGTTGACAAGGAAAAAGAGATCAAAATGAATGTTGATAGCTTTGATTTTGCTAATGAAAGAGAAATTAATGATGCCCCTATGCTTGTAAACTATCTTGTTTCTAGGCTTCAACAAGCCCTGGGCAACCCATCCCTCCAAGGTGAAGTGCTGCAACAATTGCGCATCCATGGTATTCTCCAAACTCCCCACCAAGAAGAGAGAGTACCTAGGAAAGCTCCTCGTGAGACTTCCAAAAGAACACACTCTTCGATAAGGGAAGAAGAGGAGGATCCATACGAAGGGCTCAAAAACTACTTGATGAGGCATCTCCCTCCCAAAGGAGAACCAAAGTTTCAACGGTAGAGCCCCCACCGAAAGAATGAGAAAGAAGTGAGTCTCCTGCCACCTCGACAGAGATGCCTCCAGGAAGACGGCGGGCAAAACGCTCTCCAACGCCCCCTAAACGAAGAAGACCATCACATACTTCTCTACATCATAATTCAAAGAGGGAAGAGAGAAAACAAGATAAGAAAAAGGCGAGAAAGAGGCCACCCTCTTCTCCATCTTGTTCATCCTCTTCCTCTTCTGAGGAAAGTGACGGCGTAGACAAGGAGGAACAATGGATGAAAAAGGCGAGAAAGAGGTCACCCTCCTCTCCATCCTCCTCATACTCTTCCTCTTCTGAAGAAAGTGATGGTGCAGCTCTCAAACTACCTAAAAGAAGAGGCCATAGGAAATCCTATGCCGCATGGAAGAGGTCGTCCAAGCTCAAGAAGTACAAAGAGAGAGGAAAGCACATCTCTTTCCTTACCTACGATGGCACTTTTGGTGCTACGAACAAAGTCTTGGCCTTTATCCAACAATTCGATGCGGCATTCGTAGAGTTGAGGGCTTCAGAGAATCCTCTACGCTACGTCATGTAGCCATGCATGTTCAAAAGTCCGCCGGACAATGGTGGTCTAGCCTACAATTAGCAAACGGTGAAGCTCCACGAACATGGAAAGCTTTAAGAGCTTCCATCATGAAACATTTTTGGCTATCGATACCAAAGACAAAGTACTCACTGAATGACGAATATTGAAACTCTCTCCCTACTACGAATCTATTCACAAGTATGTAGACAAGTTTTGGGATTTACACCTCAAAGCCACTGTCTTCAAAAAGATGGATCATGGAGGCAAAAACAACAATTTTGTGCGGGTTTAACCGAGGATATGGCAGAGTATGTTAACTCCCAAAGGCCGCGCACCATATCTACGGTCATACACCATACCATGGTGGCTTCAAGAATCAAATTCCAACAAGGGGCTAAGAGAATCTTAAGCCCATAAAAAACAAGGACCATAACGAGCCAAAGGGGAAGGACAACGTCCAAAATTCTCTCAAAGGCGCCAACGCCAACAACAACAACACTAAGGAGAAGGGAGTTTATAAAGGCAAAAATAAACTCTCTCCTGAAGAGCTAGAGCGTTATCAAGAAGATAACCGTTGTTTCAAGTGTGGGGAGCAAGGACATGCCTATTGTGCTTGTCCCCACAAGAATACACGTAATGAGCCTCCTAGAGCTACCTTGGTCAAAATTCAAGAAGAGGATGCTCATCACCAAGGATCTCCTCTATACCATGCTTGGGGAAATGTAAGAGAACATGATTCTTTCATTCTCTTTGACCCTAGTTCTACTCACAATTTCATATCCATAGAATTGGCCACCAAGCTAAGCATCCAAGCCTATGAGATGGGAGATGTCCTACCTGCTGCCGATGGTGCTTTCAAGGGGCAAGAATTCTCAGTCACTCCCTTAATTGGGAAATTGAGGCTCCATGTCCAAAGCTATGTGGACAAGGAGGATTTCTTCATCTCTCCTCTCAAGCATGAGGATGTAATCCTAGGGGCACCATGGTTTGATCGCATGGATGCCAATGTTAAATTCCCTAAAAGGCAAATCTACTTTAGGTTCAGGGAAAAAGATATGTACATAGATGCTAAGGAGTTGGGTAGTACCACACCCATTGTAGATAAGCAAGCTTTTAATAAGTCAATAAAGAGCTCTATTTCCGTGTACATGATTTTTGTTAAAGATTCTCAAAATGAACCTAATGTTTTAGCAAAAGAATATATAACCAATTAAAAGGAATTAGAGTTATCCAAGTTCCTCAAGGGATTCCAAGATGTTTTTATTGACGACATCCCTTGTAAACTACCTTCCAAACAAGGGGATGATGACCATGAAATTGAACTTCTTCCAGGAAGCTTACTGCCTAATAAACCTCCTTATCGAGTTCCCGAAGCTCAACAAGAGGAGATTATGAGGCAAGTGCATGAGCTGGTTGAGAAAGGCATGGTTAGGACTAGCTCATCTCCATTTTGTTGACCAGTGTTATTAGTGCAAAAGAAAGATGGCACATATCGTATTAGTGACAACTATATAGCACTAAATAGGATCACTATCAAGAATAGATTTCGCGTTCCACGGGTAGAAGACCTATTTTATAAGCTACAAGGGTCCACTTACTTCAATAAGATTGACCTAAAAAGTAACTACCATCAAAAAATAAGGATAGTTGATCAAGACATTATAAAGACCGCATTTCGCACTACAATTGGTCTTTATGAGTACATTGTCATGCCTTTTGGCTTGAGCAATGCATTAGCCACATTTAACCACCTTATGGAGAAGCTATTTAGGCATCACCAAACCTTTGCTGGAGTGTTTTTTGATGATATAATCATCTACTCTAATTCATTAGACGAACACAAGCAACACCTCCAGGTAATATTTCAAGTTTTACGAGAGAATAAACTTTATATTAATAAAAAGAAAAGTGAAATTTTCTTACAAGAGATTCAGTATTTAGGTCACATTATCTCTCAAAATGGCATCCAAATGGATCCGTCAAAATTAGAGGTAATAAAAGGATGCCCTAATCCAAGGAATCTGCATGAACTAAGAAGCTTTATAGGTATGTGTGCATACTATAGACGCTTCATAGAAAAGTTCTCACAAATTGCGGGACCATTACATGACCTAACAAATAAAAAAATTAGGTATATATGGTCCACCAAGGAAGACAATGCTTTTGAAAAGCTTAAAGAGAAGCTTATTTCTTAACCTTTCCTTACAGTGTCGGATCTCTCAAAGCCATTTGAGGTCCAATGCGACACTTGTGGTGATTTCCTTGGAGTTTTTTTGCTCCAAGAAGGGTACGCCATAGCCTATGAAAGTCAAAGACTCCGCCCTATTGAGCAAGCTCTAGGCATATATGAGGAGGAACTCTTAGCAGTTGTACATGCTCTAGATTCGTGCAAGCACAAGTTTTTGGGGACTCCTTTCATTCTGTGAATGGATCACCAAAGCCTTAAGTACTTCATGACGCAGACCAAGCTCTCCGACAAACAAATAAGGTGAAAAAATTTCCTTTCGCAATTTCATTTTCATATTGCTCACATCGCTCACAAGCGTAATCAAGTGGCTGATGCACTCTCGAGACAACCGACAGTGAATGCGGTTTCCATAGCAACTCACAATAATCTATCTTCTATGATAGATGAGTATGCTATCGATCGCGATTTTAGAGACGTGATTTCAGCCCTTGCACTAGGGAAGAAGGAAGAACCATTTACCCTACAAGATGGTTATCTTCTCTACGGTAATAGACTATGCGTTACTAACTCACTACGTGAGAAAGTAATGTATGAATCTCATGCTCCTTCTTATGTCGGGTATAGAGGGATTCAGTCTACCCTAAGAGGGATAGAAACATATTTCTATTGGCCTGCCATGAAAGAGAACATACAAGAGTATATTTCAAAATGTGTTGTATGCTAAAAGACGAAGTTTGTTAGAGGGAAGCAACCTGGATTGCTTCAACCTTTGCCAATCCCTAATTCACCATGGGAGAGCATATTTTATCTTTGGATTGCCCAAGTCTATCCCTCGTCTATCCATTGGAATACAGGAATATGGACGATAGTAGAAAGGTTTAGCAAACAAGCACATTTCATACCTGTCAAAAAGACTATCAAGTCCCATCAAATGGCAAACCTCTTTATATCACAAATCTTCAAATACCATGGCTTGCCATTTTCTATTGTGTCGGATAGAGATCCTAGAATGACCAGTAATTTTTGGAAGGGTCTCTTTGAGAATTTAGATACAAGGCTAAACTTCTCTTTGGCCTATCATCCCCAAATGGATGGCCAAAGTGAAATAGCTAACCTAACAATTATTGATCTACTAAAAGATTATGTCACAGAAGTAGATCAAAAGTCCCAATGGGAGAAGTACTTATCGTTAGTGAAGTACGCTTACAATAGCATTGTACATGCTTCCACGAGAAAAGAACCTTTTGAGGTGATAGAGGGAAGATAAAAAAGTCCCCTACTACTCTAGGTATAACATGGGAAGATCTTCGCTATATAGCCGAGACCTGCAAGAATCTTTCCAAAAGATTAAGGATGCTATATCCATCTCTCAATAAAGTCAAAAGGCTACTGCTGATAAGCACAGAAGATCCCTAGCCTTTAAACAAAATGATTGGGTCTTGCTTAAGTTTCCCAAGGCTCGATTAAGGCACTCAACGAGCAAGAATCTTACAGGACACCAAAAATACTATGCTAACTTAGCAAACATGTACTGTGGTCCCTTTCAGATTATTAGGCCAATCAATGAGATGACCTATCAACTTAAGTTTCCCAACCATTGGCTCATATACAATGCTTTCCATGTGAACCTACTAAAGCCTTACAAGGAGAGCCACCTCAAGAAACAATCATTGAAGACCCACCGGAGATCGAGGACCAAGAAAAGGTGTTGCAGCCCGAGTCCATTCTCTGACACAAAGACAAGGTATTACGAGGCGGTAAGACTATCCGACGATATCTTATGAAGTTTAAAAATTATCCTTTTGAAGATGCTAGATGGATGCAAGGCATACAATTAAAGGATAAACTAAACCTTGTCAATGCTTACAATGATTCCCTAGAGTAAGCAAATGTAAATATGTTTAAATGAACAAAGTTTTTGTCTTGTAAGATCACTCTCTTTTTCTTTATTGTGCACAAATGTTAATAAGTATACATGCTTAGGATCATGTTTGTGGAGACGACGTCTCCCAAACACCAAGTAGAGTTTGTCACTCTACTATGGAAGATTGATACTGACTAATGTGCAGACATGCTTGTGGTAGCTAATTATAAGGATCTCAAGCACCAAATGAACTAGTCATCCATTCTCTGGAACAGTGTCGTAGGGTAAAATAGGGATCCTCTACCCGCTAGCAAACGGACTAATGACTAGGCTTTATCTTCTCTACCTCATAGTCGAGGACGACTATGATTTCAAGAGAGAGCATATGTTATAAAAACTAATATCTAATTCTCCCAAATGATTTTATCATGTTAAACTGATCATTTAATATGGGAAAATATTAGGGGAGTGAAAACTAGAATATTGGTAAGGCTGCGAGACCGGTCTTTGTCAGGGATCCAAAGGAGGGAAAATAGGGATTCAATGGGGGACAGTCTGTAAAAGAGCAATGCGATTCAATGGGGTTTAAAAGACCTAAGGTTCAACTCCATTAAGGCTTCCATGGGCTAGCTAAAGTTCCTAAATTTAATTGTATTGTCCAACAGCCAAAAGTAGGAGAAAATTGGATGGTCATGGGAAGACTCAAAAGTCTTCCCACACCATTTTTGAAGGTGTGTGAGGTCTTGGGACTGAGGCTAAGGACACTAGGTGTGTTTCACCAACTAGTTTTGTCAAGGAACACAAATATTGTATTGTACAAAAGTCTCCTTTGATGGGAGAAGCTATAATACAAAGCCTTTATGGAGGGGGGACCGGCTCCATGTAAATCCGGTCCTCAAATGTTGTCAATTGTTCTATTTCTCTCTCTTTTCAAGTATTGTCAATGCGGAATAAGCTAGGTGTAATTTGCTATGGTGCTGTCTCAAATTAAGTACTCTCGTTATGCTCATTAGGAAGTTGTTCTTAACTATGTTATCAATTTCCGCTATACACAAGTTACTAGTGCATTAAATGTTACATCATAAATATCCTTAAACATTGAAATCATACTTCACTAAAATAGCTGTGCTATTAATTTTCAGGGGTTAGCCAATTCCAAAAGCCACTAGCTATTCAATACGTCTAACACCAATTTTTGCAAGTTTAATCAATTAAACGCATGTGCAAGCAAAAAAAATTTAAAAAGAATGAAGTACTTAGCTTTTGATTATCAAGCTCTTTAACCTTTGGAGTGTAGCCTATGCTCTGATACCACTACTACAAAGAATGCGTGGAAGGCCCTACGAAATACCAAAGATAATATACTGCAACCCATAAAATAGACTAATTAATTTGCATACTTGGCAAACACCATGAGCACAGAATAGACGTCGTACGCCAATAGAGAGAGATAGAGCCCGTGAGATAGCAAAAGACACATGCAGATGCGTCTCCTAGAGCGGAGTGCCACACCGGCATGGCAAGAGAGATAGAAGAGAGGAGAGGAGAGAAGAAACACACGAGCACTGGGTGCGATCTCCCCTCGTGCAAGAATGAGCATTTCCCTCTTGCACATATTTTATTTATAGATTCTTCAATGCTGAAAATGAATACACATTGGCCGGCTGGCACAAATGACCATAGCTCGTAATGAGCACTTGAGTAATAAATGTACATATCCCTTATCCATAACAGAATCACCATCTAAAATGAGAAAACCTGAATTACCCACAACTTGAACCCTGTTTCCAACCTAAGAAGGCTCTGATTGTGGTATAGCAACACCTCCAGGGAATCTGTGTGGTGTAGAAGAATTACCCTCTCTACTCTTGCAAGCAGCATGTGAATTGCAGTCGAATTGTTCAAGGTCTTTCTTGTTGGTCGTTAAAGCTCTGCAGGTGACGAAACATTTCTGCCATACTGAAGCTCTGGAGGTGATGTAGCGTTTTGGAGTTATACTACAGAAGAAACTTCACGACCATGCTGAACTTCAGTGGCAATAGCCTTGCTTCCCATACCTATGCCACGCTGATGCTCTACAGAGATAGAACCCTTATAGTTAAGGGGTCTCGTACTGGCCATGCCCACATGATGTTGAGGATCTACAGAAGAACAACCTAAATCATCTGGAAGCAGACAAAAGGACAGCCCATTATCCATCCCCGATCTCTACTCATGCGTCGTGGTGCGACATCTACAGGTTCTATAGGCTGCGGAGTCACGGACTCAACTCTCGCGACAAGTACGATACCCTATTTTGGTTCGAAATCCTCAAATCATTTCACATTAGCCCGGCCCTGCTCGCTTGGACCCTTGACGGCCGGGAAAGGTCTCCTGCTAACCTTTCCCACGGAATCCATGCTCCCACGCGGCGACCGATGGCCTGAATTTCGAGGAAAGGTCACTAGGAGACCTTTCCCTCCACCTTTTTCTCCATGTACGGACAAAGTGACAACAGTGAATCAGTATGCCCGCCTCTCTATGTGTATGGCTCTAGAAGTGTGTCTCAGAGAGATGCGAGTTCATCATGCAACTACGACATGCACCCCTGCCTTGAGCCACCGGTACATTTTCCGTTCCCATCAAAGTATAGCAATATGCTGTTTGCCTATCGTCACTCTTGCACGAGGTCCCGGAGGAATATGGTCTGGATAGGAGATAGGGTAGAGCTTTGAGAATATAAAGTTGGGAGTGCTGGAGGGAGCATCAGAAAGAGGGGATATCAAGAGCAACATGCAATGTTTTTCTAAACTCATGAAGACCTTAACAAACTGCGGAGTATGTTGATATGCACTTCAAGCAGCCAGGAGACGAGCAACATTCCGCGTGGTTTGGAGGTGTTTCGGAGTTACCTGGAGAAGGATGTCATGGGCAAAATATGCAGGATGTGCTTTGTCTAATCCAGCCACTTTGCATTTTGAAGTAGCAACTCGTGTTCTCCATGACATAAAGTACAGAAATAGTAGACTTCTGCCTGTAAGCAGCAGGAAGCTCTGACTAACGCAATGGCCTCAGATACAAGGTCAGGTAGAGGTAATTGTGGAGATCATGGTGGCACTAGATGGCAAAGCAGATGGTGGGGGTCATTGCTGGTCGAAAGCATGAGGTGGCAATGTAGCAAGCCAAAGCAGCAGGATAAGCGAGTTGTTGTCGTGGCCCTGTCAGAATCTTAGTCATGTCTTCGGCTCGCGGCGCTCTTGTTTGAGTGTGTTGGTGATGCCTGTGTGCAACGCTCCTACAACTTCTCAATGAGAAGGAAGCTTGTACTCTACTCAAAGGATGCAAGGTCTACATATGGTGGAAGATTAGCAGAGGAAGATAAAGAGCAGGGCTTTTTGAATGACAGGTCAATATCATTAAGCTAGACAAACGTTTTGCAAGGTCGTACGTGCAATAACTAGAAACGAACAAGTATGAAGCAAGGCAGGGTGCAAGCTACAACTTGCAGTCTTGTTGCTGCCCTGTCTCTTTCATGATGGGTCCTCTCAGAATAACGGCTTTGTGCTTGAGCTATGGCATTGTTGTGGCCTTTCAATGAGAAGTCAAGTAGCTAGGTGTCCCTTGCATGGAGGTGATCGTTCAGCTTCTAGCCTCGTTCAGTTCCTTGGACTAGCAGACGGCTTGCCAGAAACTTGTCATTCAAAGCTAACTTTAGATGCCCACAAAATTTGGGGGTCAACGATGGCTGCTCATCATAATAGATAAGAGGGCGGCCAATTTCAAAGGGGGAGGGTATTGCAAATTGGGAAAGATCAAAGCTGATTAGTAAGAATTTCATCCTTAATGTTGCCTCTTGCCTCCTAGTTTAATGTGCACAAATAGTGGTAGCAAGTTGATTGTAAGGAGAGACGAGTTATATTGCAAATGTCATCAGATTGTAGGAATCAATTAGCTAATTGCTCCCACCATTCTCTGCTCGGTGCCATCCCTGACAATCTTGCAAGGGAGAGACATGGAGATGGTAGCGCAGCTGCTAGGCGATGGTGGGAGGAGGCTTGCGCAGACAAGAGAGTGAAAGACAGTGATAGGATTTGACGCCCATCTGCCCTTCTTAAGGCATTTTGCCGGTCGTATGAAGGCCAAAGTTTTTTTGAGTCTCTCATTGGAAGGGCTTGTTCAAAACTTATCCTTCTATGAAGAAGGGTGAAAAAATAGAATACATGTCAATGGAAGGGCTAATTAAAAAACATTTTATATATATTAATGTTCATAATCATTGACAGAAAATAGTATCTTGCCTTGTAAATTATGTGAAATTTTTTCATTGGAAGGGCAAACTGAAAATAGACCCTTCTATAAGGAAGGGTGCATTTTTCTACAACCCATCTTTTGAAAGAATAGGTTGCCCTTCAAATCCTAAGAGTGGTGAAAGACCTGGGCAACGCAAACAACGGGGCCCTATGCGCAAGTTTTCCTCTCTAGTAGCACTGCGCAATGATGACAAAAAGGGAGGATCATAGCAACATGGCATGCATTTTTTCTTTTGAACTAAAAGATTCTTTGAGAATCCAAGGTACTATTTAATTGAATGTAAGCGACTAGGTGATACCCGTTTCGAAAATACAAATTGAAGGAGAATCCAGGGAGATGCTCCCTCTCTCTCTCTCTCTCTCTCTCTCTCGCGTGTGTGTCTCGTTGCCACTTGCATGCTCTCTTCTCCTCTTCTTTGTTCTTCTCTATGTCTTGCATGAGGACGGGAGATCACAGCGGAGCAAGGAGATGAGATGTAGCAACTGTATCCGTGCCCGTTTTCCCTTCTACCCCTGTTGCACTGCAGCGCTGAGCCACATTGACCCCATCGAGAGCCCCTCGGGCCGCTTAGCCTGTCCACCCAAAATCTGCTCTGCCCGTTGTCCTCAGCCACAACCTGGCTGCCCAATCCCTTGGCCCAACAACAGCCTTGCCCTGCTGCGTCTCATAGAGTCTACCGCTTTGACCATCTCCTCTCTCTCTCTCTCTCTCTCTGTCACACACACACACACACACACACATGACAGTTCATGAGAGGATTGCATATGAGAGGCTGTTGGGAAGGGACGACCCCTTGTTATGGGCTGCTGCAAAAAGACAACCCCTTGTTGAGGCCTATACTGTACCTCAAGAAAGCATAGCAAATGTCTTTGAACTAGAAGGGGGTGAGAGGTGGCTTAAGGGGGGCTTTGGGAGAGATGAGCATCAGTGTGGACTCTGGAGGGGCAGGGATGGAGATGCGACGAAGGTAGAGGAGTCCCAACTTATGTTCATCTGCGTTGCGTCTCTGCTGCTCGATGAGAACCCTAAAGCTTTCTTCTTGCTTGTTGTAGATGGTTGCAGCGTTCGCGCCATGAGTTGGTGGCTCGTCTAGAGATCCAGAGCTTCGCGAGGTGGGAGTTTCGAAGATGCCGCAGCTTCGGAGGCCGTTAGGGAGGGGTGGCTTGGTGTGGGGACAGAGGTCCTCGGTTGTCCTCTTCATCACGGTCGTGGGTCGCAGGGCTGCAAATCTCGGCCCTCCATGAGTCCATCCACTCATCTTTATTGGCCGGAATGTCAGCCTGCAATCGCTCGATGCTGGAGAGCTCAGCATACAGAATATCAGGCGGCACAAACAGTCTGCATGCCAATCGCTTGCCTCCAGCTCAGCACGCAGAATCCCAAATGCAAGGAATTTTGACAAGTCAACGTACGGAATTGATCGCCTATCTGCCAGTACTTGTGTTTGACCTCCTCAACCGGTGGCCCTCGGGCCTCCTCCCCACGACCATTGACGGCCGGGGGAATGGTTCCTTAGGGACCATTCCTTTTCCTTTGCAATCCTGCTCCCATAGGACTCCCGGCTCTGCCGGTCGCCCTTTGGCCGCAGGAATTCCCTACACCTTCCTTGGCGGTCTGCAGTTGGACGACACATGGCAGTACTATGCTGGTGTTCTCTTCTTGATCACCTGCAATCGCGTGGGAGCATTCGATGAGGCATTTCTTTTGCTCTGCATCCATTATCCCCCACTCGATGACACGCGTCGAGGCTTGGCCGTCTGGCAATCTGTCCTGACACGAGCTGGCAATATTGCAGTTAGTGAGGACAACTGCATGTCCGATGTCCTCGACTATGAGCAAAATTGTTCAGTTTCCAATCATCTGCTGGGAAAAATTTAACTGCTTTCTTTGGATGGTAACTCTGCTCCGTGAAAATCAAGCTACCAAATTGTGACTTTTAGTATTTTAGACACCTACAGCAACCTGTCAATTAGTAGTTGCCCTTAACAATACATGAAAAAGATCGCAAGGAAAGGTTGAAAGCTATCTTAGATCTCATCAAATAGATGAATGTCATTATGGTGATAAATCTCACCACGTGGCCTGCCTGAATCCTTGCATGCTTAATAGATAGATAGATAGATATCTTAGCTCTACCTCCAAAGCTGAGTCATTTTAACATCATCATAAAAGATCATACATCCATCAAGGTCGTTGGTCGGGGGGCAGACCATCGTGGCCGTCCATCCTGATGACATTACTGGACGAAATTAGAGTGGAGGACATTTGGATGCACGACATCTCAGTGCTCATAATCTCAGAGACAAAGTTGACCAATATTGGGTGTCCACCTCAACATGCGGAATCGCCGTCTGTTTCCTCCAATCATGGCCAATCATTACTGCCAATGATTGCATGGTAGCTCAACGCTCGGAATAATTAATCGTTGTATGCTCCAATGACTGCACACCAAGTCGACGCAGGTAATAAACTAGCACTGGATTGCTTTATCAAATGACGTAGACCTGGTGACTGCGTAATCTCTGCAGCTAAACATTGCATCCGAGCATCTGCACCTGCTGACTACACAATCTCTGCAACTAAACCACTGACGTAGACTTGCTCATTGCGCAATCTTTGCAACTAAACAATTGTATCGAAGCATCTGTACCTGGCGCCCCTCTCAGCAACCTTGACAACCGGGAATGATCATTAAATGACCATTCCCATTATATTGACTCCCACCATGGCTCCCAACCTCCGCCAATCGCCATATGGTCGTCTCAATATTATGGAGAATGGTCATTAAATGACCATTCCCTACCCCATAAAATACTCTAGAATTATGGTTGCAAGATGCCTTGTCCAACGAGTGAGGGCCACACTCACCTACTTAATTGGCTTCCAAAGCGTCTCATGGCATGAGTCAAAGTTATAAAGAGACTTACATGCTGAAAGTATGTCCACTTTGTAAGCATTCTAAAAGGTCTTAATCATAAAATCCACAAAACAAAGATTGCACTTCAACAATTTACAGCTAGCATTCACTTGATAAACTATAGTTTTGACAAATTTATATTGGTTTAAAGCAAAGGAACTTGAATTAAAAACACACCTAAGTTTTTTCTTAATATTTCTGACTTTGATAAAAACAACTTTAGGGATTTTGCTAAGGGTGGACACATGAGTTATCATCAAAATCATTGGCAGTTTTGACTGCCTACTACTTTGCTCTCTTTGGTAGTAATTTGTGTGGGCAGGCGTGCGCATGTGCACGCGCGCGCAGATAGGGAGGGAGGGATGCATGCACACAATCACAAACCAAAACTCTCTTTTCCTCTCTCAATAAGCATATCATACATCCTCTTTTCTTTTAGACAACCATACCCAAAATTGGAAGATGCCGAGTTTATTGCACTTTATGAGAGGGAGAGCTCAACTTTCTCATCGATCTCCAAACATACTATCAAATTTTATGTTGTCAACCTACCTTGTATCATCTTTCATATTAAAAAGTCCTTATGTGTGTGTGTGTGTGTCCACGCGTGCATCCCTCCCTTACGAGGTCATGGGCTTGTACTCATTTATAAATTCAAACTTTCCATGCACAATTTGGATTTGGAGACATGATGTCATTCTCCACTTCAAGCACAACTTTTTCTCTCCCCTACATTGCATTACATTGACATCTATTGCTATACAACTCGATGGACCTTTTACTTTTTGGCCTACCCAACGAATAACTATGTGGTGTGGTGATTTATTTCTCATTCCTATGTGGTGGGGTGATTTTTGTTTGTTAACACTAGTTCTGTAATTGGACAATAAGTGTCTAATTGAGACACTAAAGTGTCCTATTTTCGTATGAAGTTTTAGCAATTTATTTGTGAAGCTAGAAAGAAGTTTTTTACACCTTGCTTCTACCATAGATTGGCTATGAGGGAAAGAAAACATTGGATTTTTTTTCATGTCAGAATACAAGCCCTATGGAGAGAATTGTGGTAATTTCTAAGTCGTAATTTTTTGTAAAATTTCAAGCTGTTTTGCCAAAAGAATCATAAAATTCTTATATCTTTTGTAGAGGTGAGTGTTTTTATGTTTTTAAAAGCTAAGTGTCAGTACTTAGTGTTACAAAATAATGGAATGACCTTCAAGGAATAGTTTCAAATTTAATTGCAAATTATAAATATAATTCCATACTTGAGCACGTGCTGACTAAGAGCATAATTTTGGCCTTTCAAAGGTCCTCTCATGGAATTGGGGCTATTCTAGTACAATTTGACAACATCAAATGACTTTATATGTTAAAACCAAGAAACTACGTATTTTTCCGGCTCCCTAGCTAACTTACTTAAATCTTGTCGCTTACACCCTATCTTGAAATTTTGATTGTGCAAAAACTCTTGAAAATCTTGAGTCCTCCACAATAACATTGAAACCAAGGTTTTAGGTATCCCATTTGTATTCATACAATGCAATTTGATACATATAGTTGATATGTGTGAAAAGCTTGAAGTTATTTGAGGTTTTGAATACTTATGTCTCAGGAATTAAAATATCAAAACTTTTGCATGCGCAATTTTGAATATTTGAAATGATCCAAAAATTGTTTCTCACCAAAGCACTTCTACTTGCCACCTTGAGTCCTCATTGGAGAGGGTAAGCAATGTATCACTTTCTAAAACTCAAAAACACATCAAAAACATATTTTTTCTGTGTATACAACGATGTGCTTGAAATGACCATATCAAACACGTAGAACTTTCCATTATTTTACATAGTCTTAAGTAAATTTTATTGCACATGTAACTTGCAATTATCTATAGCACAATTGTAGAAAAAGTTGTGTACAATTTTCTACAAGGTTGCTTGATTTTTTCTTGAGCTTATGAAGTTGATTTCTTCAAAGCATCGATCGCAGTCTTATGGGGGTCCACTTGATGCGTATATTTCTTAATCATAATAGCTTCTAAAAAATGCAAGGTTATATTTTTCAAAGACCCTCTAGCTAACATATTTAAGCATATCAAAAGGGTTTTCTTAAATACATCGTCTGATGCAAGTAGCATTTAATCTAATTTGTAAAAAAATGACACTTAAGTGTTCTGTTTTGGTACCAAACTAGTGTTAACTGCAATGATTATGAGTATTTGATGTGTGATGTTTTCTCTTAACACTAGATTGATAGTATTTTAGCAATAATAGATGTGTGTGCTATTTCAAATGGCCCCACAACAAAATTTTGTGACAAGGATTATTATGACGTGGTTCCATACTGTATGGTCAATATAGTAAATGTGAATGATAAGAAATTAGCCCTAGAAGAACTCGGTGATGATTGATTGGCAAGTGCCAAAGGAGAGGGAGAAGAGTTTTATGACTCCCCAAAGAATTTTGAATGAGGGGATGATGTGGATAACGAATGCTCTGACCCTAAGTGAGCATGAAGTAATGATAGCACAAGTCAGGTTTTATGATTTTTCTAATCAAAAACCTAGATGTCAAGAACGCTACAAGAAAAAGAGAGCTATAAACAAACCCAAAGAGAACCCTATGCTTAGAATAAGGGGCAAAGCACATTTTTTAATGCTTGTAAAAGCTGAAGATTGTGTTAAGGACAAGATGTCTGGAAGGTTCTCTCAATCTCAAAATCCAAAAGCAAAAGAGAGCATAAAGAACCTGCAAAAACAAACGAGAAAGTCAGAATTTGAAACAAAACCCAAACAAACAAAAGAACCAGCATTAAACTAGTTTGGAGAAACTAAATGGACCAAGGTGGAGAAAAAGAAGAAGTACTGAGAGCTTATGCAGACCCTCCGGGATGTTTGGACAATGGAAGTAGAAAGTGGGGAGGGAGAAGACGATAAAAATGAGGACAAAATGAGTGTGTCATCCCACTACAGAAAGTTCACTATCCAAGATCGAAAGATAGTACTGATGCAACCTCTACGAGAGCGAAAAGACAAGGAGTCTTACGATGGGCCTGAGGATGCAAAGAAGATAGACTTGGTAGGACCCGGAGAAGAACCACGGCCAGCCTACATAGCAATAGATCTAAATCCGAAAGAGGAGGAGAAGCTCATAAGTCTTCTTAAGGAACACAAGGACATTTTCGCTTGGTCATATAAAGATCTGAAGGGAGTTACATTTGCTAAGCGCATCAAGGAGGAGATCGATAAATTAAAGGAGGCTGAGTTTATCTACGAGATTATAGATAGAACACACCGACTGGGTATCTCCCATTGTGGTAGTGCCTAACAAGAATGGAAAAGTACGAGTGTATGTGAATCTAAAGAAGCTTAATATTGCCAGGATAAGGGATAATTATCCGTTACCTATTACTGACCATGTCATGGAACGAGTGGCAGGTAATCAAGCATGCTCCTTTTTAAATAGATTCTCAGGATATAACTAACTTGCCATTGCTCCTAAAAATCAATATAAGACAACGTTTGCCACAAAATGGGGTATATATGCGTATAGCATCGGTGATGCCTTTTGGCCTGACCAATGCTCCAACTGCCTTTTAGAGATTGATGCCACATGCCTTTAAGGAATACTTGAGGATATTCTTGAAGATATACATGGATCACTTTTATGTGCACTTTCTCTTGAGAGTTCTAGTTAAGTGTAAGACTTATAAGATCTATCTTAACCTATAAAGGTGCATATTTATGGTTAGACAAGAAGGCAGAATCGTGGGACATATTGTCTCGGAGAATGGCATATCTATCGATTTGGACAAGATAAAAGTAACTGTAGAGTTTCCTAGGCCAAACCACACAAAGAATGTACAATGCTTTATGGGACACTATGGTTACTACGAGAGGTTTATACACATGTATGCAGTCATTGCCCAACCCTTGACATCGTAGCCATTGTGTGGACAAATGTGTGTGAAGAATCCTTCAAAAAATTGAAGAAAGGTGACTCATATCCGCTCCAGTATTGAAAGCACTGGATTGGGAAAAGATCTTTCATGTTCATATCGATGCTTTGGCATTCGCTATTGGATGCATCTTGGCCCACCCAGGAGAAGGAAATATGGATTTCCTAGTCTACTATGCCAACAAACAGTTTAATTGTGTTGAAAAGAACTACACAACCATAGAGAGAGAGGGGCTAGGGATGATATATATTGTTAAGAAATGTTGGCATTATCTCCTTGTAAAAAAATATATATATTCACTGACCATCAAGCCCTCTTATATCCCGTAAACAAACTATACAATATCAGAAGAAATATACGATGGGTTATCATATTGCTAGAGTTTGATTTTACTGCCATGGTCAAAAAAGGAAAGACGCATCTACGAGCAGATCACCTTTCTAGACTGCCAAACGGAGAAGCTCTAGAAGGGGTAGACAATGACATCCCTGATGTAGATCTTTTCAATGTTGAAATTATACCAAAATGGTCTCAAGAGATAGTCAATTTACTATCCTATGGTGGTGAGTTCGATAGAACGGGACAGGAAAGTAAAAGACGAATGGTTCGACAATCACTATATTTTCAATTACTTGGCAGACATTTTATCATTTAGGTTCGGACAACATTTTTCGGTTATGCATAAGTCCGGACGGTACAATTGCTATATTTTAGAAGCACATGTTCAGAACTTAGCATTTCATTAGGCTCGCAAAAGAAAACATATCAACGCTTGCAATAGTTAGGAGTTTTTTGGCCAAATAGGTGCATTGATGTTCAGGAGTACATTACTAATTGTGCGACCTGCATGTCTACACCATATGTAGAAAATGCTACACTGTTTTAGGCGACAATTGCACCAAAATGGAGCCAATACATAATTGATTCACTACAAGAGGTTGTGTGCTCTTGTGACGCTCTTAGCGACGGAAATACACTGGGTTTTTATAACCCCCGGCGTCGCTATAACCGTCGCTAAAAGAGTCGCTACGAGAGCGTCGCTATCTGCGTCGCTATGAGCGTCGCTATATAGCGACGCTCATAGCGACGCCTATAGCGACGCAGATAGCGACGCTCTCACAGAAGAGTATAACGACTCATATAGCGACGCTACAGAGCCATAAATAGCGACGCTTATAGCGACGCCTGAGAGAATATTTTTTTGGTGGAAGGGCATTGAATGCCCTGCCACCCATCAACCATATTGTACTTGATTCACTTTTTAAAAAAAGTGCAAAGGTAAATAATAGACCCAAAATAGTCACCCACAAGACGCATTGTTTGCAAAATTGACAATTGTACACATCATAGACAAACTGAATTGATTGGCAAATGTAATAATGACAATTGTACAACATCATAGGCATAAAGAATTGATTGGCAAAAGGAATTGCGGTGACAAATGTAATAATATACATGGTTCAAAAAGACGTATAAAATCCGTCTCATGATACATAAGCTATGAGAAACCCTAAACTAATGCTATCTAGCTACGGCTAAACTGACGTCGTCTAATCAGACGTCTCATCGCGTCCAAGCGGCGTATCTGTCGGATTCTGCAAAAAAAGACAATAAGACAGTTTTCAGTAAATATAAACATATAACGACATTTATAAAACAATACAAAAAATAAAAAAGAGTAAACCCTAATACTAACCATGCCGCCGCGAGAACTGAGAATGTCCATCAGGGCGTTTAAGCCCTTCCTGCCTGCGTACTCGCGCTCGTACGGTGTGGGATCACGTCCTGTCATCGACCACTGTCAAAACATACAAAGATTTCATTATGTTAGAACTAAAAAACTCATAAACCCTAAACTATCGAACATGCATAAAGAGCAATGTGAAAAGACTTACAAAATCGGCCTCAAATGATGCCCATCCACCGCTCCCCAAGTGGTGCGAGCTCCCTGCCTCTACTCGCGCTCTGGCTGCATCCTTTTGTTGCTTCCACTTGTCGGGATTCTCGCGCGCTGCTTTCTTCGCATTCTGCCAATCTTCTTTGGCCAGCCAATCTGGCCTATTCCACCCATTCTTGATTGCTTTTTGCACTTCAGAACGCTTGTGTTTGCAGTATTCGCGCATTCGAATCTTCATCAGGTCTTCATTGAAGCGCTGATCCCGTGTTGGAACGGGAAACTCATCATGAAGTATGCTGATGACTCTGTTTTTTAAATCACTTGGTACTTCACTCCATTTGTTTAGTATATAGTGTCTAAACAGCTGAGAGCAAAGACCACGCATGCGCGAGATCACCTTCTTGCCGTCATCATCCATGATGATGCCGCCGCTGATGTCGACGGAGTAAGGCAAGCCCTCTGGCCGGTGACGCGTGAACCTGGGTGTCCCGGCAGGGGTCTCTAGCGGCGTGTCGATGGGGGTACGGACGTCAGGTGTCTCCATCGGCGTCTGGGCGCCGAAGCGAGGAGTGTCGAGTGGGGTGGCTCCTGGCGAAGTAGGTAGAGGTGTGTAGCTTCTAGGAACAGTCAGCCGTGCAAAACCTGGCGTAGACGGCGATGCTGTGGCTGGTGTGGGGGCGGGCAAAGAAGGGGAGGGTAAAGAGCCTCGTCGAACACGAGGGGGTGTGGAGGCATCGGTGGCGGAATCCCCACAACAACCGCCACCGCCACCACTAGAGCGCCGGTGTCTAGACGAGTGTGACGCTCGTCTCGTCGACGCCGAAGCTTCGGAGCGCGCCGAATGCTCCGAAAGAGAGGGAGATGCGGATGGTGTAGGAACGCGCGATGATGCGCCAGAGCGATGACGCTCCACGTACCACTGTCTCTGCTGCGGTGACAAAGAAGAAAGAAACTCCTCATCATCCATACCTGCATTAAACACACGAATATTTAAACTCCTTATTGAATGAATAGAGTAGACAATGACACAAAGACCATTAAATACAATGACGTAATGACGCATATAAATACAATGACGCAATGAATCGAGTGATAGAAGAGGCAAGTCGAAAACTCAGAATTTTCAATCAAAAGATGTGAGCGCGAGTAGAAAAGAGCGTTACACACCATGGAAGCTACTTAGAGAGCTAGAGCTTTTACAGCACGGAGCAAAATTGTTCAAATACAATATTTGTGGCTTTAAGAGATCTCTCTCTCATCCTCGCATAACTCAGCATAACTTCCTATATCTATATAGAGCTCTCCGTTTAAACACATATCCTCTGTTTCATTTTGTAGCTCCTCTGCATGCACCCCATATAGAGTAGTAGCATCTTGATGCTCGTCTGGCACCACCGCAGCGGCTTCTGATTGAGCATCTTCTTTGATCTCCTCCATTGATGTCGTTGTGATTAGCACATGGTAGCCTTCATACGTCCTTGCACTACGAGGAGCTACCTCTATGACGTACCACCAGTTTGATGTAGACTTTGTAGGATGAAATACTACCTGCCAGAGCCACATAACTTACATGAGAGCCACATAACTTGTAAAAGGGGGATGTTAACTATTTATATACTTACTTGTTCACAATGCTCGGGTAGTACGAAAGTGTCTCTTAGGTCAGTCCATTTCTTAGTAGAATCCACCTCAAGAAAACCAGACTCTCCTCTACGCACAGTAGCGTTTCGACCCTCCATGATTATCTTGAACCATTGCACGTCGAACAAGTCGACAAAAAATCCTCTGTAATCGATCCTCAAAATCTCTTGCAGCGTGCCGAAGTAAGTGAGTTCCGCCACATTTCTAAGGTCAACTCTGGCTCCCAAAGTATCTTTCTTGCCGGTCAAATGGTCCCATAGTAGATTACCCACATTCTTGAATATGTGCATTGGATCGAGCAAGTGATTGATCACGAGTCGGGGCCAGTATGGTAACTCGTACCATAGAGATAGTCTCTTCATCCCTGGAGGCAATCCGTCATCGCACATCTCCTTCTGCTCTAACCATGCTTGTGCAGACATCCTTGGTGGCTCTCTTCCCAAAAAGCCGTCGCGTAACACATGATTCTCCGGAAGATACGCTTGATGACCTTCGTAGATTTGCTTCTTCAGTGAGGGTGCCCTACGTGCATTCAGTCTAGGTCCACATGTGACACATGCTCTGTATCCGCTTGTTTGAAGCCCTGCATGTATACACATGATAATAGATCAACTATGGGGAAAAACAAGATTTACAGTGTCTGAGAGAGGAGTGTCATTATATCACCTGAGCATTCTGTTAGCCTGGGATAGTCATGCATGGTCCACATTAGAATACCTCTGATCAAAGCATTCCGTCGTCCTGTGTGTCGGCTCATATCCACCACCTCTATGCCAATCCACAATTGTTGTAGCTCTTCCAATAGTGGACGAAGATACACATCCATATTCTCCACTTTATATCGCCCTGGCACAATCAAGCTTAGCCATAGGTGCCCCTTCTTCGTAGTCAACCACGGGGGAATGTTGTAGTTGACGATGACAACGGGCCATACACTGTAAGATGTTGATCTTTGACCAAATGGATTTACGCCATCCATAGCCAGGCCTAAGCGCAAATTTCGAGCTTCCCTGGCAAAATCCGACCATGTTCCATCTATATGTTTCCAGGCTGCGCAATCTGCAGGAATTCGTAGCACACCATCCGAAGATTTATTCTCCTCATGCCATGATGCTAGGGCGGCCATGGACTTACATTCGAAGAAATGCTTGATGCGAGGAAGCAAAGGAAAATGTCGCAAAACCTTTTGTGGAATTTTTGTCCCGTGGAGATCTACTCGATATCTTTCGGAATCACATTTCGGACACTTCTCCATGTCTGTGTATTCCCCTCTGAAAAGAATGCAGTCATTAGGACAAGCGTGGATAGAATTGTAATCCATCCCCAAGTTTCGCAAAATCTTTCTTGCTTCATCTCGGGAATCTGGCATCACATTGTCAGCTGGTAGAATGTGCTCTTTCAGCAATCTACACAACATAAAAATATGATACAGTCGTGTAAAAATCTATCAGATCATTATACATTTAGAGTTCTATTAAAGTAAACTAATTGTAATAGATCACCTGAAAAGCGCTGTGACGCTAGTGTCACTCCATCCAAACTTTGCCTGCATGTTGAGAAGAACCAGGAGTGCTTTCAATCTAGACATACGTGCTCCATTATACAATGATGTATCGGCTTCACTTTTCATATCATCATAGATAAGCCTTTCTGAATCCATGATCGTCTCGATCATTTCATCAATCTCGGGCTCAAACATTGCCTCGTTGGGAATGTGCTCTGCATGATCATCCCCCGAGCTGTCAGAGGCTACATCTTGTGGCCTCACATATGCTGCTTGACCAAAGCGCCTGCGAATACGTCTATTGGGTTGCAAGATTGCTGCTTGTTGGCCAGCGTCAGAGTCCGACGAGTTATAATTGGCAACAACTCGATCTATAATAGATGGATCGAACTCGCCAAATTCGCGAACGTGCTGCAAAGAAACACGTCTTGTCCGTCGCACAGCATGCTTGCATTGATTACAAGGACATAAGACCCTCGTTGAGAGATAGGTGTTTCGGTTGGACGGTCCCACATCCTCGTCGCTACTCATAATGAGGATAAAAAACTTATAACCTGGACAACAAATTTAATATTCTATTGGCATTCTTCGTCTTATCTCTCTTTCTCTCTCTCTCTCTCTCTCTCTCTTTACCTCACATTCTCTAGTCATGTCCAATCCCCGCACACCTCGGTCTAGAGGTGCACGGAGATCAGAACCACCGGGTTATAATCTCGTCTTTATTGGTCAATACCTATATTTGTGGGTACAAGAAATCTAGACACCCACGTCTACATGATACTGCATGTAGTGGACAAAATCCCTTTGCCTCTTCTCTAGCTGTAGCACTTCACTTCATCTTAACATCTTTTCACAGTAGATCTTTTCACTGTTCGTCTAACTCTAAACCCTAAACCGTAAGTAATTCTTGCGTGGACTCGATCTAACGTAAATAAGCGTAAATCTAACTAAAAATAAAGCTAAATCTAATTTAACGTAAGTCTAATGACTAGAGGTTGTCTAGATGGTCATTGTGTCGGGGATGTAGTGACTCTTGCCGCCCTGAAGATCCACCTTCTTCCCTATCTTCTGAAGACATTTCACCAGTACTTTTGGATCGACGGAGCCCACCATGAGTGAAGGCAGCAATACCCTATATTCCATTGAGGGCTTTCTTCACCCGCTTCATGCAGGCATCGCAGTCTATGGAGACCCGCATCTAATCTAATATAACGTAAATCTAAATCTAGCTTAAATAAACGTAAATCTAGTTAAAAATAAACCTAAATCTAATTTAATGTAAGTCTACATATAACCTAATCTTTAACGTCTTTTAAGATAGTTTCCTACGACGTTATAACTCTCTTCTTCCTGTGTGTGCGCGTGTGTGGATGTGTGTGCCAATAAAAAGAGATAAATGGTATAACCTTTCTATCACCCATGCCAAGTATGATAGATTGATTATGCCATTTCTCTCTTGAATAATAGGTCTTCAGTTCAACTCCTCGTCGGCTAGATCTTTAGGTCTTTTAATTTTAATTAGTTTCCTACGACGCTCCCTTAGTTTCTCTTTCTTTCTCTCTCAATGTGTGTGCGTTTTTTTGGATCGTATGCATGTTTTCTTTCTCTTTTCCTCTCTCAATGTGTGCGTTTTTTGTTTATGCATGTTCTCTCTCTCTTTTCCTCTCTCAATGCGTGCGTTTTTTGTTTATGCATGTTCTCTCTCTCTTTTTCTCTCTCAATGTGTGTGTGCATTCTTTGTTTATGTATGTGTGTGCGTTTTTGCACTCTCTCTCGCTCTCTCTCTCTCTCTCTCTCTCTCTCAAAAACACTATGTGTGTGTGTGTATGTGTGTGTGTGAGAGAGAGAGAGAGGGAGAGAGAAAGAGGGGAAGGGAACATGAGAATGAGGAGAGGGAAGGAGCATACCTGGCTCTCCTTCCTCTCCTCGTGTGTGTGTGTGTGTGTGTGTGTAAAAGAAAAAGAGAGAGAGAGAGAGAGAGAGAGAGAGAGAGAGAGTGAGGGAGAGCGTTACCTGCTCTTTGCTTGAGGGCGCCGAAAAACTCAGATCTGAGATCTGAGTTTTTGGGCGCGCTCGGTTATTTTTTTTACCCCAGCTGGCGTCGCTATGAGCGTCGCTATAAGCGTCGCTATGAGCGTCGCAAATTTCTTTGTAAATTTGCGACGCTCATAGCGACGCTTATAGCGACGCTCATAGCGACGCCGGGAATTTTTTTTTTTGAGCGTCGCTGTGTGAGCGTCGCTAATGTGAAGAGCCTCTTGTAGTGATTATCTGACAACGAGGACGCTTCCTGAAAATACCTCAAGGACACGACAAAGGGCCATAGAAATAGAGGTTCAAGATTTTGTACTAATTGAACATCAATTGTATAAAGAGAGGAAAGGATAATCAACTCAGGATATGTGCGACCAAAAGCATGTATTTACCAATCCTAGAGCAAGCACGTGAAGGACTCAGTGGAGGCCATTTTTCAGGGGATAAGATGGCAAACATTGTCTTAACCGTTGGAATATGGTGGCCTACCTTACACATGCAGGACACTGACAAATATGTTAAGCTAAGAGATGTGATGCGTGTCATCGTACCAAAGTACTGATAAGAAAAAATGAGATTTCTCTAAGGCCAATGATGAGAGCTAGAGCTTTTGCTAAGTGGGGTATAGATTTTGTGGGACCAATTTCACCTCCCGCTTATAGATCTCATGCCCAATATATTATTATGGCTATAGACTATCTCACAAAGTGGGCTGAAGCTAAGGCCACACAAAAAGTAGATGCAAGGACCACTGCACAGTCTCTATACAAAAATATCTTCATTAGATATGGCCTATTCATAGAAATTGTCAATGATCGTGGCACACATTTCCTTAATGAAGTTATTGAAAATATTTTGGACGAATTTATAGTAGTTCACAAGAAGTGACCTCCATACCATCCACAGGCTAATGGATAGGCCGAAGCTACCAATAAGACTCTATGCACAATTTTGACCAAAATAGTATCCGATTCAAGAGCAAATTGGGACCAACAGTTACACGCCACACTGTGGACTTATAGGGTAGCTTACAAAACCTCTATTGGAACAACATCGTACAACATGGTGTTTTTCCTTAATGCAATCTTGCCGCTGGAGTTTCTAATCCCAACACTAAGAGTAGCTAAACAACTTGGATGGACATGCCATGAATTGTCTTCCAGATTTGATGACCTTGAAAAACTAGATGAGCTTTGCCTAAAGGCCGTAGACTCTATCTACACTCACAAAAGGCAACAAAAGGAGTTTTTCGATAAGCATGGATGCTCAAAGGAGTTTAAAACATGAGGCTATGTCGTGAGTTTTTCGATAAGCATGGACACTCAAAAGAGTTTAAAACATGAGGC